>NW_020291495.1:44096-489650 GCF_003184765.1 Aspergillus aculeatinus CBS 121060
GGGGGGGAGGAGAAGCGCAAACCTTCCTGGTCCTGCATCTCGTGCACTACATCCATAAGGTTAGCAGTTATTTGATGATGAAAAAGGCTCAAGAAGGGGATTAGGGCCATACCGACAGCTTCATTCGAGCTGAAGGGTTGTAGTGGTACATTCTGGCGAGAGAGAGGGGGGGAGTGGGGGGTGGCAAGTGAATGCAATTACAATTACAATGCGATGATTAACTACGAGGCAATCTCGGACATTTATAAGTCCATTAGGCCGAGCGCCAAGCCCAGCGGAACAAAAACCCCGCGCCATCACGTGATTCCGCTTTTGATGAAAGAATCAGTCATCGGGTCAGGTATAGTATTGGGATTCAATACCAGTCCATGATCACTGTGACCAAGGGAAGCAGGCCCTCGTGGTCTAGGAAAGTAAAATTTGGTACTTGAAAAATACCTAAGAAACACATACCAAATATCTAATAACAATATATCTCTGGAATCTCCACTCCGTCCAAAAACGGTCCCCGCCGGCGCCCGCGGAATCCGAACTTGGCGGCGCATCACTTCTTCCTTCACACACAACGGATCTTCATGGTGTCAAAGACCGAGCCCGACCGGGGAATGCCTGCCTGCTGTGACTCGGGTGAAATTATAAATCTCACTGAGTCCCTCAGGGGTCTTGAATCGATAGACTTGTTCAGTATGCGATAGAAATCTGTTGTGCAGCGTCCAGCATTTCACCAGGAAATGGATTCCAAACCGGCCGACAATCGGCACCCAGCCCTAAGCGGCGTTCCCATGCCAACTCGCACGCCTACCAGCAGTTGCAACTCGGACTCGGACGGAAAGGCGACTCTGGCCGAAGATCAGGAAGAGAATGATCGTGATCTCACTCACTTGGCTCGCACCGTGAGTGAGCGATCCAAACGGTCGCACCACCCGCTGCCTTTCAACAAAAATGACCTCGTTCTCGACCCACACAGTCCTCGATTCAACGCCAGAGCCTGGGCGAAAGCCTTCTACGGTCTTCGCTACCAGTCTGATAACAGCGCCCCGGCACGCGTGGCCGGGGTCGCCATCAAGAACCTGAACGTGGTGGGATATGGCAGTCCGGTTGACTATCAGATGAGCGTGGGGAATGCGGTCTTGAAGGTGCCAACCCTCATCCGCCACCTTCTGGGCGGGAAGAAGAAGAGAATTGAGATTCTGCGTGATGTCGACGGCTTGCTTCTCCCCGGTGAACAACTCTGTGTTTTGGGGCCTCCTGGTTCCGGCTGCTCGACCTTCCTCAAAACAATTGCTCAAGAAACATATGGATTCCAGGTCGACCCGGCCGCGTACATCAACTACCAGGGGATCACCCCAAAACAGATGTCAGCGGAGTTCCGGGGTGAAGCCGTCTATACAGCCGAGGTGGATGCTCACTACCCCCAACTGGTGGTTGGAGACACTCTGTACTTCGCTGCCCTCGCCCGTGTCCCTCGTCAAGTACCTGGTGGGATGTCTCGCCAGGAGTACGCCACCCATCTGCGAGATGTGATCATGTCAATCTTTGGGATCAGCCATACTATCAACACCAAGGTCGGGAATGACTTTGTGCGTGGCGTCAGTGGAGGTGAGAGAAAGCGAGTTACCATCGCAGAAGCCGCATTGAGCTATGCTCCATTGCAGTGCTGGGATAACAGCACTCGAGGCCTGGATAGTGCTAATGCTGTGGTATGTACACCATAACAGCTACTCTGTGATACCATACTGATGAATTCTTGGTGGTTTAGGAATTCTGTCGGACATTACGCACACAGGGCGATGTTTTCGGGGTGACCTCGTGTGTTGCCATCTACCAGGCACCCCAGGCGGCCTACGACGTAAGTCAGCTTAACGCTCATAGGCATGAATCCTGGCTAACAGATTGTCTAGCTTTTCGACAAAGTCACCGTTCTGTACGAAGGACGGCAGATCTACTTTGGCCCTGCCCAGGCAGCCAGGGATTATTTCAGTCGCATGGGATTCATATGCCCCGAGGCACAGACAACTCCTGACTTCCTGACCTCCATGTCAAGCCCCGTTGAACGCGTCATACGCCCAGGATATGAGCACCTCGTGCCCAGAACGGCCGACGAATTCGCCAGACGATGGCATGAAAGCCCTGAGCGCCAGGCTCTTCTGCATGAAATCGACCAATATGTTGACGCACACCCATTCCACGCTTCGGACCTTGATAAATTCGCCTCCGCTCGACGAGCGGAGAAGTCCACGAAACAGCGGCGAGATTCTCCATACACTTTGTCTTACTGGGGCCAGATTCGGATCTGCCTATGGAGAGACTTTCAGCGACTCAAGAACGATCCGAGTGTGACTCTTGCCATGCTAATCGGAAACTTCTTCGAAGCTTTGATCATTTCCAGTGTGTTCTACAACCTTGCAAATGACACATCATCGTTCTTCTCGCGTGGTGCCCTGCTCTTCATGCTGGTCCTCCTGAGCGCCTTTTCCAGCATGTTGGAAATCATCGTTCTGTACGAGAAGAGGACCATCGTCGAAAAACACACCCGATACGCCCTCTATCACCCAAGTGCCGAAGCCATATCGTCAATGATCATGGACATGCCTTACAAAATTGTCAACTCGTTGCTTGTCAATCTGGTGTTGTACTTCATGGGAAATCTCCGGCGGACACCGGGAGCATTCTTCTTCCTGTACCTGATCGCATTCTCCATGATGATGGGCATGTCCATGTTTTTCCGGTTCTTTGCCTCCATTACCAAGTCGCTCGAACAGGCTCTTGCGCCCTCGTCCATCATTCTGCTTGCCCTCGTGCTGTATACGGGGTTTGCTATCCCGGTGAGCTACATGCGTGGCTGGGCCTCGTGGATCCGATGGCTGAATCCAGTCTCGTATGGCTTCGAGGCTGTGATGGTAAACGAGTTTCATGGCCGGGAGTTCCCCTGTGCCTCCTTCATTCCCTCCGGACCAGGATACGAGAATGTTTCAAGCCAAGAGCGGGTGTGCTCGACTGTGGGAGCTGTTCCGGGGTCCGATGTCGTCCAAGGCACCGCATTCGTGCGCTCCTCGTATGGATACGAGAACAGTCACCGCTGGCGCAACTTCGGGATTATCATTGCCCTGACCATTTTTCTGGCTCTCTGTCACCTCGTCACCTCCGAACTAGTTTCTAGCCAACGCTCCCGAGGTGAAGTGCTCGTCTTCCGGCGCAATAAGGTGCAGAAAGCTTTGTCGGCACAGAACCAGAAGGATGAGGAGCAGGGGCCTGATCCTGTGGTGCAAAGCGACAAAGCACCCAGCCAGGGGTCGGGAACCATCTCTGGAGTCGAGAAGCAATCGTCAATCTTCCACTGGGAGGATGTGACCTACGACATCAAGATCAAAGGCGAGCCGCGACGCATTT
Source organism: Aspergillus aculeatinus CBS 121060 (assembly GCF_003184765.1). Classification (NCBI taxonomy): domain Eukaryota; kingdom Fungi; phylum Ascomycota; class Eurotiomycetes; order Eurotiales; family Aspergillaceae; genus Aspergillus; species Aspergillus aculeatinus. Next base: position 47,487 of record NW_020291495.1, read on the forward strand.
TGGATCATGTCGACGGTTGGATTCGGCCGGGTACTTTGACAGCGCTCATGGTAAGCAGCCATACCCCCCACATCGTACCCTTTGGTCAGTCAAACTAACTATTCTGAACAGGGGGTCTCCGGCGCCGGGAAAACGACCTTATTGGATGTATTAGCGAGTCGCACGACGGTCGGTGTTATTGGTGGCAATATGTTGGTGGACGGTCGCGTTCGAGACGAATCCTTCCAACGTAAGACTGGCTATGTGCAACAACAAGATCTGCACCTCCACACCTCGACGGTCCGGGAAGCCTTGGAGTTCAGCGCCTTGCTCCGACAGCCGCCCCAGTACAGCCGAGCTGAAAGGCTCGCGTATGTTGAGACTGTAATTGACCTTCTGAACATGCGGGAGTACGCGGATGCCATCGTCGGGGTACCAGGAGAAGGGCTCAACGTGGAGCAGCGCAAGCGATTGACAATTGGAGTGGAACTGGCTGCGCGCCCTAAGCTGCTGCTTTTCTTGGATGAGCCAACCTCGGGACTGGACAGCCAGACCAGCTGGTCCATCTGCAACCTGATGGAGACCTTGACCAAGAATGGACAAGCCATTCTCTGTACAATCCACCAACCGTCTGCCATGCTGTTTCAACGCTTTGATCGACTTCTTCTGCTAGCCAAGGGTGGCAAGACTGTCTACTTTGGGGAGGTGGGAGAAGGATCGCAAGTTCTTATGGACTACTTTGTTCGCAACGGGGGATCAGCCTGCCCGCCGGGAGCGAATCCAGCAGAGCACATGCTGGAGGTCATTGGAGCGGCTCCAGGAGCCCAGACGGAAATTGACTGGCCCGCAGTCTGGAGAAACAGTCCTGAATATCAAGATGTGCAGAATGAACTGGCCAAACTGAGGGAACTGGCCAGCAAGCCCTCGCCGCTCTCTGATCCGAATGATAAGTCCAGCTATGCCGAATTTGCGGCGCCTTTCTTCGAACAACTGATTCAGGTCGCCCGTCGGGTCTTCCAGCAGTACTGGCGCTCGCCCTCCTACATATACTCCAAGATGGTACTGACTGTTGGCTGTGTAAGTGGGAACTCTTGGACAATCTGGGATGGTAGTGATCAACAGCTAACCGCATCTTTGCATCTCGCAGGCGCTCTTCATCGGGTTCTCTTTTTTCAAAGCAGACAACACTCGACAGGGGCTACAGAATCAGATGTTTGGCGTCTTCGTGTTCCTCTTCGTGGTTGTTCAGCTGGTGATGCAGATCATCCCATCCTTTGTCACGCAGCGGACGCTCTACGAATCGCGCGAGCGGCAGTCCAAGACCTATGCATGGCAAGCATTTATTCTCTCCAACATCGCGGTGGAGTTTTTCTGGAATACGGTTCGTCCCTGTTGTATCTGGTTCTGCCTCGTTTTACTGACTAATCATCTCGGTCAGATCATGGCGATATTGTCCTTCCTGGTCTGGTACTACCCCGTGGGCCTGTACCGTAACGCGGAATATACCGGCGAGGTTCACACCCGGGGCACGCTGGCTGTCCTCATCATCTGGGCTGTCTTTCTCTTCTCAAGTTCGTTCGCGCACATGTTGATCTCTGGGATGGATAGTGATCAGCTGGCATCAGCACTGTCCAACATCCTGTTTATTATGATGTATGCTTTCTGCGGCATCCTGGCAGGTCCGGATGCTCTTCCCGGCTTTTGGATCTTCATGTACCGCGTCAACCCCTTTACCTACCTGGTATCCTCCCTGCTATCTGCAACCCTGGGCGATGCCCCCATGCATTGTGCCGACAACGAAATCTTATCCTTCTTCGCTCCCTCTGGAATGAGCTGCGGCGAATACATGCAAGATTATCGCTCCGCCCACGGGGGCTATCTGCTCAATCCGGACGCTCGAGGCAGCGACGAGTGCAACTTCTGCAGCTTAGAGTACACCAATCAGTATCTGGCAGGCTTGAATATCAACTTCGCCAATCGGTGGCGCGACTTTGGCCTGTTGTGGGTGTATATTGTGGTCAATACCGTTGGAGCCATTGCGTTCTACTGGATCTTCCGTGTGCCGAAGGGGAAGAAGGTCAAGAAGGAATGGTCATGAGGCTTTTGTTCCACTAGATCTCGTTTGTGCTCATCGCACCTATTTTTATAAATTTATAGTACACATTAATCCTTAGTGCTTTGTGTGGGTTGTTCTCTAGAGGTGATCAAGGTCACTTGCTAGCTAGACTATATTTACGTTTACGTCCCCTGGAAAAGCCTTACTTCACCCAAAACATAATCCACGCAAGTCTCGCCATAATGATGACGTGTCACGGCACATGCCTTCGGCACGAGAGTCCGATTGGAATGGGAATACAGGGGTCATGTCCATCTGACTCAGCCTGTGACTACAATATTGTGCGTTCAACTTCTCTTCTCGCCAACCATCAGCGGTATCGCCCAGATAAAAGACATCCAGCAACTTGTACCGCAGCACGACATTCGTCATGGTCAAACAGACCACTTTTATCGACACCCAAGACGGGCTCAAGGGTCTCGTCGATCTCATAGCACGGCAGGAAACCTGGATGGGGGACTTTAAGCCCCTGCTCTACACAGATCTGGAAGGCAAAAAGCTCAGCCGCCATGGTACAATATCCCTCATGACCGTGCTTGTTGCTTCCGGTCACGGTTTGATGTCTCCACACGTCATAGACATCCATCCTCTTGGCTCTGTAGCCTTCTCCACGACCGGACAGCGTGGAAATAGTCTCAAAGACATATTAGAGTCGCCACAGATCATCAAAGCATTCTTCGACGTGCGAAATGACTCGGACGCATTCAATGCTCATTACGGAGTCAGGCTACAGGGTGTCCGGGATATTTAGCTCATGGAGAGCGCTGGTCGGCCGAATACCCGTGAGCGAAAGTATCTCTCCGGCCTGTCCAAATGCATCGAGCAAGCTCTTTCCAACGCACGAGAAAAGAGGAAATGGATGCTGGACAAAACGAATGGGGAGGCCTTATGGCCAAAAGAGCGGCTCATACAGTGTGTTTGACACACGGCCGCTCTTGGACGCGATCATCAGGTATTGCGTGGGTGACGTACAGTACCTACCGACTCTTTATACGAGATATCGCTACCCAACCGACCGTTGGAACCAGCTCATTGCCAAGGCATCGCAGAAGCGAGTGTCGCTCTCACACGCAGTTGAATACCAACCGGAATGCCCAGGGCGCGCACTGAGTCCTTGGAGCCCCGAGCAGAACAAGCTACTTGATGAGTAAAATGCCCCGCCTCCGCGGCCATCAGGATATTATTTTTCGTACAACTCGGACTAGGATGATGGTTGGTACCTTTCTGATGACAATGACTTTGAGGATTGGACGAGAGCACCGTGGCAGGGCCCCCCCTCATAGTCCACTGTTGACAACGGGACTCGACAATGCTAATGTAGTGTTGGGATTCGCCTTGGATTTTGTTTGTGTTTGTTCAATAAATTGCTTAACCGTTTTCCCAAGTTCCTACAGCTTGCACTCTCATAATATCGGCAAATGGATCTCTGTTCTATTTGGTCACGAAGCATCTTGGCTACTCCTTGATTTATAGATCATGATCATGACCACATGAATGATAAGGCTTCAATTGCCATTGTGATATCCGTCGACACCCCGTGTATCGCGGTAATAAGCCGTGGGCGACGACTATGGCAAGACTCCAACCGTTCTGGGTCATAATGATATACGAATCAGCATGGAAGCGGCTACAGGCGTTACCATGACGCTCTTAGCCCGTCATTCTGTGTGCACGAGGAGGGGTCCCGACGCCAGTACCTCGCCCGCTGGCTCCTTGAACATCGAATGAAATCGAACAAGCTGTGTCAGCAAGTCGCTGACAGCAAGGAACCCCGCATTTCGTCGCGTGGTTTAGTGGGATTTAGCGTCAACTAGTCTCTGATTCTCGTACAAGACGCCAGACGTCCTCACTTCTGCCAATTTCTGTCTAGAACCAGCCAGCCACAGCCATGCAAGTGAAGTCTGGGCGTCGACGAGCGCGGACCACTCGTTCCAGAACCGGCTGTCGAACCTGTCGGTAAGCAATTGGTCGCCAGCCAGATCTTCTTTATTCTCAACGTCACTCCTCAGAGCCCGCCGGATCAAATGCGACGAGACGCCAGGGAGATGTCAGAACTGTAAAGTGGCGGGCTGGCCCTGTGAAGGCTCGGATCTCACTCGTTTGTCGGGCAAAGCAACGTATGGCGCCCAGCACGCGACGCTGATGTCCTCAGTGGCAGCGCAGTTCCCTTGGACCATCACCTGCGACGAGAAACGATGCCTCTCCTTTCTCTGGCATCATCTCATCCCCGACTCGGTGGTTGTTTCGGGGGTGTCCGACCTATTCTCGCCGCGGAATGTGATCGGCCAACTAAGCGTTATTGAGCCGGCCGTCTACCATGCCCTCGTAGCCCTAAGTGCCATCAATCACCAGGTGCATGAAGCGGGGATTGCAATCCCCGGACAGTCGCTGCGTAGTAAATGGCATCATTTCGCCCTGGAGCAGTCGCTGCGCTCATTCACTCTTCTGAAGCACCGGCCTGCCTCCCAAGATCCACGTCTCCGCCAGGTGATTCTGGTCTGCTGCCTGCTCTTCGTGCTGATCGAGCTGGCGTCCGCCCGCTACGACGACGCCAACACGCACCTCCAAGCGGGGCTGAAAATTCTCAACGAGGGGGCACCGTCTTCTTTACCCATAGACCCAGCTCTCTCCGACGCCTTCCTCTACCTGGAATCACACTCGGCGTTTCACGGAGTCCACCAGCCCTTCCGCGAGCTGGACGCCCAATTCGCCCGTCTCGAAACCTTCGAATCCCAGCTCCGCCCATTTCGGAGCGTCAAGCAGGCACGTCAAGCCCTGAACCCTCTCGTGCCTACCATCTTCCGCCTCCTCGAGCGGTGCTGGAGCCTGTCCGAGACCGACCTCGCACTCCAATACGGCATCCTGCAACCCAAACAACAGCGCCTGCTATCCTGTCTGACCCAAGTCAGAACCTACTTCGACGACCTACTGCCAACTTATCCCCACTTCACCGACCGCGAGCGGCGCTCCGCAGACGTGGTGGTACTGGGCCTGCTCACTTTCACTTTATCCCTCAAAGCCTGCCTGCACGCCCCGTGGGATCCCGCATTACACCCACTACGCCCGGAATTTGAGGATCTGATGGCGAAGACTGTGGCCCTGAACGCTAAATTGGGGACGCGCCCGCAGTTTACCCCCGATGGGATCCTGTGCGCTGCCCTGAGCTTCCTGGCGCTGCGATGTCCGGATTACCGCATTCGTCTGCAGGCCATCGCTGCACTACGCGCGTCTCCCCGCGCAGAAGGGTATTATAACGGACTGGTGGTGGCGGAATTCGCCATCAGTGGGTTGAAGCTCGAGTTGACCCAATCCACGTCGGGATCGATCAAGCAAGATACCAGGCAGCAACGGCTACAGGTCGATGATTCGCCCTATCCTCAAGACAGAACCGTCGAGGAGCTGCTGGGTCTGCAGCAGGATGAGCATCTGCTGGGGTCGATTGCCACCCTGCAAGGCGCCTCGGATTGGCTATCCAATCAAGCAGGCGGGCAGGTCCAGACGGAGTGCTCGGACGTCGGTGGGCATCAGGTCTGGTATCTCAATACGTCGAATCTGAGGAGGGTGCCGTGGGAAGAGGCAGACAAATAGCGGCCGTGGATGTACAGTATTGACCACGCAACGTAGCCTCTCGTAGTGATACAGTGAATTCAGATAGCGCTAAGGATATGTACATGCTTCCAACACAAATGTCTAATCAGTCTTTTCTTCATCACGTCTAGAGTTCTACTTTTACGCCGCCTTAGCGACCTCGCCCTTGACCCAGGCCTCCAGACCGCCAGCGGCGATAATCGCCTGCACGTTGGCGGGCAGCTCGCCCACCGGCTCCGTCCAGCTCTCGCCGCCCTCACCCTCCTGCACCTCGACCTGGCTGCGCTTGACGTCCCACGTCAAGGTCCAGCCAGTGCGGCGGGTGGGCTGGCGCTCAGCACCGGCCGGCTGGGCGAAGGTGGCGCGGAGGCGCTCGACGAGACGGGGCACCTCGAGACCCATCAGGGCGTTGTTGATACTGTTGCGGGAGAAGATGTTGCCGAAGCTACCAGCGACGACGAGCGGGATCTGCTTGGCCAGGATGGCGGTGGCGGCCTGCTCGCGGGAGGAGCCGCAGCCGAAGTTGAAGCCGGCGACGAGGATGTCGCTGGGCTTGGCGACGTCCTTGAACTCGGGGTCGTAGTTCATCATGCAGGCACGAGCCATGTCCTCCTTTGAGACGTTGTCCTGGTAGGTGAGCTTGCCGGGGTAGATGCTGTCGGTGTCGAGGTTGTCGGCGTCGCAGAAGACGATCTCGCCGCTGATGCGCTCGGGGAAACCGGGCAGGATCTCGGTGGCCGCCTTCTCCGTCGAGCCCTGGGCGGTCTCCACTCGGTCAATGAAGGACTCCATCTGCTCCAGGAGATTGGTGAGCTGCTGCTCAGTGGTGGGCTCCGCACCGGTGCCGAAGCCGTGGTCCACCCCCAGCCACTCCTCCGGGGGCACCTGGAAGGTGCCGGGGCCGGAGATCATGCCGCTGAGGGCACTGGCGGCGACGACCTCGGGGCTGGCCAGATAGGCCTGCGCGTCACGCGAGCCCATGCGACCCTTGAAGTTGCGGTTACTGGCACTAATGCCCACCTCGCCGGGCTCCAGCAGACCGGTTCCGAGGCCAATGCACGGACCGCACCCGGCGGGAAGCGGCTGCGCGCCGGCCTCGAGCAGGATCTGCCAGTCGCCGGTGGATTCGGCAGCCTCCTGCTCAGGAGCGGAGGCGGCCGCGATGTAGAACTTCACGCCGTCGGCGATCTTGGGGGTGACGTCGCCGTTCGCCTTGGCCGCGGTGCGGAAGACTTGCGCGGCGGCGGCGATATCCGAGGCGCGGGAGTTGGTGCAGGAGACGACGTAGGCGCGGTTGACCTTGATGTTCTTGGCGGCCAGCTCAGCCAGGGGAGTGGCGACCTTGACGGAGTTGGGGCCAGAGACGTAGGGGGAGAGGGTGGAGAGGTTGAGGTACAGCTGCTTAGCATATTGAGCATCGGGGTCCGCGGTGAGGGGGTTGGCGAACAGCTCCTCGATTCTCTCGTGCGTGATGCGCTCGCGAGTGGAACGGTCATCAGACAGGGCAGCGACAGTCGCCTTGTACCGGAGCCAGCGCTTGAGGGTGGTGTCGATGGGGAAGAGACCGGTGAGCGCGCCCCACTCGGTGGTCATGTTGGCGATCGTCAGGCGGCTGTCGACGAGCAGGCTGGCCATGGTCTCCTCGGAACCGGTGAACTCAATGGCGTGGTTCAGGACGTCGCTCTTGAAGAGACCGCACAGCGCGACGATCACGTCCTTGCCGGTCACGCCCACGGGGAGCGTGCCAGTAAAGGTGACCTTGGCCACCGGGGGAATCTGCCACCAGGTGCGCGAGGTCGCCCAGATACTGGCCGCGTCGGTGCGAACCACGGCGGTGCCCAAGCAGCCGACACCACCGTAGTGGTTGCTGTGACTGTCGGAGGCGACTGCCATGGTGCCGGGCCACGCGTACCCTTCCTCCACCATCACCTGGTGTCCAATACCCCGTCCTGCAGGATAAAAGTCGATGCCGTGTTTGCCCGCAAACTCCTCGATTTGCTGATACTTCTTCAGATTCTGGGGACTGGTGTTCTGGACGTCGTGGTCGAGGGTCATGACGATCTGCTTCGGGTTGTGCACCTTGGTGGCTCCCATGGACATGAACTTGAGAGCCACCGGCCACGAGTTGTCATGCGTCATGCAGTATCCGGGCGCCAGACTGATATAGTCGCCACTGCGAACGAACTTCCCGGGGGGGAGACCGACGGCATAGCGTTGCACGATCTTCTCCGTCAGGGTCTGCGGTGTGCGGGTCTCGGAGGGAGTGGTCGAGGGGGCCTGCTCTTGCTGCGAGTGAAAGCCTTGGGCCCTGACGATCGGGGTCGTGCTGAGGGCGCGAATGGAGCGAGGGGGGGGGGATGTGGCGATGGACCGTGGGAGGAGGGCAATTCTCCTGCTGGAAGCCCCGAGCGACGGAGTAGACCGAAGCCGAAGCTGGGTGGATTTATGAGTTAAGAGCAGATCGGATGGTAGATGGAGAATTGGAAAGGTCAAGGAAGGTCTAGCGACTCACCGGCCGGCGGAGCAAATTGCAGAGCTGCCTCGCCATGGTCTCTATCTCTATAGTTCAATGGGTATCGATTGAACACGAGAGAGAGGAGGTGGAGGTGATGGGGGAGGAAAAGAAGGACTGAGTCACCACCTCAAGATTTTTCCCAGTTTCTCCTGGCGCCGATCTCGCAGGCGGACAATGCGAAGGCGAGAAGCCCCGAGTCACCGCACGTGATCCGGGGTAATCCCAGCCAGTCGCGCCACGGCATTTCTAAGCACCGGATGGTCACGTGGTGCTGCCTGAGGCTGTGATCAGGTGCATGACTCATTGCGATAACTAAAGGTGTTTTAACTTGATTGGTACTAGTGTGGGATTGTGTCCAACTGTGTAGTTCTATTGTGCAGGTAGTTATAGTTAACTTGAGTGTAACTTAGCTTTTCACTTTCTCGAGTATATACGGAGTACATCAAATCTATCAAATAAAAATATAAATATATCAGACCCCCCCTATAAGTACATATAACACCAAATTCCTAGGCGATCGCTATCGAGGTGTTTGGAAATCGCTTCTGCAACTCATCGAAGATATCCGCCGCACTGATGGCGTAGGTGGTGAAGTCCTGGTCATCCTGGGCCACAAGCATGGCAAACAGGGAGCCATTGTCCCCTCCATCCACCACCCAGGCTCCAACATCCTCCGCAAAGGAAACCATACTTAATTGATACGCTACGGGGAAGTCGGTGGCTGCGATGGACGGGCGACTCAATCGTCCAGACACGTCGGTTCTCACGGGGGGGCGAGCGCCGTTCCCCAGCAAGCACCACAGCTGACCGCGAGGCGAGCTTCTGGTGACCTTGGATGGTGAGAGCACTTGCCACCCCCCGACCGTGACACAATTGGACCGGGGCGTTTGATCACACAATCGAAACAGACCCCAGTTCTGTCGCACCGACCAGAAGCCCGGGTTCAACTTCCTGGTCCCTTTGTAGCGGGGCAGATAGGCCACCGCGTGGGGCTCCTCGCTGTCCAGGGCGTACATCGCGCGGGACCGGAACGAGGCCCAACGCTTTCGGTGCTGGTGGTGCTGGTTGGAAGAAGGCTTCAGAAAGGGATGCAGAACGGTCAGTGCATAGTACTCGCCATCGATCATCACAGTACCTCCAATGGTCGCGGTTTGATCCGAATTGCGTCCAGCCCGGACGCGCGTGCCACACAGGGTCTCTCCCTCCCATGAGTCAATGCGGTAGCCCATCTTGGAAAGTGGTAGAGTGCTTGGTATGCTTGATATGCCTGGTACTTGACGGATCATTCTCAATCTAGATCAGGCCTATTTATAGTGGGTCAGATCTCATTGCCCTTTGTTATGCTCGGGTTGCGCAAGATGCACCAGCCAACAATGGCCTGCCAATCCTTTGTCCCTGTCACCCTGGCTTCTTTATATCTTTCCGGAGAATTTTCCTCGCCCTTTCATGACGTGTGGTCATGATGGGCAATGACTCTTTGAAAATGCTTCATGGCAACGTGGACTGCGCAAGAATCTAACGGATGATGACATCCAGCACCGCTGACTTGGCCTCCTCCACCACAACCCTAATCGCCTCAGTAAGAGCTTCATCCAGTTGGCCTACACACTCCACCCGCTTCGCCCACAGGTTTCCGTTAGCTGCAGCCTTAGCAATTCCCCCATAATCAGGCCCATCCGCGACGAGGGAAATTCCCAGCTCTTCCTTCGACAACCCAGCCGCAACACCGGTCGGGTGTACATCCTTCAAGCATTGACTGGTGGCATTCCACCCCCCATTGTTCAAGATAATAGTCAGAAAGGGGCACTGATAGCGGTGACTGGCCCAGAAGACCGCGGTCGGAACCGAGAACACAAAGCTTCCATCACCCGTGATGCTGCACACCAAAGGACGGGTCTGTGACGACGAAGGCCCCTCAGCCTTCTGCTGCACCATCGGTCGGTTGGACAGATCGTACCGTGCCGCGGCCAGCTGCACTCCGATTGCTGCGCCTCCCGCCCAGCCCAATCCGCTACCGCCCTTGGTGAGATGCGAGCCCGGTCGGTGCAGGCGGAGCTGCTCCGTCATGGCTACCTGGTTGGTGACCGAGTCGGTCACAAAGACTGTCTCCTGGGGTAGCATTGCGCGGACGCGACTACACAGATAGTCTACACTGCAGGGCGCATCCGGCGTCGACAACAGTGCGGTCGCACGGGCATCGATCTGTGCCTGGCCCTGGTCGTACGATGCCTTCATGGTCTTCCCACGCGCTTGCCAGCTTTCACTGCCTTGCAACTCGGGCAACCGAGGGGAGGTAGATATATAAGCAGTAAGCTGGCTCAAGGCCGCCGCCGTGTCCGCGTGAAAGGTGAGAGACGCATTGATATCGAAAATATTCATACGTTCTTTGCGCGGGTCAAGGTCGATGTGGATGATCTGGGCGGTGGGAGAAGGGCGCACACGCGTGGGAATCCAGGGCACATCAGCGTCCAGGACGAGAATCACGTCGGCCGATTGCACGGCGGGAGCTGCCCCCGTCCCTCGCGTCACACAGGCAGGATGGGTGGCTGGGAAGCTCATCTCACGGAGCTCCGAGTCAAACACCCGCAGGCCGGAGATCATGTCAGCCAAGTGGACCAGCTCTTGGACGGCACGATGATTGCGACCCAGGTACCCGGTGATCACCAGCGGGGCTTGCGCATTGAGCAGCGCTGTACTGATTACCTCCACTTGCTCGGAAGGCAGGGAGCCCAGGAGACACGTTGGTACGGCCTTGGGCCGCAGAGCAGGGTCGCCAGAAGGCAGCGCAGTGGCAAGAATCTCCCGTGTTGCCGTCAGATAGACAGGCCCGGGGGAGCCCGTCGTGGCCATGAGCACTGCGCGATGCACCACGGTGGACACATTGTGCGGGGACTTGATCTCGGCACTGTAGCGGCTGTACGGCGCCACGAGGGCAGCCTGATCGCGAATATCTTGGTACCACTGCACATGCTCCGATCGCGAGCCCGGAGCCTCCCCGAGAAAGGTGGACGGGGCAATCCCGGCCAGAATCACCACGGGGGCTCGTCCGCTGGAAGCATTGTGCAGCCCCTGGCCCAGAGCTGCCGTCCCCACATCAACGTGGGCAATCACACACGCTGGCCGGTGACTGATTCGTGCGTACCCATCAGCCGCTGACATGGCGACAAACTGATGGTTCGCCCGTTAGTACAGACACAGGATCTTTCGTCAGTGGTCGACAGTAGCTGACCTCATGCTGAAACAGAATCATCTTGGGATACTGCCGGGTGGGATCATTCTGTCGGCGCACGTAGGCCTCGATGATGCTGGGGTGGTCGGATCCCAGCACGGTGAAGAGGTAATCTACGCCTGCCTGGTCGATGTCAGTGCGGTTTCAATTGCACCCTTGGTGGAGATGCACTACCTGAGCCAGAGCTTCTAACAGCTCATCCGCCACGGTCGGGTCAGCTCGATTTTCTGCTCGGTGATTCTGAGACATGTTGGTGCTCAAGGTCTCTGGAAAGAAAAAAATGATGCTTTCTTGCTTTTCTTTTTCTTCTGGGCTTTAGCCTGTCCCTCAATGCCTCTTATCCCTGCTAACAGCGTTCGGCAAATGCGAAATACCTTCCACCCGGGGATATATTGCAGAGCCCCACTGATAGCAGGCCTGGAATTCTCGCTGTGAATAATCATCGAGGCAATGAAATTGACCCTTTAGCCGAGTGGAACCCCGACGGATCAGGCCATGGCAGCGCTAGGGAAGAGATGGTGGTTTGAACCCCCTGTCAAAACAAGCACTTAGGGCTCGATAGGCTCGAGAGGCCGGGCTAACCCGGCCGCTCCCCACCCCGATTCACCCTCCCCATTGCGCTATCGAATGCTTTCTGAGACACTCAATGTCCACCACAATTGGCTGTTCGGTGAATATGCCACCTAGGCCTTAGCTTGGGCTACTAAAGTACCCCGTGGCAATAACAGCACGAGTGTCTCGTTACCAATGGGAGGTGGTAACAAGTCAGAAAACGCTAAAAAGAAAAGGAAACAGGAAAAGATCTCGGATCAAGAATTCCTACAAGCATCTGGACTATGCTCTGGCTAGTCTCTATAGTACCGGTCGTTATTTCGGTGCCGGTTCACTGTGCATGTCAATTGCGGTAGTGAGAATGATCTGGCCTTTGGCAATAGCCCCCTGGCTCCCCACGCTCTCAGCATCCGCATCAGGATCGTGTCGCTCCACCCGCCATTCTTGGCCGAGCTGCGTGCCTTCCTGGGACTCCAACCGACTCATACGATAGCTCCGCCCCGTCCTGGTCCTGGTGGCTCGACTGCGCGACTTGCGCGATCCATTCGAAAGCGAGACAAACCAACTGGGAACCAGCTTCTGGGCAGAGTGCTTCAGGAACGGTAAGCAAGCGCAAATAATCCCCGTACTTGCCTCGATGGCACTCCACAGCAGGGCATCAAACGAGCCCCAGGTCGGGTCCTGCGTGGTGGTGCTTGCCTCCATTGCCCACATCCGAATGATACTGGTGATGCACACCAACAAGCCCATGCAGAACACGAGCATCACACCGATCTTGCGGATGCGGTCGAGATGCAGCTGCGCGAGAACCGGCAGTGGTAGCACGCAGACCCAAATGTCCATCGCCGTGTTGTAGCCCGCCCACGACCATCGGAAGCTCGCATTGTCCACACACTTCTTGGGGATGTTCTTGTGCCAGCTAGTATGGACCGGGATGCATTGGAAGATCGTCGCGAGCACAAATCCGAAGGTGCTGGAAATGACGAGACCGATGGTCACCCAGCAGATAATACGGAAGGGCCGCGTGGGAAAGATTCGCAGGTAGAAAGCCAGGAAGCTGAGCTTGTTGAGACAGAGGACGGTCTTGTAGAGGATTTGAAAGAGCCAGAAATACTGCGTTACGAGGCTCAAGTTAGCATCCTCTTAGACATTGGAGAGAACCATGGAGCAAACCTTCAGCGCAAGTACCAAATTGCCCCCTGACCGTACAATGTCAGCGCGATGACGACCAAATGCATAGTGGCACGCTGCATGGTAGAACACGGTCAGCATTGGCGGTCACTTCAATGTTCAACGGTTAGCAAGGTGCGCCCTACCCAAGTCGCCCATAACAGTATTCACAATCTGTATGATCTGGTTCTTCTGTGAGTAGAGGCTCTATTCATTTGCAATGCGAACCATACCATCGAAACCTGGATGATCACATCATCTGCAGAGATGGCAGTTTGTCTGTACACCTTCCATAGCACCCTATGGGCGACCAAGATGAATGCAATCGCGGTCAAAGCCCCGGTAACCCTGATGAATAGGGGACCTTTGTCCGGGATATTGGCATCATGCTCGATCATAACGTTGCTAGTTGTCTTTCTTCCAGTAGCATGCTAGAAAGGAAAGGAACGAGAATGGGCAGGACCTCGTCATGTAAAGTCCCTGTTGTGACCCTTGAAAAGGGATCGAAGGATTCAACTTGTATGGTGAAGACAGGGCTGGCGGCTCAGTACGCAAATCATCTTTTTGCAAGATCTGTACCAAACTACCTAGTACTGTCTCGGCACGGGTCCGTTTTCCTCAGCGATGTTACTCCGGACATGGAAGACTACTGAGTACATGGCTACCTACTGCGTGCCGGTATTTGGTCACCGACTTGTGGAGCAAAGATCAAGAACGTTTGGTTGTCACGCATGGAGACCAGTCAAATTGCACCATTGGGTGTCATTCACGATCGGGTCTACCCCTCTACACTAATGCCACGCAGACGTCTCAGGTCTCTATGTGCAGCCGGCCGATAACCTCCCATTCGACATTGGGGACAGATCACACCTGTTTCTGCTTAGTTGAAGCATATGATGCAGATGATGAAGACTAGTTCGAGTGGACGACATTCGGCCCAAACCGTGTGCTATGGCAGCGCAATGGCTGGAACAGATTTTCCCTGTTGCACTATAATATTGAGTCCTTTAATTGTAGGTGTGGGTCTGGAGGGAGAAAGGACATCGGAGGGAGGAGGGGGAGGACGGGACGGGGGGAGTCCGGACGATTTCCGCGCTGAGGGTCTCCGTGCAAGAACCCTATGTGGTCAATGACCCTGCACCTAATCACCTAGTATAGACTAATTCACTTACTTGGTGGGGCTTGGGTAAACTCCCCGACAAATGGTAGTGTTCGTGCATCCATTCTTAATTATCCTACCGGGCCGAGTGCTCGGAATGGAGCCACTAGGGCTGACTATCATGCTTAGGGTCTTTTAAATCCGTCAAGATATATTGCCGTGGGTCCAACGTTGAACACACCCATGAGTCCCGGTAGTTGCAGGCCACACCTTCATCAATGAGACGATGAAAAGAAGCCTGGCCTGCAATTAATCAGCCGGAGGTTGTCCAACTAGTCACTTCGTGATGGCTTGACCTAAACCCTCCCTTGCCACCCCTGACAACTCGGAAATTCCGACCTGAGTTTCATCTACAAAAGCCGACCATGTCGCGCCACGTGCATGGGTGGCTGCTTTCTCTTATAGTTCCACTCTCTCTGCCGACCGTTACTTTGCAAGGCTACAGTCATGGAGAAGCAAGAGATCGAGCCCCGCGTGGTTGAGGCGTCAACGCCAGACTTTGATCCCGCTTTGGAGAAGAAGTTGCTGCGAAAGCTGGACTGGCGAGTCATCCCAGCACTATGGTTTCTCTTTCTGGTGTCATTCATGGATCGTTCCAACATTGCGTGAGTGTTCAGCTCTCTTCCACTTGATGTCGATGGACCGAGCCTTAACCATGTGGTTTGGTGTAGAAACGCGAAGATCGCCGGCATGGCCAAGGAGCTGCACCTGGTGGGAAATGAATACAACCTCGCCGTGACCATGTTCACGGTCGCATACGTCGTCTTTGGCATGCCGGCCAACCTGTTGGTCAAGAGGTTCGGCCCAAGGATGCTGGTCCTATACATGTTTACTTGGGGTGAGAGGAATCGCAGTCGGGAGAAAAGGAGTATGCTGACTTGGTGGGTCAACAGGGCTGTTTGTGATGGGACAGGGCATCACCAAGACTGCGACGGGCCTGATCGCGTGTCGGTTTTTCATGGGGATGTGTGAGGCAGGCTTCGTTCCTGGTTCGTTCATACTATGCCAAGCTAGCGGCGATGCACGAAGCCTAATCTGACCTTCCAATGCCAGGCTGCGCATACCTGATCGGAAGTTACTACAAGCGGGACGAGTTCCTGCGTCGATACGCAATCTTCTTCAGTGCCAACATGGCGGCAGGAGCGTTCAATGGGGTCAGTTTCTATCATGCTTACTCTCGACACGTCTGTCTGACTGGCTCGTTAGCTCTTCTCAAGTCTCTTGACGCACTTGGAGTTGGACGGATATGCGGGATGGAGATGGTATGGATCCCTTGACCTCAGCGGGCATATACTGTTTTCTGACGCAAGAATAGGCTCTTCCTGATCGAATCAATCATCACCATGGGCGTCAGCATTATTTGCTACTGGATCGTTGTTCCCTTTCCCGAGGACGCGACATTCTTGACCCCTGCGGAGAAGGAACTGCTGCTTGCCCGTCTGGAGGCCGATGGAGGAAGCATTCGCGATGATCCTATCTCGCTCCCTCGGGTCCTGAAGATGGCGATGGACTGGAAGATCTGGATCTGGTGAGCATGTCTGCTACGTCTAGGAGTCGAATTATGCGCTGACATTGACACCAGTGTTTTGGCCTACCTCGCCGCCGAAGAAAGTGCCAGCTCGATGGTGTACTTCCAGCCCACCATTCTCAAGGACCTCGGCTGGACCAGTCGCTCAGCGCAAGAGCACAGCATCCCTGTCTATGCAGTCGCCTTCGTGCTTACCTTGTCAAGCGCGTGGCTGAGCGACTATCTCCGCCACCGCTATCTCTTCACGCTGTTCGGATCGGCGCTGGTCATAATCGGCTGGAGTATCGAGCTTGCGCAGGTCCCCTCTGCTGGAGTCCGCTATATGGGCATGTTCTTCGTGGCATCGGGCGCGTTCATCATGATGTCTATCACCGTGGTGTGGTTGTGTATCAACCTTGGCAAGGGCGTCAAGCGCAGCGTCGGAATGGGCTTGCTGCCCGCGTTCGGTAACTGTGGTGCCTTCGTATCTGGCAACGTCTTCATCACCAGTGAAGCGCCCAAGTACCCTACTGGCTTTGGGGTTGGTCTGGCATTCGCAGTGGTGGCAGGACTGGCCTGCACCGTGTATTTCTTCGCTCTCCGCGCCGAAAATCGCCGCCGGGAAAGTCAGCCGGAGCAGGACTGGCAGCCGGAGAGCCTGCAGGATCTGGGCGATGCTCATCCGGACTTTCGTTTCCAGTTGTGAGACCCATGTGTTGGCGAATATTTATGCTTCATTTACCCTTTGATCTGAAATAAATTCTTCCCTCTTGGTCCTTTCATCCTGTAAGAATGGTCCAACCATGCGCCGATCGACTTGTTTGGCGGCGTTAGGGTAGCTGCATACCAACCCTGCTTTGCTATCGGGTCAACTCGTCGCATACATGACAAATGCGCCCGCACATCCGAAATCTTCACCTGGGTAAACACCCGATAATGTTTAATGGTCGGGCTGAGGTGGACCATGGAACCTCGCGGCATCCATGACGTCGGAAGCCAAGCCCCAACTTCACCAATTCTCTTCTCCACATTTTGCCTCCCCTGCATTCCGCATACCTCATTCTTGCAGAATTCCATTTCTAGACGAATCCCTTGTCTCGTCGCGCTGGACCGCAATGCTGACCGCTGCTCACCCCAATGATCCCGGTTTACGATCAATATCTGCGCACCATCAGCTTGGTGACGCAGATCCTGTGCTGCAGCATCACCACCCTCTGCCTGGCCCTGCGCCTGCTGGTTGCTTCCCGGATCAAGCGAGATTTGAATATTGAGGACGGTTTGTGACATCTCTTTTTCTAGCCGTCTACCAAATCTAATGATTGTATACCAGCATTTTGCACTCTATCCTGGGTAAACTCCCACTACCCGCCGACCTTTGGCTGCTCTCCTCTAACATTGTGCTTCAGGTCCTGTTCTTCACCTATTGCATTTGCAACATCTTCTGTGAGTCTTCAATTCACTGCCGCTATGGGGTCATGTCCACTAACTAGACTACCGCAGACCTCCATTATGGCGGTGGCAAACCCCTTGCCCTGCTGACCCCCAACCAGATCCGACTCGTCTACAAGGCAAGCACCGTGACCAGGGCCAACCCAATGCAAATGCTCCTCCACTGACTCTCGCGTCCGCAGTTCTACTATGTTCTGACCGTAATCTACGCCCCGATGGTCCTCACCGTCAAGATCACCCTGCTCTCCATTCTAGCGCGCATCTTCACCATCCGTCACGTGCAAGTCATCAGCGTGTACTCGGTGCTGGTGGTGACGGTGATCTACTACACGATCATCTTCTTCATCAAGGTCTTCATCTGCCTGCCGGTCTCGTACTTCTGGACCCACTACGACGAGGAAGCGCAGTGCCTGAATAAATCGGCCGTGATCCTCGCCGACGCGGTGATGAGCATCGCCACGGATCTGGCCATCATGCTGCTCCCGGCCTTCCTGACCATCACGCTGCACCTCTCGCACGTCAAGAAGCTCAAGGTCTCGCTGATGATGGGCTGCGGCGGGCTGGCGATCGGGTTTAGCATCTACCGCCTCGTGCTGGTCATCCACGAGGAGGATAACCTGGAGTCAACCATCGTCTACTTGAAGATATTACTGTCGGGGTAGGTGTTCTTCCTACCTTGTACCACCCAGTCGGGGCTGAGCTAATGCCAAGCAGTAATGCGGAAGGCGGATTCGCCCTCATCTGCTCGTGTATCCCCGCGATCCATATCCTGATCACTCGACGCGGAGGCCGCGACACGCAGCGCTCCAGTACATCCTCCCACCAGCTCTTCCGGCACTCGTTCCCCCCCTCGTTCCCCTTCCATCGGAGTCCCGCCAGCCCCCCGTTCGCCGAGTCCCAGCAGGCCGGCGTGACATCCACCGCGCAGCGCGCATCGCTGGTCGTCCCCGAGCCGAACGATCTAGAAACCAGCGAGGGGAGCGCGTCGGACGCGAACCAGATCGTGCGGAAGGTCCTGCTCTCGCGCCGGTCGGAGAGAGTGCAAGTGCCGGTGCTGCGGGACTGCTCGCAGGGGTCCTCGGAGGCGCCGCTCGGCAACCAATTCGGAGCAGTTTGACGGCATTAATTGCAGCTGGCTGGACCATGATGAAGTTGCATCGATATACGTGCCGCGCATTTGGCCATCGATGCCGTGCGATGTAGACTGGCCCCTCGCGACAATGCCGGAAAACAATGCCGGGGACGGCGGCCCCCCTCAACCTCCGATCTTCGGCACTAAGCTATATTCTTACGTCATTGCCGAGGTGAAGCGATGCTTGATGCCTGAGCCGTCAGGCACCAGGGGATTTAGAGGCAGTCTTATACATATACATATTCATATTCATATCTCGTTGTTGCCTGAGGACTTCAACCAGCGAGGTCCCGAGGGATTGGTCCCGTGCACTTCAATTATAGCCAACAATATCCAGGACCGTCCGATCTTGCCCCAGAACCACTCTCGCCTGCCCCTTGCGCGCACGCTCCTCCTCCGACAATCCCCGGAAGATGCCCTCGCGCACTTGATCCAGATACAGCTCGTAGGCCGGCATGTACCCCTTGACGAAGGCCACAACCTCCTCGTCCGTCATGCCCTGATTCTTCACCCGCCGCAGGGCATGTTCCTGCTGCATGCGCCAGCGGTAGACGTTGGCCAGATCGTCGGTGTCGAGATGCACCAGGAAGTCCAGGTTGTGGGGCCCCATGAACATGTCGCAGTAGTTGCGCAGGCTGGCGTTGATAGTGAAGTAGCTGGACAGCTCGTGGTTCTGCAGGGTTTGCGTGGGGAATCCGGAGTCCGAGTCCGCCGCCCCCGACTCCGGGGGATGCGCCTTGGCCGCCGTCCACTTGGCCTCGATGGCCTCTTCACTCAGCGGCTGGAAGCCCACACACCACCCCTCCAGCACCAGCACGTCCACCGGCGAGTCCAGCGAGACAGGGACGTGGCGCCACTCGTCGCGGGGCACGCGGTCGCCCTCGCCGTGGAAGCGGCTCTTGTCGAATTCGGGGATGCAGACCACCCGCGGCGACGTTTCTGGGGTCACGGTCAAGCTGTCGAAGAAGTCGCGGACCAGCGCGGTGTCGTGGGTGCCGGGCTGGCCGCGCATCTTGAGCAGGGCATTGGCCGGGTTGGACTGGCGCAGGCGCACCAGGCCCTCGTGCGGCAGGTAGAAGTCGTCGAGAGAGACGTTGATGGTGCGGAAGTGGTGTGTCTCGTTCAGCGACCGCACAAGGGCGGAGGTCCAGGTGGTCTTGCCGCTGCCCTGCAGGCCGGTCAGGGCCAGAATGAAGGGTTTCCGTTGGCTGGAGGATGAGGCCTGCTGGTCGACATGGCGTTGGATGTGGGGGCGGACGTGGGCCAAGAGGCGATCGATGGTCTCGTCGGGAATCATTGCGGGCGATGAAGATAGAGAGGCTGGGTTTGTGAGTGTGGGCAGGAGGATAAAGAAGGAAGGTGATTCTCTATGTATGACGAGAACCCAGGACACATACTCCACCAGCTAATGCGATAAGTATTGATGAAATGCGATCGATGGAAGTAGTTGTTCCTCGTTCAGTTGCGTTGCTCTCTGGCTGTGGCTGGGATAATCACGTGAGTGGGGAAATGGAGGGGGAAGATGGTATGAGTCAGCATTTAACTTGGTTAGTGGCGGAGGAGTTTTGCTCCGGCCCGATCGCGGAGGTTTCTTTGTCCGGTTTGTTTTGTCACTTCACTTGCCAGTCAATCACCAGATCACACATTAAAATCGCCATGCAGCAACCAAGGCCCATCCGCCACACTCCAGCCTTCGTTCATCAAGAATGGGTCAGACTGGAAAGGGACGGCAGTCGCCGACTCCGGGCCCAGACCCAGCCCGCCCATACCGTAGGAAAATCCGGAGCCTGCCAGATCGCCAAACACCATACTAGCGGCATTGTAGAGATCAGGAGTAGAGAGCACGGCAGTAGGATCGATGGAGGGCGGCGGCGGCATCGGAAGATTGTCCCAGGCTTCGGGGGCCATGCTGCTGGGCCGGGGCGAGGAATCTTCCCCGCGGAGTCCGATCGGATCCTCGGCAATGCGGATAGCATCGGGACGGTCGCCGGTACTATGATTATTCGTACTATACATACTCTCCACTTGCGGCACTCGTAAGTCGCTGCCGGTCCGGTTGTGGTGGTGGTGGTGGTGGTTGTTGTTGTTCTCGAGAGCAGAGCACAGATCCTCAATGGCTTGAATGCAGGTCTGCGGCCACTCGCGTTCCCGGCGGGCAATGTTCTGCAGTACAGCGATCCCGATGCGCGCATAGCGGAGAGCTCCCTCATTAGAGAAGTGGCGGGTCCAGGCGGCGTAGATCAGGATCAGACACGACATCCACACCGTCCAGGTGAAGGAGGCGACGATCAGCGGAGGACGGTTGTCGCCGGGGGGAGCCGTGATGTAGCCATGCAAGGCGGCCAGCAACGACCGGGAGGAATTGATGCAGGTGAGAAAGGCCGCTTTGTAATCGGCGGTGGTCGGATTGTCGGCGGCCAGTAACGGGCGGTGCAGCGCAATCTTGGCCTCGTGGCGCGAAACCACCAGCAGGAGGGCATGGAAGGGCTGCAACGGGGACGATGCCTCAGCCGGCTCTCCGTCGCATGCCAGCGGATAGACATCATCGTACACCTCATTCCACCACTGCAGAAGAGCCCGATCAACCGCCGCTGCCTCCACCAGATTCTCCCGACTGTGCATGATGGATTTGTTGCGTAGCTCCGAGATCAGGCCCCGGAGACGAGCGAACTTGGCCAGGTGGCGCAGTAGCTTGAGCCGCTGGTCGTCTGGCGTCGTACCTATCATCACTTCTCCACCGTTGTCCGGCGTATGTCGTTCGGCTCCGGGATAGCATACATCCAGGTCGTCATCCCGAATGCTAAGGGGCACCCCAAGGGCTTGATTCAAGTATCGCTCGAGACAGTAGATCGACCAGAACAGCCGACGACGGATCATCCCATCTTCCGGGCTGAAGCACGAATACCGCGCCGGACAGCGATGGAGACCCAGATGGAACGCGGTGCGGGTCACAAAGCCTCCAATCCGCGACGCCGCATTGAGACGTAGAATGGAGGTCAGAAACAACTGGATACTGACGGCGGCCTGCAACAAGGGGATGGACGAGGGTTCGTCCAGCAAATCGCGTAGGCCATTCATGGCGTCGTGCACCGTCTGGAAGACCAGCTCGGCCGGCATAGCCACCGGTGCGGCTGATGCTCCCTCCTGTGCCTGTCGGGTGTCAATTGCGGCGATGGACATAACGGAGCGGATGAGTACGGCATCCGTCCGGCTAATGGACTGAATCCCTTCTTGGCTTGTCTGCTCCAGGGCACGAAGGATATGGGGAGCATGGATAAAGGGGTAAATGGGGTGCCAGTTCTGGAAATATTGATGCGACAGTTGCACCAATTGGTCGAACGAGAGTCTGGGGGTGGTCAGATCGAGCTCATCAGTCGACCACAGGGGGGCGTGGGCCTGGCCTTGACCGGTGCGGAGGTGGTCATCCTCCCCGGGCACCAGGCTCTCATGGCCAGCACGAACCTGCTGCTGCTGCTGCAGGTCGGCGGAGCGGCGAGCAAAGGCGTGATAGACAGTGCGGACAAAGTGAATGCCACTCGAACTCCCGAGAAAGCTAGCGGAAGTATCATCCTTACGCATGATGCCAAGCTCGCGGGGGGAGGGCCGCGACGTCCCCGTCGTCGAGGCCCGCTTGCGCCGCTTAGCCCGAGGCGCCGGCGTTGGCCAGTTGCCTTCCACATCGGATGGCGTAGTCGTGGCTGTCGTGGTAGCAGCAGCAGCAGCAGCAGCAGCAGCAGCAGTAGCAGCAGTGGGGGAGGCAGGCTTCATGCTGATCGGAAATGATGAACGGAGCGCATTAGAGTCGGTCGGGGAAAGATTAATTAACCGACTAACAAGAAGCCAGAAAGCATGTTACTAGTGGGGAAAAGCAAGGTTCCCCAACCTTAGAAATCGGAATGCTTAGTGAATGCAAGACTACGGCCGGGCACAGGACCCAGATCCGTACCTAGGTATGTACTCACTTTACGGAGTACGTAAGGGGTCCAGAACTGGAACCCTGTGCAGGGTAGAAGGAGGATGTGGAAAAGCTCACGTGAGCATCTGAAATGGGATGAGAGAATTGACATTTGACCTAACTTGATTGACCGGTAAATTAACTATGGTACCAGTAACTACCTTAGAGTTAGAGCCAAACAGGATATTCGGTGTATGTAGTCTTGCGTCTTGCCAAGTCTCACCCAACTTACCTGGCAGGCTGGCACTGCAACCCTAACCAAACCACCCCCACGGAGGTGTTCAACTCCGCCCTCCACAAAATCTCCACCCGGTCGTGGAATTGGCCTCAACCCGGTTCTACATTATTAATATTTCGGTCACCCTCCCTCTGACCTGGTCAGATGAACGTCAGATTGGCCTCGAAAGTCTGATTTGATTTTGCGCAAGACTGGAAGAGCCCAGCGCGCGCAGCTTTCATTCCTGCCCATACACACGTACCCATCCCCACCCCCCACAATCATCCTCATATGTACATACTCAAGAATCCCAATGCCAAACAAAAAGCCAATATACACAGAAGAGCAAAGAGGTCATTGCTAGTCTATCATAACCGCGTCGTAGTCAATGATCCGTTGCTCTTAAACATGTTCCTTCTGTTCGAAAGATCCTTCCGATTGCTCCTTCTCATGCTTGTCGTGCTGGTAGAGGTCAGCTTCGGTCACCTCACCTTGAGGCAACTTGCGGGCCATTGACACGATCTTCCACGGGGTGGGCGCATCGCGGAAGGCATGGTCGAGCAGTTCTAGGTTGCGGTTCATGGTCTCCGGGTAGAACAGCGCCACCGAGATGGGGATGCAGGCGGAGATGATCGCATACATCACGTAGTAGCGATAGCCAATGGTGTCCAACGCCACGGGGGTCACCATTACCACCACAAAGTTCCACAACCAGTGGTTGGCGGTGGACACCGCGCTCATCGCCGTCCGCAGGTGGATGGGCGCCACCTCCGTGCAGTACAGGAAGTTTCCGCCCAGGAAGCCGATCGGGTAGAACAGGTTGAAGAGGAAGATGAAGGTCGCCGACGCAATCGAGGCCCCCTGGTTCGTCGAGGGAAAACTAGCGGTGATGGCCATCACCGTCATGCAAACACACATGCCCGTGCCGCTGATGATAAAGACCGTCCGACGGCCCAGCCGGTCAATGCAATAGAATGCAATAAAGCAGCAGAGGAACTTCCAGGTCAGGGCGCACGCCGCCAGGATCTTGGCCAGGTTGGCGCTCATGTTGAGATTCTCCTCGAAGATGGTCGAGGCATACACGGAGATCAGATTGCCCCCGCACATTTGCTGGAAAAACTGCAGGAAGAAGCAGAGGAGGAAGCGGTACAGAAGGCGATCCGGATCCTCGCCGCGATTGAAGAGGATATCCAGCAGCGAAACCTTCTTAACGGTCGTTTCCAGCGAGGACTGCACACCGCTGATCTCCGCAGCGATGGCTTCGTCGTCGAGGTCGATTCCCTTGTAGGCAGCCAAGGAGGCGGTGGCCTCGCTGACCCGGTTGACGCTGACCAGCCACCGAGGGGATTCGGGGAGGAAGAACACACTGCCCGCCACCATCAACGAGGGGATGAACGACAGCGCCAGTGGAATGCGCCATTGCAGGGTCGAGTAGGGGAGGAAGGTGAAGGCAAAGTCAATCCAGTTGCAAAGGGCATACCCCAGACACATGAAGACTCCCGTCAGAATGACATGCTGCCCACGATTCTTCGCCTCCGAGCATTCCGCCAGCCACACGGGGACCGCGACACTGAACTGGCCCACCCCAGCGCCCAAAATGAGGCGGCCGATGACAAATTGCACCAGCTGATAAGCTGACACCTGCAAGACCTGTCCGATGATCGACAGAATGGAACCCAAGAAAACGGTCTTGCGCCGCCCGAGCCGATCGCCAATAAACATGCAAGAGAAGGCCCCAATGAGCGCTCCGATCTGGAAGGAAGCAACCACCGCCCCCTTGCTGGTTGAGTTTTGTGACTTTTGCTCTCCAACAGTGTTGACGGTGTCGATCGAAGGAAAAGTGTGCACCCAGCTCTGGAGGGTGGCAAGGGGTCCCAGCCCAGACTGATTGTAGCCAAAACAAACAAAGGCCGGGGCCACAATAAGGGCAATCTGGGCCAAGTGTAGGGTCCTTCCGGTGAGGCCCCGGGCCGGCACCCGAGACTGGGCCATGGTAGCGAGAATGTGAGGTGCAGAGAGATGGGATGGACGGAAGGTAGGAGGATGGCAGAAAGTGAGGTGCAGAAGGCGCAAGAAAGGACAAGGCAGGTGGTGAGCACATCTTTATAGGTCTCCAAACCACGACCCCAACTCATGCCCAGCCGGGGGATTTCCAATCTCTGCTCCAGACTCCCGCGCTGGGGCCCCGCATGAGACCAGAGAGGATTCGAATTCTGGCAAATTGGGATTCTCGATGAGCTGGGGTGCGTTGGGGTGCATTGGAGTGGTGTACCCATGTGGGTGTACGTGGGTCGGCGAACCGTCCGGGGGGCAAAATGGGGGGGTAGAGGGTGGATTCACGGCATTCGCATTTGGTAAAGGCGCGGTAGACGAGGAAACGAGGAGCAATCGGGCCATACAGCCCCATGCAGAGTGATACTCATGCCATGCACCAGTTGGCGCTGGGCTTACGGATCTACGAAGTCATGCCACACCGTTAGTCACCTCGTATGCCCTTGCAGAGAAGCGTGGGATGTGAGTAGGAGGCAAGAATGGTGTGTCGGTCCTCGCTTAGAAAAGCCAAGCGGACAAGGAGAACAAGCTTTGCCCTGACAGTGCTTTGCTCACGTGGAATTTTCTTGGGTGCTACTGATCATCCCTCCAGTCGCCCAGCATCCCACTCGACCGTCTACACGTCATGATCACGGATATAGGTACATCCACCAGGAGGATGACAACGAAATCGACATGCATGCAAGAGGGGGGGAGGCGAAGGTCTATAAGGAGATAAGAACCTCCATCTGGTCCGCGGATACGACCTTCGCGGAGCTCGCGAGGAGATATTCAAGGCCGGGTTCAGGAAGGGTAGTTAGGGTAAGTGTGGTGGTTGTGGTGAGGATTGGTCGGGATGCCGGACTGAAACCACACGCCCCCACTTGAGCGCTTTACGGCCAGCTTGGCAATTCATGGGGGGATCGGAACTTCCCCGAGCCGGACCAATTTACCCCCGGCTTGCTTGGCCGTCAGAACAAGATGAAAAAAAGAATCTTGCTCCGGCCGGGCGGACTTTGCCAGCCCGATCTCCCCTGATGCCTAAGGCAGCAAGTAACCCAGCCAAGGCAGCACTATGTTTCTAGCCTGAGGCAGGACAAGTGGCAGTCTTCGCGGTGAATCTCTAATCCGTTTTCCGGCCATATCCCCCGGTTATTCCCCTTGTTCTTCTTTGAGAATGTCCGCTGCCCATCCCTACCTTCTCATTGGTCTCTCGCACTGCACTGCACCTGGCTGGCATGTCCCTTCGGGTGCTAAGTCGGTAGGGCGGGTTGCTTCTAGTTCGCTCAAGTATACTAGGTAGCCATGCATCGTCACAAGTAATTCCCGCGAACAAATGCCTTACGTAGTTGACAAGTTGTCGGCCATATGTTCTTTCCTGTCATGGAAATTGACACCTAACTTCAATCCGGTTTTCAGCTTTCGTAATGCCTTCAGCTTCCTCCGATATGATGGAATCTCCCGGGCCGAGGGTCTCCCATCCGATTATCGGCACTTTCTTCGGGATGAGGCCCTGGCCACATTTAAGATAGGCAATCTGCTCCTAACACAGGGTAGGAATATGTAATTGTCACTAACAGACTGGATAAGATCATCTGAAAGACACATCCTTCTTGTTGAACCCTGATCTCCTTCCCTGCAAGCCATGGCGCCGTCAATCCACAACGAGGACTTCGCCTCCACGGTCCAGAGTGTACAGTCTAGCCGCTTCGATGGCCCTTCATGCAAGATTGGAATCAACGGCTTCGGTCGCATAGGTAAGCTCACCCTTCAATTAGAGTATCGACCCTTCGTGAGGCGCCCCTGACCAACTCAACCCTTTCCCTAGGCCGGAATGTGCTACGTGCATCCTTGACTCGCTCCGACCTCGAGGTCGTGGCTATCAACCACACCTGCAACTCAATCAAGGACCTGATCTACCTGATTCGCTACGACGGCACGATGGGTCGGATGGACCCTCACAAGGAGATCGTCGCCGTTAGCGATAGTCTGATCACCATCGGCGGCCAGCCCATCCGGTTGATCTCCGAGCGTGACCCCCGCCTAATCAACTGGCGCGAGTTGGGCGCCGACTACGTGGTTGAGAGTACCGGCAAATTCACCAAGCGGGACTTGGCCTTACAGCATGTCACCCACGGCCAGGCCAAGCGCGTCATCATCTCTGCCCCCAGCTCCGACTCGCCTACGTATGTCTATGGTGTCAACTCGGACGCCTACCGCCCGGACGACAGCAACCAGGTCATCTCCTGTGCGAGTTGTACGACCAACTGCGTCACCCCCGTGCTCAAGGTGCTGAACCAGCAGTTCGGCCTGGAGCAGGGCTTCCTGACCACCATTCACGCGGCCACGCAGTCCCAGCAGGTCTTGGACGGCTACAGCAAGAAGAACCCCCGTCTGGGTCGCACGGTGTTTGATAACATCATTCCCACCACCACGGGTGCTGCCAAGGCCATTGCCACTGTTCTTCCGGAGCTGCAAGGCAAGGTGACGGGTATCTCTGTCCGCGTTCCGACGTAAGTCATCCTCTCCTCGCTTGTCGTGAACTTCACGATGAAGAAATGACACTGACATGTCAACTTTCCCTTAGACCCGACGTTTCCCTGATTGATTTGACTATCAACACTGCCCAACCGACCTCCCTGGCGGAGATCCTGGCGGCATTCCGACGGGCGGCCAAGACTGACCTGGCCGGGGTGCTGAGCGTCAGCGATGAACAGCTGGTCAGCAGCGACTACAAGGGCGAGTGCTGTTCGGCGGTCATCGATGCGGCCGCTTGCAACGAGCTCAACCCGCAGTTCTTCAAGATCATCGCCTGGTATGACAACGAATGGGGCTACTCCAACCGTCTGCTCGACCTGGCGGTCTTGGTCCACAGCCAAGAGGAAGCTTGAAGGAGATCTCTGCTTGTCCCTTTCTCCCTCCGCGAACCATCTGACTGGTCCGGACTATCGTGACTCGGGATTCGATCCGGCATCGGTCCCGAGTAGCTTGCAGATGACAGGCGCCCGCCTGGGCGAACTTGCCAACTAACCAGCCTGTGACTCCCGCCTTGGCTCGGCCCTAATACTGAGTATCACCGCACGTTTTTCCGTGCCACCACGCTATTGATGACCTAAACACCTTCGATGTAGCCCTAATTCAACCGCTCCCCGATCAACATAGGTACTTTATTTATATCGAGATCGTCGTTAGTGGGAATCAGTCTATAGATTCATATACCAATACAGACAACCGCAGTGATAATGGCCCATTTCCTGGTTCTCTTCATTCTGTGTAGATGGGGTGGAGACTCAGTGTAAATTACTTGCCACCTCCCTCACTCATACTTTCCTGACAGACACAAACCCATCCGGTCGGAAGTCTCTTATGCATCAGTTCACATTCAGGGAGGACTTATCGAGGGATCCGCCGGCGTATTGCCCGGATTGAGAAAACACACCACCACTTATCGATCGATTGCACTGCTGCACGATGGATTGAACTAGGGTGTTAGTTCTGCGCTCAGGCAGTTGAGCTGAACGCCACAGAAAAGTTTTTTTTTTTTTCTTCTACTGGGTCGACTGAACACCCCTGCAACCGAAAATATATCTTTAACATGTTGAGAACCGTCTCCATCGGTTCATGACCAAGGAACTTAGCATGAGCGCTATGCAGCCCTGCACGTGGGAGAGAGCTTGACCATGACTAGAGAGGATTGGAATGAACTGGGAAGAAGGAATTCTGGCCGACTGCGGTGGGTGGTGGGGGCCCTCCGTACTTTTCCGACCAGGCGAAAGGTGACAGACACGCGCACAAATCAGAGGGGGTCTGTCTATCACACTGGCGGCACATGGTTTGTTTATCTTATCTCTCCCAATTCGTTTTCGATATTACCTTGGGACCGGGTATTGATCGCTGTGCAAGAGATCATATATGTTTTCCCATCCTCGTTTGGAAATTTCAAATGTCTTTTTTGTCTTGATGCATGCGAGCAGACATCATGCAGGGCAAAGGCTCTCATTGTGAAAATTCTGATCAGATGGTAAATGCGCAGGCAAGGCAAGCATGTCATGCATTCACCCGGGCAGTAATCCTTCTGCTACTCCGTACCTAGTAGAAGAAATGTTGGCCCAGTCACTGGCAGACGCATTTGCACGTGGGAGGAAGAGCAAGGGTTGGATTGGTGGAGGCGCATATCCGACTCCACTGAGGGGTCTTGCGGGGGAGATTGCCAGGGGATGCTGATTGGCAGTGGGCAATGAGCTTGGTACGGGTCGGCGAGGCCGAGCCACTTCCCAACCTTTGCAGCCACTGAACAGGTACTCAATACCCCCAACCATTACTGCTGTCACATGCTAAATTATGTACCTGCTACTTGTAACTTTTTTTGATTTTTTTTTACCCTGCCGTGCAACAAAAGGATCCTACCTAATACCTAATCAGTCTATCATGCATTCACTGCAGTGGTGAACAAATGACATGAACTTGTCGGAGAGGGCTGATTCCCATTCCCACCTGCAGGGAATAAAACCTGTCCCTGCCCACCTTCTTTTCTCTTTCTCGTGTTTTTTTCCGCAGCACACCTTCGGTTCTTACCCTTTGACCGTCCCTCAGGCAGCTACACCTGCAGATCTTCTTCTGCTCTGTTACCTCGGAGTAACTGCCTTTCCCTTATCCCTCCCCCCTAAGGCACACTCATCATGGATCCGAAAGAAGAGAAGCAGACGGACTTGACGGTGTCCCCCGACACCCATCGCTCCATCGATGAGGATCCTTTGGCTGCTACCCAGAAGACCTTCTGGGAGCGCAGTTGGCCCACCTTTGCTTGTGGTGCTGGCCTCTGGTCCGACGGCTACCTGCAATACGTGAGTCGATCACATAGCAATGATCCCCTGGCCCTGGTTGGTCCCCTAACATTCGACTTCACCATGTCTTAGGTCATCGGAACGGTCAACACGATGCTAGATAAGCTCTACCCCGACGTCTACGCGGGATCGACCTATAGTCAGAACGTCTCCTCGATCGCCTTTGCCGGCACGGTGGTGGGAATGCTGGTCTTCGGCTACATGTCCGACCACTGGTCGCGCACCAACACCCTGATGGTCTCTACCGTGATTCTCTTCGTGTTTGGCGCACTGTGTGCTGGCGCCTATGGAGCGAACGGCAGTCTGACTGGCATGTTCACCGCGTTGACGGTCTATCGTTTCTTTCTGGGCTTGGGCGTGGGCGGCGAATATCCGGCCGGGTCGGTGGCCGCCGCGGAGAGCAGTGGAGAGATGAAAAAGGGCCAACGTCATCGGTGGTTCATTTTGTTCACCAACTTTCAGCTCGATTTGGCCTCGGTCGCCTCCTCGCTGGTGCCCATGATTGTCGTGCTGGCCTGTGGCGAGAACCACCTCCGCGCCGCCTGGCGCATCTGTCTGGGTCTCGGAGTCATCCCCCCGCTCAGTCTGATCTACTTGCGGATGAAGCTCAAGGAGCCCACCGAATATACGCGCGAGAAGATGCACAAGTTTCCCATCTGGTTGATTGTGAAGTAGGTGCCTACGCCTGCACCAGACTGTTGATGCGATGCTAACCCATTGAATCAGATTCTACTGGAAGCGCTGGGTAAGCCTTACATGCGCCTCACACATGGACCGCGAGCACAACTAACAGTCAATTTCATCCAGTGTGCGGTTTCCCTCATTTGGTTTATGTACGATTTCTCGACCTACTCCTTCAGTATCTACTCCTCCCAATGGCTGTCTTTGATCATCGGCGACGACGCCCCCCTCTGGGTCACCCTCGGCTGGAACACGGTGATCAACGTCTTCTACCTGCCCGGCTCGGCTCTAGGCGCATTCCTGAGCGACTGGTATGGGCCTCGCAACACCCTGGCTGGCGGTGTCTTCGTACAAGGCGTGATCGGCCTGATCATGACGGGCTGCTACCCGTACCTGGACACCAGCCATTACGTCGCCGCCTTCGTCGTCGTTTACGGGTAAGTTGCATTGCATTTCCACCCCACTTGGTACATTTACACTGACACGGTGGGCCTCCAGAATCTTCCTCGCCATGGGCGAAGTCGGCCCTGGCGACAACATCGGTCTCTGCGCGGCCAAGACCTGCGCCACCCCGATCCGCGGCCAGTACTACGGCACGGCCGCCGCCATGGGCAAGGTTGGGGCCTTCGTGGGCACCTACGTTTTCCCCGTCATCGTCCGGAACGCCCCCAACAAGACCCGCCAAGGGCAAGACCCGTTCTACGTGTCCAGTGCGCTGTGCATCTTCAGCGCCTTCTTGGCGTACTTCTGTCTGCCAAATATCACACAGGTGCGTTTCTCACGATTCTGTAGCTCGGGACACCGGAGACTAACGGGCTGTAGGACACGATCACCCATGAGGATGTGCGGTTCCGGGAGTATCTGGAGTCGAAGGGCTACGATACTTCGACGATGGGGTTGTCGAGTGCGGAGTCGGAGTGATCGATGCAAGGTAGCATTGAGAGGAGCATCATTGTGTTTCCAGGGAGCGGAGATCTGTCATGACGTGTGCAACCAACTACTGATGTGATTATGCCATAATACATATTGTCTAATGAAGTGATGAGGGTCGATGAAGCCCTTTCGGAGCCAATGCCGCGGGCAGCGGGTGATCTTCCTTAGAACCTGCAGCATCAACCACCTCGTCGCCGACCGTCTTGGTTGAAAATGTTTCTTGTCCTAATACCTTGGTGGATGTCTATACATACGGGACATTTGCCATACTTCGTCACGCCGCCTCTACCACTTTGCCCACATCCCATCCCACCCGATCCCTCAATCCCCCGATCTTTCACCGCAAGGTCACGCATGCAGCCAGAGGCTGACACACGTAGATGACGGTATACAGCCAGTACGAGAACCGATCACTCGTCAGCGACCGGA
Source organism: Aspergillus aculeatinus CBS 121060 (assembly GCF_003184765.1). Lineage (NCBI taxonomy): Eukaryota > Fungi > Ascomycota > Eurotiomycetes > Eurotiales > Aspergillaceae > Aspergillus > Aspergillus aculeatinus. The sequence goes on from NW_020291495.1 coordinate 78,973, forward strand.
AGGCGAACAGCCGAAAGATGCACCCGATCGTCATCAGCCCCAGCGCCACCGCCGTCGCGACAGTGGAAGTATCGTATCGATACTCCAGGATCCGATGGTAGATCAACAAGTACTGCGGTATCGACCGAAATCAGCCCCTACTCCTCCCATACGCCAGGAGAAAGGTCAAGGACAACTCACCTGCGACACCACAATGCCCACCGAGATATACACCCGCGCTGCACTATGCTCAGCACCGAAGCACCTTGACACACAAAACTACCAATATACTAGGGGTAAAGGACAACAAAGGACGAACTCACCCGCAAAATCCCCCAACAAAATGGGCGTCGTGCGCCGCCCCGCCGCCAAATCCCCCGGCACATCGCGCAGATCCTGCAACGGAATCGGCCACAGCATGTAGAGGGCAATCACCTTGATCCAGTGCCACCCCATGGCCGCAGGCGCTCCACCGATCGTCCACGCCGCCTTCAACTGCGCGATACACCCCAGACCCATGCACAGGTCCTTCGTGGGCCCGAAGTTCGAGAACCCCAAAGGGTTGTGCGCGATCGTGGTGCCGATCCACAGAAGTGTCCAGATAGTTACACCCAGGTGGTGTCCCAGGACGAGATACAAGGCAGTAAGAAGCCAGTAGCGGGACTTTGCTGCGGAGAGGGATTCCGCCCCGGAGGCGATGGGACGGTCGGGCTTGTTGACGCGGTCTTCACGGACGCCGGTGATTTGGTTGGAGACGACGAAGGTGTAGAGGTAGAGGAAGCCGTAGAGGAAGGCTTCTTTGCTCATGAGAGATGGATTAGCTTGGGACGGGGTGAGACGGGCGGGGGGGATCGTACGGGCGATGGCTGGAGCGATCTCTGCGCGTGGTGCGCGACGGTACAGGAGCGAGGCCAGGGTGAATAATGGCACCGGGAGGAGGCCGGTCCCCAGATCCCTCCGCACGAAGCCGTAGCAGAGGCTGAGCTCGCGGGTGAGAAGGCGTAGCATTGTGGTTGATAGCTTTCCTTGTTGGATAGGGAAAGAGGCACAGATCCTTTCACTTAATGGGACAACATTGCGGCTATATATGAACTAATCTCACGAGACTCGAGGTCAAGACCAGCCGGAAGCAGACCGGCACACGAGCAAGACTCTTCATACTTTTGGAGATATACAGCTAAGCATCCCTCGCCGCTCCAATGCCCTCAATCCGAGCCGGCCATTCGTCGCCAGGTTGTCGGGACCCCGCGCTAACGACTCCTGCGATAAGAATGCGAATCCTGCACCCTGCGCGGCCGGTGAAGGATCCAAGGGCCCCATTTCGGAGAGCCACTGAGATGACAGGTTGATGCCACGTTATCGGCAGATAGGCAGCCTGATTAGTAGATGGGGGCCTCAGTAAATCCCAGGTGGGAATTTGATGACGGGTTATATGCCTGATACGCGGTCTGCCGTTCGGCCATTGACTCCAGGGCCTTTCGGTCGACTTCTGGCGATGTGTCTAATGTCGGACCTATCCTATGCGCCGATTAGTCTGGCGCTATTCTGATGATAGTTAGAAGGGAAATTTAATTCTGTGTGTATGGGCAGAACCTCACGCGATGATCTTTGTGGTGAGAATTTTGCATGCATATTCCGTGAAACGCAGCTAACATGCAGTGATCTATGGATACAGAAATGTCCCCTCCCAATCGAAGCAGGCATCGTATGGCCGACTGAACCTCGAAGGCTGTTGTAACAGGAATTTGCGCAAACTTGACTGTGCTGGCCTGTCTTGAGCTTGCTTCAAGTTGCAGATTCGCCTACTGCTGGAACGGTGCATCTCAGCCGTTTATTACCGACAAGATCATCAGGGAATAGTCGTCTCTAGAGGATTATTTCCATACCTCTACTTCACTTCTCACTGTTATGTACAGAGTATCCCATCAGCTTGTGGCCCTTTCCCATCAGGAAGGGCGGCGTAGTCCGGTCAGGCGAGCCGACGGTCCAAGTGCAACCTCAGATCCTCGAATCTTTCCTGGGAGCTTAACCTGGTGTTCATCGTCCTCCTAATGCCCTCGTCAGGCTCGACCAGGCCCTCAGCGATGTGCTGGTCCCTCACCGCGTACCGCAGTCGATTCAACTGGATCAACTGGAGATCCAGCTGCCGGTCTCCGTCGGTAAGCTCGACGGTCGGCGGCTCCTGCATGGCGCCCTGAATCGCCACCAACCCGGCTTCCAGCAGTCGCTTCAGGTCCGTCAATATCTCCGCCTCGTCTTCCGTGCGCGGCGAGGGCCGCTCGAGACGCCACAGCAGCAGTTGCGCGTAGCTGTCCTCCATAGACTCCTGCCGGGCCAGCAGGTGCTCGACCCGCGACTGCCGGTAGGCGCTCTGCAGCTGCACGCGCCGGTGCTGCAGTGTGAGCCCAAGCTGATAATCCTGGAGGACATGAACAGGGACCTTGCGGTTGGGGCTGGGGACATCGCCGACCGATTCTTCTTCTTTGACCGCAGGACTGCCGGGGACATTGGGGTCTCCGTGCTGCCCTTGCTCCTGCTGCTGCTGCTGCTGCTGCTGCTGCTCCGCTAACCGAGCTAGAATCATCTGGCGCTGCCTCTCCAGCAAGGCCTGCTGCAACCGAAAGTCCTGAAGCTGAGACTGGAGCTGAGACATCCCCCAGGGGCCGTGATGTTGATGTATCTGTTGTACTGGCTGTTGTGGCTGCGGTGATTGCTCTGATTCTTCTTGGTATTGATCTTGCTGTTGTTCTGCCTGCTGCTTCTCTTGTTCTGCCTGTTGCTGCTGCTGTTGTTGTGCCTGCCTCTCGGCCGGTCGATGCTCCGTCAACCGCCGACGATTCTCCGCCTCTAGTGCCATAAGCTGGGTCTTGAACGCACGCAACTCTTCCGAGGATTGTGGTTGAGGTGGTCCTTGCGGATGCGATAGCGGCTGCGGCTGCTGCTGCTGCTGCTGCTGCTGCGCGTCGACAGGGGGGGCAGGGTCAGCTGTGCCCGTCGGACCGTCATCTTCTCTCAAGTGAGTCCCATCGGCGGGAAATGCCATGATTGATGTGTGTTGATTGTCAAAGAGGGAATGACAGCCAAGAGAGAAAGGCGGGACTTAAATAGACGGGCGGTACAGGAGGTGAAAGACTGTAGTAGTTCAGTTTACAGATTGCAGTGAGAGCAAGCGAGATTGAGATTTATTGCTTACTAAAGTACACTGCAGTAGTTAACGTTAACTAACTACTAGGTAGGTAGCCTGCGATAACTTGGTAGTCGCCGTTACGTTAGCGTTGTCCTCCGTCTGCTCTACCAGTCGACCATATTGGCTGACCTTTTGAGCTACTGCGGCTAATTGTACTAGAATGCGGGCCAGTTTCCTACTAGCTGAGCTGGAATATGGACGTTTCCGAAGTCGGCAGGAGATGTAGCTATACCCACGTACCGGGTATAAACCAAGAACAAAGAGAAGAAATGAAAGATAAAGGATGTGATGCCATTCGGTAAAAGAACAGTGATATACAAGATATATCATTGAGATATTGGTGATCTCGTGCTTGAGATTTATGCTGGGAATTACTAATCAAGAGAGCATAAGTTAATATGTATAACTCAACTAAACTCTATTAGGCGGAATACTTACTAGTATATGGCCACGGCCAGGTTACGGTATTGCCAATTCGCGGGCAGCGGCACGGCAAGACAAATACCACGGCCATATGGGAAGGTATCATGCATTGACTCTGTATACAAGCTCTGTATAGAAGCTGAGATAAAACAAGCAAGCTACTATGTATTCGCACGGAATGGAGAAGTCTATTTCAGGCACCTTGGCGGGGAGAATGAGGATGCAGCAACGTGATGCGCGGTTAGTATCTCCCACTGGGAGCGAAGGTTGCCAGCGGGAGAAGAATAACCAAGGTAGGCAGGAAGAAAAGCGACCGTACCTAGTAGGCAATGGTCTATGCCAGTAGGTGCCCAGTGCCATGTATGTACCGAAAGGCCGATAGCTTCCCCAGAGGTGGAAATGCGGGGGAGCTCCAAGCCGGTTACATAAGCCGGGAAGGATGAGATCATGACAGGAAGGTGTGGGAGGGTCGATGACTCCCTCGTGACCCGTCCATTGACAGGGAGACTATTGTCTCTCTGAATGCATCAATGTTTCCCGCAGAATGCGGGGTAGGAATGCCACTCTCAGTACGGAGTAACCTCAGTAACAAAGGTCCCGTCCTGTCCGGGGAATGCGAAACTGAGAAACTGAGAAACGATCGGCCACTAACCTGCCACCGTCAGCGTATTCTTGGCTGCCTGGACCCTTCCCCATAGGCGAATGCTTTCGTCCTGTGGGCCCCCGATCGTCGAGAAAAGATCCATCTTCTTCCAGACAAGTTGCCACTGACCACTGGCCATTGATGGGAGACAGACTTCATCGCGTCATGCTTATGCGGGCTACTGAAGGCCCCCCGCCTCCTATCCCCATGGTCTCATCGAACTTTCAGTCACGCGAGCAAGCGGTCGGTGTCAAACACCACGACGGTCTGGTTTCAACCACATCTCTCACCCGTCCATGTTCCTGGGAACAGAAGCATGGCACTGTTCCTTCGCCATCTAAGAGGGGTGGATAGACTCGTGGACATCCCACAACGCTGTGAGAGCAAGTGTAACAATGTGACAGGGAGCGAGTGAAGACGGCCAGCATCTAGCCAGGTCGATGCATGCAAACGCGCCATTGAAGCCCGCGATACGAGTGTCGTGGCCAGTGGGCTGGGTGCGCTCCTAGCCTCCAGACGGCTGCATTCTTTCTACTCGTCGACCTGCGAGAGACCCCGGCGTGCAGTCCCTTCCAGCGGTGGAGGTATCCTTATACTCCACGGATGATCGATAGACCACCCTAATCGTAGCTGTGAGGCACTCCAACTGAGCATCCAAGCCGTAAACAACATGTAGCACTTTGTCAAGATTATGGTTACATAGTGTCCAACAATCACTCAGCCAGGGACCCAACGATGATCTCCGGGAGGGGAGATACTGGGAGAGGTGGGAGGGAGGGAAGACGGGAAGGGGAAGGGAAGCAAGCGATGCATCCAAACAATCAATAGAGTCAATGAATGGACGTCGAATAAATGAATGACGCGACCATCTTCATGCAGCCATGCGGTAACCCCGCAATTTTCACGCAACTGCCAAACTCAATGCAGAGGGCACGACAAAGGCCGCTCTGCTCCTCCCCCAGATTCGCCTCGTTGAAAGTCAAAGCCAGACTGGATCCGAGGATCAGCCCACAGAAGAACCAACCAGGTCGTACCACCACCATCCGTCATATGATCCGCTGATTCCTGTCTCCCACTGGCACAGAGAAGCACAGGGAGGGATCGCCTGTTTCGCATCGTCTGTTTCGCTGTTTGTCCTCCGCCTTCGTCCACGGTAGAACCATGTCTCGTCACCTCCCAGTGTTCCGGGCCAACATTTGCGGGCTTCCCCGTCCTCTCCCAAGTCCCAACCCTATATAACCCTCTTCCTTCCCTCACCCTCTCCAGGCCCGTTTCTTTCTCTCCTCACAGCTTCCGAGGGCTTCACCCTTCGTCTAACTAATCTACCACTCTCCAACCGTATCTCAACCAACTCACACGCACTGACCATCATCATGGACTCAGCTACCATGGACAAGTACAATTCCCAATGGGTGCAGTTCCACATCCGGGACCACCTCGACAAGGGAGAGATCTCCGTCCGTCACACCGTCATCGAGGGGTTCGTCTTTGCTTTTCCCTTATCCGTAGCAGCTAGCAGGATTTGTAACTAACGCTCCTCCAGCGGAGACTTCCACGACCCCGACTCCAACAAAGCCATGACCGAAGACGACGTCGACGAGCTCCGCATCCCCTCCTACGGCGTCGGCGAGATCTGTGCCCGCGGCCGCCGCGGCAGCGAGGGCCGCCTCGACCTCTTCCACGGCGAGGACAAGATCTGCGAGCTGCACTGGGACAACCGCCAGGGCAATTGGGTCAACCTCGTCGAGGTGCTGGACGGAAATGACAAGTACAGAGTCGAGCATGGGGGATGGAGCCCAGAGGCAGGACCTCTGGGCCATGTCTACGTGGACATCATGGCACAACAGGCTGCGCAGGCTGCTGCTGAGCAGCAGAAGAAGTAGTGCCACACAAGCATGGGTGGTGTTCTCCGGTGTTGTGTGTTTCTCGGGGTCTGTTGTCTTTTTCTCTTTTGCGTTGACTGTTTTTGAATCTACGATTCTGGGAACGTAGTCGGGCGGGACCTGTGGAGTGGGTGAGTTGATTTGAATCGTCGATATAACTGATAATATCCATATAGTGAGTGAGTGGGTGGGTGAGTAGGTAGGCTTTGCATGTATCACAGTGAGAACAATTGCAATCTGATCTTCTATCTTTCATCATCGAGCTGTTTGAAGGATGAGTAGACTCAATCGATGAGCTGATCCAGCCCTGCATCGGACCACCCGGAGGGCCAATCACCTGATCCCGCATGGACGACAGTGAGTGGGAATATCTTCACTGCAATGCGTTAGTTCGATCAGGCGATGCTAGTCGATGCTAGCCCCCCTTAGCCCACCTTAGTTCACCCTCATTAAGCCCGGTCGGGGTAAGTGTTTCGGTGCACAAGTGGAGCTGGAGCGTTGTGTCCACGTATCCCAAGTTCCCAGCCATCATCCATCATGCAGCTCGCATCATCGCCGCCTGCGTTTCCGGTCTGGGCCACTAGATAAGCAAATATGCCAAGCAAAGGGATTTCAGTCTACAGCTACATCTCCCCCGCCGTCGAGGGCTACGAGGTGGGATTCTCCGTCCCGGGAGAGGATGTCCTACACACGTCGGCCCAGAATTTCACCCCGCGTCGCTTGGAACTCGACTCCGCCAACATCCCCGGGGCGAACAACTTTACCGGTCGGTTGGAATGGAAGGTCTTCCGCTACGGGGAAGTCGTCGCCAGCGCCTACAATGACATCAGTACCCTGACGGGCAAGCTCACCGGCGGGGAGATGGTGTCCACCCAGGACTTCCACCCCATCGTGCTGGAGGATGCCATCATCACGTACGGCTTCTACAACGCGGGGCGCGGGGAGGTCGGCCTGACGAAGCGGGATCAGTGCTACGTGACCATCTGCTCGACGGACAACCGCGCTTGGATGGGCGATCTGGCGCCGGTCGGATCCATGGAGGCGCAGAAGCCCTTCTCCCGCTTCGCCCTCGCAGCCCCGCATGACAACGGCATGAACAGCATGGACAGCTGCGACGCGGTGTTCCAGCATCTGGACGGGGACATGCTCGCAGCCGTGCGGGAGCTCGTGCCGATGCTCGCCCACATCCGGCACATCCCCGACGGATTCCTCATGGAGAAGCTGCCGCACATCGTCTACGGCTTGGCCATCACTCAGAAGAAGGAGATCGCCGTGATGCTGAACATGGGCGCCCGATACTTCGAGTTCCGACCGGCCAAGCTCCTGCCCATCTTCCAGAAGATCTCCTCCCTCCCAGACACGTATTACTTCCAGCACGCGTGTATCCCGGGGCTGGCCTTCGACGCCTTCCTCCGCGCGCAGGTGGCATTCCTGGATGAGAACCCAACCGAGATCGTGACCATCCATATCCGGTGGGACAACATCGTGGCCGACTGCGAGCGACCCACCGAGGAGCAGATCGGGCAGCTGCTGACCGATGCGTGTGCCACGACCGCCGTGCAGCCGCTGACCTGGGGCGGCCGCGAGTGTTTCAGCCAGCCGATCGACGAGCTCCGGAGCACTGGCAAGCGGCTGATTTGTGTGATCGAGGCGGACAAGTACGACAGCTGGACGGCGGAGGCGTACGCGACGTTGAGTGCGGACTCGATTCTCGCGCGGTTCGAGGGGATGACCACCGAGGGGCAGGAGAGCAGTGACCTGACGGTGCTGCAGTGCCAGGCCACCTCGCAGTCGATCAAGGAGGTGATGATCTATAGCGTGGTGGAGGCGGGCGCGGTGTCGTCGTGTTTGACCTCGACCAAGGCCGCGTTGGATACGCGGACCCTCCCGTGGATTCGAGAGAACGCGCTGGAGCGACTGCAGGCGGAGCGGACGATTGTGATCATGAACGACTTCATCGATGGGGCGACGACGGACACGTCGATCTTGTTGTCGAAGCAGCGGCTGGCTTTGTAGGGACTGTACATAGTGCATAACATGATAGAACTAGACTCTCAAGGCTATAAGTTAGTAGTTCTTTTGCTTGTTTACAACGGCACGGAAGAATGAAATTGCCGAGGAAGGCACCCAAAGGCGGTGAGGATCTGCCGGCTTCGCTCGTCAACTCTCCAGGGAACAAAGAGAGGGAATGTGATATTTAGAAGTTAGCACAGCTGGCTGTCACTCCAGTTTTACACGGGTCTCCTGGCATCATATCCTAGCTGAACTCTATGCACTAGCAAAGACCATCTATTTCAGGGTTTCAGCGCTCACACCGACAAATGTTTGCTCTCCAGCCTCGCCAACCGGCCTGGATGAGCTACGAACCCAAGGACGAGACGATGTCACTCTCCTGGCTTGGCACCATATGAGTTGGAGGATTTGACAGGGGATTTCAACTCCATGACTTGGCCGAAGAGCGGTGAATTCAGTACCCTTTGTTCATCCCAAACCCTTTGATAAGCCGGGCCATCCATGGCTGCCTAAAGCTATACTTGATGAGTGTGCTGTATTTATATAAAAGCGGCGTTGCTCAGCTGCTACACCTGCAACCATCAGGCACAATCCCCGCCCTACAGACCTCCTGAACATCCTTGTGTATCATGTCTGATTCTCCAATGGGGCCCCCGAGCGAGCCAAACGACAGCGAGTACTCGAGCGCTCAGGCCTCCATCGAGTATCGCGAGTCTCTGCTTGCAGACGTGCGACGCGGGCATCTGGCGGAGCTGCGCGGCTCCGTCTACAATCGATACTACAGCATCACCGATAGATTCTGGCAAGGGGAGTCCTTCCAGGAGCTGGAACCAGCCATTCGTGATCTCTGGTTCGCATTCCATGTCTGGGCGCGTAACATCTCCCACGAGACGCCGGAACATGATCGGATAGTCTTGGACTTCACTCGGTTTCAGCTGTCCGGACCGTTACAGCGACTGGTGCAGGACAGTGACCACGAGTTCGAGGTGGCTCAAAGCCCGACAGGAGCGGTCTTGTGGCGCGATGTGCCCTTCTTCCTTGAGGACACGACCGCGTACTTCATCCAGCACTTTCCCACGATGAAGGCCGACCATCGACTCAACTTCACCTACTTTGTGGCCAAAGTCGCATCCACCGGGGTGCTGCAAGATCGACTCACCGAGGTCGGTCTGTTGGCCTTCCGCGAGGCGTTGGAGACCGACCGTCCACTGGGAAGTCTCGATCCCGCACCGGACTCCTCCAGGCCTGCTCAGACACTGTCCGACCTGCCCATTGCCGCTTTCCTCCCCGCCATCCGCGCGTGGCTCTTTGAGTGTGGACGGAGAATGATCAACCTGTGTGATGTGTCGTGGAATAAGTGCGATGCCTCGCTGGGCCGTGGCGGTCCCTTGTTTCTTCAGGCCACGGAGCTCAGTCGCAAGGCTCCTGCGGGCCTTAGTGCAGGGCGATGGCTGTTCTGGATCAAGAGAGTGGATCAGATCCACGAGCAGGCAACCCAGGCCCAGGAGACGAAACTCGCCGAAGAGGCCTGGGTCACCCTGGAGCTGATGCTCAACCCGCTCGAATATCGGGATAGTCCCGTTTCTCGAGCGTACAAGGCCGCACCCGACGACTTTATCCGGGTCAAGTGGCCCGAGTTCTGGGCTTCGGAGATGCCAGCTGAAGAGGGAGACATCGAGGCACGTGAGGATGAGCCTGAGAGGCCTCTGCTTGGAGAGGATTGATCATGAATAGCGGTAGTGTCGTGGTGAGATGCGAGTACCTATTTCTTATCACTGCCTGTCGAGGGATTATAGCGCAGCTTGCACCAATAGTCAACGTACAGCTATCACTACGGTCTACATGCTCTGAGCTCGACTACCATCATCTTCGGTGGAAGTTGAAACACTCGTTTCTTCAGACTAAGAGATAGAGCAGAGATTTCCGACAGCAGATAATTAGTAGTAACAATCTGTGACTTCCATCCCTCCCACTAACTGAGAAGTCCGACGTCGCGACTCCGTACGGCTCCACAGGACACACATTAACTTCGCCCAGAGCCAGCCATGCGCAACCCACTAGTAGCAGTTGCAATCCCTATTGTAGGAGTCGAAATTGCACTTGGCGCCGTCCTTACTGCACTACAAGAGACTCAGTCAACAGATACTACCGAGCTTGGACAAGGTGGGCTCACCTTTCGGAATTGGCACTTGCAGATAGCAGTCCTTCCACTTTGCGCGGTGTACCGGCATTGATTTTCACTCTTCCGGCATTGCTACGCCGGAGTCAACGAATCAGTCTTGATTTTCTTCGCTCGCGACTACGCCGTGGAATACTGACTCCATCGTATTTGACCTGAACGTTGTTCTCGCTTCGCACGCCGACTGACTCGGCATGGTTGAGCGGGGTAGCAGCCACACCCATGGCAGCGAGGATGATGAAGCTGATTGAGACGGGGGAGATCCTCATTCTGGGCGATAGGGTGGGTGGGGTAGTGTGAGATGGTAATAAGTGGTAATTTGTGTCGTTGCTGCACCTGTGCTTGATCTCAATGACACTACCATCATGGCTGAATGTTCTGCTTTATATTCATATCGGTCGGATATTCCTTCCAGCGACTGCCTTTGGATCAGCTAGAGAGCACCTGAATCAGGCTGAACGCAGCTGAGACTCAGAATGATCACACGAGGGTTTGGCGGTCCTGTTCTTGATGCTTTGTTGTCCTCAGCTCGACTTCGCGATGTTTGTCGAGGACAATCATGCTTCTCTGGGATTCTTGTCGTGTCGTTACATCGATGCATGGGCTTCTGTGGACCTCGTGATAGCGCCGTTCGTCGGAATTTGAGTTGAAGTTGACATGCATATACATCAGTCGTGTTAGCAATGCGGAGTGCACGGTAGGCAGACTCGGTCTCTGTGGCTCTGCCCCAGCAAACAAATGGCGATATGTATTGTCTTTTGTAGGCTACTGGTTGAGAGAAGATGCATACTGGGCTCCAAATTGCAAGAGGCTCTGCATAGAACCAAGCTCGTGACATGTACCTTATGCTGGTTGGACCCATTTCAAATTCGAATGCGGACTAAGAAGGCAAGCGCTCATCTGGTGATTTACTTTCGGATTTAGTAATGTGTGCGGTGGTTGGAATTATGGGCGATGTCAGGAGCTGGCAACTGGATGCTTTTGAATATATGTCAAGAAGAGATCGCACATCACCACAAACAATCCTGTCTGGAAGAGGGAAGGGAGATTTGAGTGGCGTTGTACCCTCGATACCTACTTTTTAGGACCGCAAGAGCAATGGTATCGTCAATATGAAAATCAAGGCTTAGGTAGAATTGCCTTTTGCACGGTGAACTGACAATAGCCTTAGAAGTATGAGTTATGGAAAGTGCCATGGGTGAATGACTACACCACCTAATTTGTGGTTGATATTTTTTGGTTTGAGTCACCATGACACAAGCACGTCTTGGTGGCGCAATTGGTTAGCGCGTACGACTGTTAATCGTGAGGTTGAGAGTTCGATCCTCTCCTAGGACGTCATTTCTTTTTTATCCTCTGCTTTTTGGCCAAAGCCTGCCCCAATGCTTAGTAGTAAATTGTTCCCCAATCCACATGATCCTTCCCCCCTTCTTCAAACAAATTGCTTTTTTGTCCCTCTCGATGGTGAGCCGGGCACGTGAGCGGGACTCAAATTCTCTGATTAGGACGGGAGCTGTCACATGAGCGGAAGACGGTTCCTCCTGCCATTGGCTGTCGCAATCCCCCATGCTTCACAGGCGCAGGTGTACCTTGCCTAGGCAGTTCACTGGGCAGGCGAAGTTTCATTCCAGCAGAATCGTTTCTCCTGTTCACCAGACATTCATTCCCCTTCTAGCCCTTGATATTTCTTCATCGCCGCCCCAGTTATGGCTAGTCCTCTCCGCGCCCGGCAGGCTTGTGAACCTTGTCGGTAAGACTCCCGGCACTTCCATTGGGATGACCTCATTCATAACTCACCCCCCGGTGTCGGTAGGAAAAAGAAGACCAAATGTCCTGGCGAAAGACCAATATGTTCCTTCTGTCGACGTCTGAATCAGAGATGCACGTACGGGCGGAGTAGTGACCCACCCACTCGTTCGTCCGAGGTAAGCGTCTCCCTTGACACTATCTAATAGACTCTGACATTCTACATGCTACAGTCCAGACAAGAGACGCGGGAGCGGCTTCGACGGCTAGAATCGCGTCTGGAACGCATCGATGGATTCTTTCAGTACGTGGTTGGCTCGAGTCTTCGCCTGCCTGGCTAAATGACCATGTGGAAACAGGACCCTGACGGATCGTGCACCACAAGACGCCATGCCTTCCCCACAGGCTCAACCATTTCTGCACAGGATCTTGCAGAGCCAAACAGCAACCTCAGCGTCTACCCCCGGTATCTCACAGGTCCAGTCTTTCGACCCATCCCGATGGTACGTCTAATTGGTTCCCCTTGATTCTTCTACTTCGAATCCTGAAACCCAAGTCAATTCTCGGAACAGCCTGTATCCACCACCAGAAGCCCTGGCTCAGCTAGTGAACGTGTACACAGAGAGGGTACATAGCCAACCGCTTCCTCTCTTCGACAAAGAGAGACTCTCCGCTCAGATCCGACACTATCCCGACTTCCTCCTGCAAGCCTTCTTGGCGCTCACCTTGCTCTTCGTGGAGCTACCTTTCTACGGTGACGCGAAAGCGCAAGCCATCGAGCTGTACCTCCGTTCCGCTCGTCCCACAGTCATTCAACTGGCTGCGGAAGGCACCCCATCGGTGCCAGTATTGCAAGCATTGTGCCTTATGACCTTGAGCGATGTTGCTGGTGAGGTCCTCTGTGTGACCTGAACTAACGAGCCATGCTGACTTCCTTAGCTGGCCGACACGCACGAGTCTGGATGGATGCTGGGATCGCGGCTAGATTGGTCCTTTGTGTGTCCCCCGCCGGCGCAGGGTCTGCTACGGAATATGCGTCGACGCGAGATGATCAGAGGCGATGTTGCTGGAGTGTGTTTATTCTTGAGAGAGTCTTCGCCCCCGGCCCGAGTCTCTTGCAGATCGACAGCTACCCGCTGGGACGAGTAGGGCATCCTGTCAGCCCCCCACGGCCCCGCTCCCTCATGGCGAACGACGACGGCTCTGCGCCTAATGCCTTTGCCAGCAGTGCTGCAGACCTGGGAATACAGGCCTACTGCCTCCAAGTGACTGGGCTGTGGTATGAAGTTCTGGGGTACCTGCGACAGCGCCTGGCTAATCCAACCGATGACCCCTGGATCGCCTCCTCGCGCCATCACACGCTGGTTGCGCAGTATTACGAGTTCGAGACGGGGATCTCGCAGCTGCACCGATATCGGAACGTCGGCTTCCACACCATCACCCCCAGCGAACTGCTGCAGCACAAGGAGTACTGGACGGCCTGGCTTTATTTGCAGGTGGCATTCCACGCGGGCCAAGCCCTCTTGCATCATCCTCTGTTCCATGTCACTCATGTGCGACGTGCATCGTCCAAGTTCCAACCGCCATCCTTCCTCCAACAAACCATAGACCAAGCCCTGCTTCACTCGGGTTGGCCCACGCGCTTGATCCGAACGTGGGAGAAGCATGGGATTGAGATCAACGACCCGTTTCTGGCTCAACTTGTGGCGACCGCTGCGTCTATCCACTGGATGTTCCAGTTTGCGAGTGAGAAAGCCATCGCCGACCGGGCACGGGAGGATTTCGAGCAGTGCCAACGCTTTCTGACAGATCTAGCGACCCGATGGCCACACATTGCTGGAATGGTGAGATTTCTTATTCTTTTTTTTTTTTTCTTTTTTTTTCTTTTCTAATTTAGTTGAATAGGTAGACAAGCTTGCGTATCTGCAAAGTCTGTCGGGACACAGCGCTGGCGCGAGCAGCATTCCACCTTTCAAATGGTCGGCGATGTGGGATTTGCTGGACCCGAACTCACCTCATAGCAGTGTGGAGGAGTCCCATCTAGCATTTGTGCCTGGTGGCCAGCAGATCGCCACGCAATACCTGGTGCCGTTGCGCGAGTCCCCACCGAACCGGGTCTCACTGGGAGGCGAGGATGAAGTGCTGGCTTCGTCGTCGGAGTGGATGAACAGCGATTTTTTCAGTCTGCTTGATGTACCATACTTCGGCCAGGGTCCATCGCAGCTGCCTTCCGACTGCCACGGGGAGTTGTAAGCATATTATTTTATTTTATTTTATTTACGTACAGAATGGGGGCCCTCCGCATTCTTCCCAGCCGGGCCGGTGTAGGAGTGGGGACGGATTGCATTGATGACAATAATGCCGTGCCCACTCCTCCCGCCAAGCTTTCGATGTGGCCGACCTTCGGACCTGAAAAATTCTCCCGTTTCTGGCAACATGCCACGCCCTCCAGCCTGTCTATATAATACAGTGCCCTTCCTGGATGATCCTCGCCTTCAGAGACAAGCACACTTGATCATTCTCCCATTCTATCCCGAATAATGGCTATCCCTCCTTCCAAATCGGCCGCGATTGTGATTGTCGGCGCAGGCGTCTTCGGTCTGTCCACAGCCCTGGAATTGACGCGTCGGGGTTACACCAACATCACCGTCTTGGACCGGCATCTGGCCCCGGTGCCCGATGGCTCCAGTGTCGACGTCTCGCGCATCATCCGCGCCGACTATGCCGATGTCTTCTACGCCCGCATGGCGCTGGACGCCCTGCAGAACGGCTGGCACGGCGAGTACGCCCCGTACTTCTACCAGAGCGGCCTGATGTGCACGCAGACGCAAGGCAGCGGCGAGCACGAGTACATCGCCCAGTCGAAGCAGAACATGGAGCAGCTGGGCGGCAAGGCCGCCAATCTCCTGTCCTTCCAGGGCGCCGAGATCCGCCAGCAGTACCCCGGCATCCACGGCGATCTCTCGCAGGCCAGCGGCTATGTCAACATGGACTCCGGCTGGGCCAACGCCGAGCTCAGCATCGGCCACCTGGCGCGCAACTGCACGCGGGCCGGCGTCTCGTTCCGCGCCGGGCCCCAGGGTACCGTCACCGACTTCCTGACGCAGACCACCCCCGCGACGACCGGCAAGAAGCGGGTGACCGGCGTGCGCACGGCCAGCGGCGAGAGCATCGCCGCCGACCTGGTCATGGTGTCGACGGGCGCCTGGACCCCGCATCTACTGGAGATGACCGGCCGCTCCGTCTCGGTCGCCCAGCCCGTGGCCTTCCTGCAGCTCACGGCCGACGAGGCCCGCGAGCTCGACAACAACCGCTGCCCCGTGATCCTGGACCTGAGCACCGGGTGGTTCACCTTCCCCCCGACGCCGGGGACCCACCTGCTGAAGATCGCGCGCCACGGGTTCGGCTACGAGCGCACCAACGAGGCCAAGCCGCAGAACCCGAGCGCCTACTCGGCCCCGACGCTGGCCCGCCAGGGCGGCTACCTGCCCCCGGATGCCGAGAAGGCGCTGCGCGAGGGCCTGGAGCTGTGGCTGCCCCGGTTCAAGGACCGGCCCTTCGTCCAGCGCCGACTGTGCTGGTACAGCGACACCCCCAAGGGCGACTTCATCGTCGACTACCACCCCGACTATGAGGGTTTGTTCGTCGCGACGGGCGGAAGTGGCCAGTACGTATCTCTCCTAACCCTTGAGCGCTCCCGGAACACCCACAGCCAGTATAATCCCGGATGAGGAACTCAGCTGCTAATCACCACCATCACCAACAGTGCCTTCAAGTTCCTCCCCGTCCTGGGCCGCTACGTCGCCGACAGCCTGGAGCTGACTGCGTCGGCGGAGCAGCGCCAGAAATGGGCGTGGCCTGTGGCGCCTCAACCCATCGCCTCGGGAGACGGCAGTCGCGGTGGACCGCCTCGCCGTCGCTTGACGCCCGAGGAACGGGCGCGCTTGTAGATCCTGAATGGTGGACATGACACGAATGACGAACGAGACAAACAAGACGGCCAGACATCGGGGAATGAATGGGTCTTCGCATGCCGAATCTGTAGAAATCACGGTCGCAATTGTACAGCAAGCACCACCTCCCTAACCAGCGTTGACATTTTCTAGACAAATACACTTTTCTTCTTCCAAAATTTCTTACACGGCCCTCCAGTACGGATACGAACCCAATTACTCGCGCAGCATGCGAGGCATACGATGTGGTTTAGGGTCCGTGAGCGTCGCAGCCACCACGCTCTCCAGTAGACCGGACAAGCCTTCTTTACGCGCTTGCTTTAACCAAGTATCTGCGTCCACCGTCCGCAGGGGCGCACGGAAGCGTTCTTCCAGGAACTCCCGAAACCGAGCCACGGGTACCGGGGTGGTGCTGGCGTGATGATGGAAGGTGGGCGACTCATTCATCTCGGGGCGTTTGCGTCGGTCCTCCGGGCTCCGCAAAGCGGCCTGCGTGATCTCCATCGCCACGTCCGTGACGGACACAAAGTCGAAGAAGCCCGTCCAGTGGGGGAGGGCTGGGAGCTGGAGTGTGCGCAAGGACCACTGGATGAGACCCTGCATGAAATCGGTGCCGTGCATGCCTTCACCGACGATGTTGGTCGGCCGATGGATGGCGCAGGGGAGCTGGAACCGAGCCGCGCACTTCTCCAGATAGACCTCGCTCGCCCACTTCGAAGCCACGTAGCCGCTGTCTGCGCCATCCGCGGGAGGCAGGCAGTGCGCCACCGACCGAGGGGGTAGGGAGTCCAGGTCGGTCAACTGGGCCACATCGGCCGTGGAGACGAAGTGGAGCGTGATTTGACGCCGGAGGGCCATGCAGGCGAGGTGGCGGGTGGACTGCACGTTGGCCGGGTGTAGGGACCGGTACGACTTCAGGAACGAGACGTCGGCGCCGTTGTGGATGATCAGATCGACTCGCGATGCCAGCTCCTGCCAACACACCCGGTCGAGACCCAGTCTGGGCGCTGTGAGATCCCCCCTGTAGCGGACCACCTTGGCCGTGCCCGCGGCGGATGCGACCGACGGCGGCGTAAGGCGATGGATGCAATGAATGCGGGCCACGCGAGGGTCCGCCGCCAGGCATCGCAGGAGTGCAGAGCCGAGAAACCCTGTTGCGCCGGTCAGACACACCTCGATGCCTCCCTCTGCGTGGAGAGGGCTGAGTTGGGGGCTCCTCCCGTCGCAGATGTACTTCTCTTCCAGCCCGGGCAGGGTTTCCTGCTCCCAATCGATGTTGGACTCGGGTGGCGGAGTTGGCGCACCGGTCAGCAACGCGGCCATGTCTTCTATCGTGCTGGACTGGAAAAGCGTGGACAAAGGGACCGATCGCTTCAGGTGTTGCTGGAAGAAAGCTTGCACCTTCACCATCAACAAGGAGTTTCCCCCAGCCTGGAAAAAGTCCGTCGTGGAACTCCAGACGGCCGTCTGGGCGGCTTGATCCAAGCACTGCTCCCAGATCCAGATGACGAAGCGTTCAGAATCTGAAATCGTGGGAGACATGGCATGCTGCCTCTTGGAGGGCAATGGTAGTTGGTCGACTGTCCGTCGATCTAGCTTGCCATTGGGGCTTCGGGGCAGGCCATCGACTGGGACGATGACTTGAGGTAGCATGTACGGCGGCAGTGGAAGGTTGGCAACGAGCTCGTCGAGGAACTGCAGCATTTCGTTCACGGCCGCGAGTTCCTGCGCGCAGACAGGGACGACAAACGCGGTCAGAAAGCGACGATCCCCTTCGGCGTCCTGCAAGCCGCGCACAGAGACCACGGCCTCGGCAAGCCGTCCTTCTGCAGACTTCAGAATCGTGCTGGCAATGTCGTCAAGTTCGATGCGGTAGCCACGCAGCTTGACTTGGTGATCACCGTCGATGCGCCCGAGATACACAAGCTCCCCAGTAGGGCGCAGACGGCCTTTATCACCGGTTCGATACATGGTGCAACCGCGACTCTTGTCTGGGGAGTCCGCGAAAGGATCCGGTCGGAATCTCTGCTTGGTCAGGGCATCTTTGTGTAGATACCCCCTGGCAACTCCCGGACCACTGACGACAATCTCCCCAGTGAACCCTACGGGCAGTGGCGCACCATCGAGGTCGATGATATATGTCGAGTAGTTGGGCAGGGTCCACCCGACACTGATGGGTTGCAGATCGATGCAGGCAGGATCGCAAGTATCGATCGCAAGACATGAGCTCGAAATCGAGATCTCGGTTGGTCCATACCGATTGATGAGCCGCAAGCCAGGTCGCCGCAGGGCGTGGAGTAACTCAATGAGATGTCGTGGCAAGGCTTCACCTCCCACAAAGGCAATTTTCCAGGAGGACAGCTGGTGCAGAGCATCCGATCCGTACCGCAACAACATCATATACTCCGACGGTGTGGCGTAAGTGTAGGTGACGTTCTCGGCCAGCATCAGCCGAGAGAGCGCAATAGCATCTCCACGTAGACGGCGCGGGGCAACAATCAATGAGCCGCCCCCCACCAGAGGCTGAAGCATCTGATCGAGAGAGACATCGAATCCAAGTGAGCTTTGTTGGAGCGCAGTTTCACAGCCGATCTGAAACCGATGGCGCACCCCCAGGATCTGATGCAGCAGATTGGCATGCGTGAGCAGGATTCCCTTAGGAGTTCCGGTGGATCCGCTAGTATAAAGAACACAAGCTGCAGATTCGCACTGGGACAAGTCCGGAGACGCCTGGGTCTGGGCACGGCCAATCTCGGCGATGGAGACCGGAGTACTTGAATGGAGATTCAGTCGCCGGATGACCGATTCAGTTGGGGCGTGGTATATGATCGCCGCGGGTTGGCAGTCGTCCAAAATCAGTTGGAGTCGAGAGAAGGGATTCTGCGGATCGAGCGGTACATATATGGCATTGATGCGCCATATCGCCAAGAGATGACAGACGGAATGTAGGGTCGGTTCGCAACATACGGCGACATAGCCCTGGGCTTGAACCCCTTTCATGCGAAGGACAGCTGCTGCGCGTTGAATGTGCTGCTGCATCTGCTTGTATGTGAAGCTGTTCCCGTCCGCATCCTTGACGGCAACCACTCCAGGCCTCGCGATCGACATTTGCTCGATTCGCTTCGAAATTGTGGCCGGATCGGTGATATCCAGACGGGGCCCTCTCCCGAAAATCAGCCCGGCCATCACGTCGTTCTCGTCATATAAACGCTGCTGTGCAATTGGCATCTGCGGATCTCTTACACAAGACTCGAAGAGGCGCATGTAAGCTCGTAGGAGGAAATGTAGACTTTCGTGTGAGTACAAATACGTTGGGGAGCGAAGGGTGATGCTGGCAGTTCCATCAGGCTGCCGGGTCAGGTATGAAACGAGATCGCAGGGAGCTGCAGCATCACCTTGGATAGAAATATTAGAGAGGTTGCCAGCATGGTGATCTTGATAGATCAGTTGCAGCTGAAAAAGTGGGTGTTCAGGAGTCGAGTGTGTCCTTGAATAGAGGCAGAGAAGATCGTTCACCCTCCCAGGCCCATACTTCAGGGCTTCCAGGGTAGTCTGACAGGCTCGGTGGATGACCTCGGTAACTGTGTCTTGGGGTGCGATGTTGAAGCAATGGGGAAGCGGTTGGACTTCTTTTCGCCCTCCACGTTGAGGCTCTGCGACTCCGATGCAGCCCTCGCGGATGTCCAGGAGCCGTGCCAGAAGGGCTTGCAGTATCGCTAAGTGACCATGGAACTCGGTAGCACCCATCTGGCGCACCAGAGAACGGAAGGCAGCCACCGTTCCACTGGGTAGGAAGATCTGAGCTTCATGTGTGGGATATTCCGGTAGCAGCCGCCGCGTAGGGACTTGACTGAAATCAAATAGTGGCAAGGTGCAGGGCCAATTGGCCGAAGTGGACTTCACTGAATCATTCTCGCCGGTCATCTCGTATGTGGGTGGGTGTCTCTCGCTGTCGTCTTGCGATTGAGGTTTGGGGAACGAGCTGGAGTGGCATCTCAGGGATCATAAATTCACTCCAGCGAGGCGGGCTGTAGCCCTCTGAGTTTCTGCTAAACAAGATCTCTTGCCTGATCTAGTAAGATATCGTGGAAAAGGCACCAGGTGAAAGATATTTTTTGGATCAGAGTTTGGGTGGTGACGACGAAGGCGCATGTCGTCGGGTTCGATCTCACGAACACCCATGGTTCACATCCCGTGTATTTCCAAGCAAGAGCCCCATGTTCTGGAGATATCTAACACCCCGGGGACCTGGAGGGAGCCCGAAGAGGTGCGAATGCTGGACCGTGCTTGAAAACCTGGCCAGGGGACATTTCTTTTCGTCTGTCATGAGCCTTCTTGGCAACTCAATGCTCCAGAGACCCGGCGCTGAAACTGGGCTGTTTGTGTCTTGATTGTCACAAAAACATTCATGCTTGAAAGCAGTTTCCTGTTGACGCCAGTTCTGGGGAGGAATGCAGTCTCAAAACCTGATTCGTTTCGGTCGGCAACACGATCTTTCTGCTGCAGTCGTTCATGTTCTACAAAGTCGAAAGTTCGGTCAACTGTTGACGCAAACGATCAGCCCATCGAACCACACAGCTGGGAATCCGACGGGGAGAACTGGGGAAAACTGGTCGAGCTGGCCATCGAAAAGATTTCTAGATGTGGCAATAGGGGGTAGAGACGTGTGATCCATCCATGATGGACTGGATCTCCGTCTTGGAAGGAGTTCAGATCAGCTTCCAGGAAAGAGTGAAGAACCTCACCCCCCAGCTCGATAATAGCAAGCAAAGCACCAATTCACAGCTGCTTCTCGGAACTATCTTCCTTCCCCTTTTCCTGTTTCAGTACTGTTGAAATAAGAATGGGCGATCATGCCAGGAACAGGTGCCAACCTCGACAATGAATTCCAGGAAACGCCAGTCAGTCGGCCATCCCTTGCATGAAACTGCCACATTGGAGATGAATGGACGTGAAGAGTCTCAGGGCAGCCGTCAAGTCCCATGCAGGGGTTGTGCCACGATGATCTATACGATTACTGTACATTCCGGAGGAGCTTTCTTTAGAGTAGATAGGTTTTAAACGCGGGGGAAAGGGAACCCTAACTGGATGGGTAGGAAAAGTCATTGGCTCTACATGTTCAAGCGAGTCTCAACTCACCACGCTCAGGGTGCAATATCGCTGACAAGTGCACGCCCTGCGATCATCGCGATTGATTGGTTTATCGTGATGATCGGTCCCGTTGCGTCTCTTCTCGCAGAATCTGATATATCCGTATGCGCAAACCCGATGCAGTGCTGGGATCGCCGATCCTCGGCGGGAATCGACTGCATTTAGTTTCGGCAAGGAGTTCCAGGTAGATTATATTCCTGACAGATCATAGCATGACAGCCCTGTATGCCGCAGCAGTGACCGCATCGGCGTGATCAATCCCTCCTGTCGAGCTATGGTGGCGGTACTTATCGCCAGATAATCATTGCATTGCGGAGCAATGGCTGTCGTGACTTTGCGACTGCCTGGAAATGATATCAACTTGCAAGAAGCAGGTTTCGATCTAAGCGAGCTCACCACACCACAGTGAGGAGTCGGTCATACCACGCCTGCCCATACTTTAATGTCCAGCAGGCCCCTGACACGCCCGGGGTCTACTGTGCTGCTTCGCGTCCTGTTGCTTGACTGTCGCTTCATCCTCCATATCTGACTCCACATCATGAAAAGTGCACTTGCGCAGGGAGAGAAGGGATACGACCATGATAACCTGCGGCATGTGGTGATCACAGCCAGTTGTTTCGCGCTGGTAGTCTCAACTCTGGCTGTGGCCTTGCGTCTGTGGTGTCGGCGTATCACTCGCACCAAGGTCTTCTTGGATGACTACCTCATGATTGTTGCCTTGGTGAGTAATCAAGGGTCAACAGCGGCCTTATCTCCCTAATGCTGACCAGCAACTATCTCCAGGTCTTCGAATATGGTATTACGGTCGCAGGGGTCGTTCGTATGTCGATAAGGTGGGATTTCCAGTTGGAATGCTTGCTGATGTGGAACTAGTTCTGTACAACGGCTTGGGAACCCACATCATCTACGTATCTCCGGACCAACTCGTGGTCTACATGAAGGTCATTCCCCTTGTTATGACATGATCTGAATCAACGCGCTGACCAAAATGTCAATAGACCTTATCGACCGGCACATTCCTGTACACCTTGTGCATCACCTTTGTGAAACTCTCCATCCTCGCGCTCTACAAACGAATCTTCTCCATTCGTCCGATGATGCAAGCCTCGAACGTGGTCGCATGCATCGTGATTCTCTGGTGTTTTGGGGTTTGCCTCATCGGGGCAGTGACCTGCATGCCTTTCAAGAAGCTGTGGGAGCCCAATCTCCCGGGAGGCTGCATCAACCTGGCCCAATTCTACTACGGTCTTCAAATCCCCAACATCCTGACTGACGCAATCATTCTCGTGTTGCCGATGAAAGCCGTCTGGAACCTGCAAGTCCCTCGATCGCAGAAAGTCATGCTGTCGGGCATTTTCCTGATTGGTACCACGTACGTCATCTTATATCTTCCTGCGCGGCACCAGAACTGACCCCTGCAGAACCCTTGCCTTCGACATCGTGCGGCTGGTGGTGATGATCCAGCTTTCGGAGGCAGGAGGCGATATCACCTGTCAGCTACCCCCCATCCCCTCTAATGGAATCCCAACACCTCTATCCCCTACTAACCAGGTAACAGATGACCAAGTCACTGCAAGTGTCTGGACGTGTATCGAGCCCATGATGGGGATCACCGCCGCCTGCCTCTCCAACATGCGGCCCCTCTTCACCATGCTGCCCCGGCCCGAGTGGAGCAAGAATCTGTCCTGGCGCAAGAATGCCTTCTCCTTGCCCTCCTCTGACCGGTCAAAGACGAAGAGTATGGAGCAAAAGCCGAGCATCCACTCCACCACGGTGATCCGCATCGACAGCTCCCGCTTGACCAACTCGAGCACTGCCAGCGAACGGGAGGAGGTTTGATGTCGTTGGGTTTCAGTAAGCAAGTGTCATGGTAATCTTCGTTGTACATTGAGAGAATTCTTCTAAGCACGTCCCATACTCTCTTGGACAGTCTCGTAGCTAATTTCGGGGACAAGTTATAATTTCTTAGTTAGTCACAAAATGGTCCATCCAGAGAAGAGGGAGAGAGAGAGATAGATGAAGATTAGTAAATAAATGGAAGAAGGATCAACTAGACTACCGCTGCCTAGGGATACATTATCAGGAGCATGCAAGTGTCGACAGAAACATGTTCGATGTAGGACGAGATTCTACTACCGAACTAATGGCAGGTTAATGGGTAGTTGAAAGGTTGCAGTGTTTTCTCTACGGTCAGGCTCATACGCAACAACCTTAAGAATGCCACACAAGCCCGTAAGTGCTCCCATTCGAGATGTTATATAGCAGGTAAAATTGACAATTGGGATACGCGCTGCCTTCAGGCGGTATCCGAAGGATAATACAAGACTAGCGCGTTCTTGTAGTTTTGTTTGGCGTCCTCGTCCAGCAAGGCTTGAAGGAATTCTGGACCATGTCAGTCAGAACATGACGTTTCGACAGATACAGCAAGGGATTGATTATCACATGGGAAGACTTACCGCCAAAGTCCACTTTGCCATCTGCGTTGGCATCACAGACCTCGAGAAACTTCTTGGCATCCTCTTTATCGCCCTTGAATACATACTTGGCGATCTGGTCGAGGTCGAAATTGCCTACCCAGAAAGGTTAGCTGCAGCTGTGGCATGTATGAAGAGCACTACGTGCCCGTCTTCTTCTCTTTCTGCTCGCGTGAAATTCAGTGGTCAGTATTCGGGGCAATCTTGTCAAGAATGATGCGGGAGGGAAAAGACATACGGAAGCTTGAAAGAACTCGATCAGAGTCTGGAGAAAGCCCCAGGAGTAGTAGGCATCCTGCGTGATCGGTCAACTGCTGCTTTGTTAGAGGTGACGAAGGCCTAGGCATACCCATTTGACTTCTTCCTTGTTAGACATGGTGTGTATTTGAGAGTTGAACGTTGAGATTTGGGTTCGGATTGTAGGTCTGGCAGAACTTGGGAGTTGATTTTTGTGATGTGCTCTAAGCCCCGAGATGTGAGCCCTTCTTATAGACCTCGCCTCGTGCGTTCAAATTTCCTAGGGCGCAACAACCAAGACACCCTTCCATGGTCTAGAATCGGAACTTCCGTTTCCGAAACCGATGTTGCATTGCGACTCGACGAGTTCAGCTCCGTCTCTTTGTCCCAGTTGCCGATCCTACCGCGCCCATAGTGTACATCTAGTTGTGACGCATTGACTCGACGTGCAGGGGAGCACGCTGTCTGTGATTCACCAGAGCTCCAAATGACCCCGCAGACCAGACCATGCAGCTTAGCAGCTCATCTTAATTTCAGGCATGGATTATCTACGTGGTCCCCCTTAGTGGAATTAGCAGTGCATGACAGACAAGCAACAAGACGATTGTTCTTTGAACCCCTCATCAGGTTTGTTGATCATGGTTGTTTTTCGTCCATCGAGGTCATCGCCTAGGCTGCGAGGCTGTGAGATTAAGCGGATCGGAAATCGAGGAGGGCTGAGGATTCGATCGGCAGTGCGATCCCATGCATTAATCGCTGCATAGTACATAGTAGCATGTAGTTGGCGCTTCTCCGCCGATCAGCTGACCATAGGAATCGACCACCTCAGGATCAGCTCTGCACATCACTTTGGTACCGACCGGGATTGGCATGGTCCATCACAGAGTCCTGCAGTTTGTCTTTCCCCGATTGCCGACGCGTCGATGGGAGAAGGGAGTAGGATTGCCCACTTGAAGAGATATGACCTCAATAGCGGGGGGGGGGAAAGGGGGTTGGATGTTTTCACTGTCTCAATTTGGCTGCATGAAGCCAGCTAGACAGCTAAGCAATCTGCATCTAGCACGTCAGAATGGAAGGAGTGGCAATGTAAGTAAGTAGTGTTGAGGGAGATCTTGGAGGTGAGGGGGGAAAGATTATCACGGCAGAACCAGAGAGGGATGGGAGACTCTCAGGGCGGTAGAGAAAGCGGTAAGGAAAGCGGTAGGCAGAACGGGTGGCCTCGGGTAGTCGCGGTCAGAGGAAGAAAGCACGTGATAGCAAGTGCGGACCGATAAAGAACGACGATAAGCGTAGGCTGGCTACCGCCTGCTCTAATGGGGAAATTGCCGCGGTTGAGCGGGGAAGCTCCCGGTTGTTACGCTTTCGCCTCTATTTTCCATCTTCCATCTTCCATCTTCACCTTGTCAAAACACCACCCATTCCATGTGAAGTCCTGGAAACACCCCAGTGAAATACTATTTGCAAGTGACAAATATCCGGTTACTCTTCATAGGCTGTATATTGCCTACTCTCTCAGCCACTGGTTGTTATCTTGGTGGGCTCAACCTCCGCCTCCCCCTCGTTATCGGCGATAAGATCGCGTGGCTTCGGCCCATCGGCATTGTTCTCCATTCACTCCATTCATCTCCAACTTGCCTCAATTTAAGGTCCTTCCATACCCCCTCCTTCCCCTCTCTCACTTCCCCCTTCATTTCTCCTCTTCTCTAGCAATCTTACACCTCGCCATCATATCCTCACCATGACCAAATCCGATAGCGAAACCGTCACCTTGGCGGACTATCTCTTCACCCGACTACAGCAGCTCGGGGTCAAGTCCATCTTCGGCGTCCCCGGCGACTACAACCTGCGCTTGCTGGACTATGTCGAACCCTCGGGGCTACACTGGGTCGGAACTTGCAATGAGCTCAACGCCGCCTATGCAGCCGACGGATACGCGCGTTTGGCCGGCTTGTCCGCCATGATCACCACTTTTGGAGTCGGAGAATTGTCCGCCATCAATGGGATTGCCGGCGCATACGCAGAACGAGCGCCTGTAGTCCACATTGTGGGCACACCTCCTCGGCCATCTCAGGAGTCTCGCGCCCTGGTGCATCACACCTTTGCCGACGGCGAGTACCGCCGCTTTGCCGCCATGCACGCCCACGTCACTATTGCCCAGACCAATCTCAACGATCCTCGCACCGTGCCCGAGCAGATTGACACGGTGCTGCAGCAAGCTCTGATCCACAACCGTCCCGTTTACATCGAGATCCCGGACGACATGCCGGGCGTACTGGTGTCGGCCGCCAATCTTACCACCAACATCCAGCGTCCGGCTGCCCCGACCACTGCGCAAGAGAGTACCGTCCTCACCCGCATCGCCGACCGGATTTACACGGCCAAACAGCCTCTGATTCTTGTCGACGGCGAGAGTCGTGCCATTGGCATCCTGGATGAAATCAACAATCTCGTGCGCCAGACCTCCTGGCCAACCTTCACGACCGTCTCCGGCAAAGGCCTAGTGGACGAACACCAACCGAACGTCTACGGCAACTACGCCGGCCGCCTGGGCGATCCCAAGCACAAGACCTACTTCGACCAGGCGGACCTGATCCTCGAGTTCGGGCTGCACGCAACCGACACTAACACATTAGGCTTCCAGACCCTCCCCAACCCCGCCACCTCCATCACCTTCACCGACAAGGCCGTGCGCATTGGCGACGACACCTACCGCGACCTGTCGCCCGCCTTCGTCACGCGCCTAGTGCAGAGCCTCGACTTCGGTCGCATCTCGAAGCCCACCAATCCGCCCCAAAAGACCGTGATCCCCACCGAATCCCTCCCGCCGACCGGCCGCATCACCCAGAAACACTTCTACCGGCGTGTCAACTCCCTCCTCCGCCCAGGCGACGTCGTCCTCACGGAGACCGGCACCGCCAGCTACGGCGGCCGGGACTTCACGCTGCCGACGGGCACGCGTCTGTTCGGCGCCATCACCTGGCTGTCGATCGGCTACATGCTACCCGCCACCCTGGGCGCGGCGCTGGCGCAACGCGAGTTGAACCCGAACACGCCCACGCGGGCCGTCCTCTTCATCGGCGACGGCAGTCTGCAGATGACCGTCCAGGAACTGAGCACGATCATCCGCGAGAAGCTGGACGTGGTGATCTTCCTGCTCAACAACGAGGGGTACACGATCGAGCGGGCGATCCACGGCCGGAAGCAGGCGTACAACGACGTGGCCCGGTGGCGGCACCACCTGGCGGCGGACTTCTTCGGGGCGGAGGACGGCCACGGCGCCCGGAACAGCTTCACCGCCAACAACTGGGAAGAGCTGGACGCGGTGCTGCAGCAGGATGCCATCCAGAATGGGACAGGCTTGCGCTGGGTGGAGGTCTCCATGGAGAAGGAGGACGTGGAGGGGCTGTTGAGGGTGATTCTGGAGAAACAGATTGCCGCGGAGAAGGCCTGATCTAGCAACATACTACTGATACTGTTGTTGTTTACCTCAAGATCTCTCCGTTTCTTTAGAAGAAGGAATGTGGAGAAGATAAGCTAATAATACACGCTGTCACAGGCAGGCATGAAAGTCTACCTATTTATGTCCACAAGAATGTAATGGGGTGGGTTCATCCGTCTTAATTAGCAGTCTCCCTTCATCGGGTCGAAAATCCCTTAGATCCGGCTAGCATTTGCACACACTGATGGATATACTTAGCTTCTGCTTCTGGGAGTGATAATAGCCGGTGATGAACTTACCCTCCGCTGCACTTGCCCTTCGAGAAAAGACCACATTTGGGGCACTGGGACGCCGTCTTGCACGTGGTCGCCTTGGTGGTCGCGGCGGCGGTGATAGTCGTGGTTTTGGTAGTGGTGGTGGTAGTCTTGCTGGAGGTAGTGGTAGTCGTGGTGGTGGTAGACAAAGTAGTCGTGGTGGTGGACAAAGTAGTGGAAGTGGTCGAACTGGTCGTGGTGGTTGTGGTACTGGACGGGGCGGAAGAAGTCGTGGAAGAAGTAGCTGAGGTGGACGATGTAGTCGAAGTCGAGGATGAGGTAGTCGAGGACGAAGTATGCGACGACGAGGTGGTCGAAGTGGTGGTGACTGACGAGCTGGGGGCAACCTCGGTGGTGGTGGTGGTGGAGTGCTTGGTGGTGACTGGTGTCTCGATTGTCTGGGTAGTCACCGGCTTGGAGGTCTCCGACTTCACTGTCGTTGAGGCATGCACGGTCTTCGAGATCTCGCTCTCTGGGGTGTGCGTGGTCGCCTTGGAGGTCACGATATTGCTCGTGTGTGAGGCTGGGTGGTCGGTGATGCATTAGCAGGAGCAGTATAAGTAGGGTTGTGCAGGACAGAACTCACCCGTCGCAACAGCCGAGGATCCAGCATGGGTCGTAACCACCGCCACACTGGACGAAGCAGAAACCGAAGCGGTAGGCGTGCAGGCAGCGACGCTGCTCTCAGCACCACGCTTAGCAAACGCAATGGCACTGGGCGCCGAAAAGTCCAGCAGCTGCTTGGCATCCCAGGTCCACGAGGCGGCAGGGTACTTGGCGTTGAAGGCATCCAGACCCTGTCCAAGGGCATTCTTCTGGCCGGACGCGTCGGTGGTGGGGGTCACCTGGCCCGAGATGGAGGCAAGCCGCGAGGAGACCGAGGTCGCCTGCGTCGAGAGGAACTCCTCCATCCAGCTCGAGTAAGAGTCGGCCCAGCCCTTGCCGGGGATCGGATCGTTGCATCCCGTGGTGAGCTGGTCAATTCCTAGGAAGGCCTCGTAGATGCGCTTGTTCGTCGTCTTGAAGACCTCGGCGATCTTGTTGTCGCGGAGCAGCGAGATCACCGTGGCCATGGTGTTGATGATGGAGAGGGCGTTGTTGGCTTCCTCTTCGCTCGTCGAGCCCTTCGGACTCTGCATGCCGCTGAGGTTCTCGTCGAACATCTAGAGTTGTCAATATACAAGCCGGGGGTAATGTGCATTGCGATTGACTTACGGGTGCCTTCATGCTGTTCAGCTGGTTGTCCATGGCGACGAAGTCCAGATAGGTGTTACTGGGCAGCTGCACGCAGCGCATTAGCAAGCGCTGCCTTCTTCCATGTAGTCTGCGAAGCACTCACCATGCCGTATAGCCGCTGGAGTCGGCTCTTGACTCCATTCGCCGTCGGGTGTTCTGTGTCCTGGGTGAGGAAGAAAGTCTTGAAGCTGTTACAGAAGTTGTACTTGGCAATCATGGCCGAAAAGAAGCTGTCGACAATCTTCAACTCGTCTGGGAGTCTCGGTTAGCTTACTGCACGGTCGACAGCGTAGAACGACCTGCCCAGGGGCACTTACAAACATGGTCAACGTTGATGTACGAATCGGTGGGTGAGACCTTGGCCCCAAGAGCGATGTACTTCTGGCCTGTGCCCGCATTGGCCGAGTCCCAGTACGCCGCAACAGTATCCGTAAGCACGGAACTATCGGAGATCACATCGTAGGTGACCGCCCCGGCCGGGCACTGGTCCAGCTTGGGGATGTAGTATCCGAGGAATGCGCTTCCCTGCATCGACTCCAGACTCGCGGGCCCGGGGTATTGCGGCTTGAAGATCTTCGTCCCTAGAGCGCACTTGCCGTTGTTGTAGCTGTTGGTGGTGCGGCCTCGACGGGCGAGCTGGTGCAGCTCGTGCTCGTCGCGCTTGCTGGTGGTAGTGGTCGAATCATCCTCCCCGTCGTCGGCGTCGTCATCGTCGGTGGTAGTGTTGTCGACGTTCAGGAAGTATGTCCATCCGCAAGTTGCTTGGGCCGATGAGGCCGAAGCTACGGCAGAGGAAGATGCCGCAGCACGAGCTTGGACGGGTATGGCGGACGCCGATGCCCAGGAGCTCAGGAGAAGCAGACTGAGAGCGATTGCTTTGGGTGGTGTCATCTTTGAGATTGCAAAAGAGTGTGGGATAAAGAGTGTGGAGTAAAGAGCGTCGGGTGCTGTGGTGAGAGGGATGATATCCTGGAGAGCAGTCTTCACTGACTTATATAGCCAGGGTTTATCTTTGTACTCGCCTCGATCAACAATATAGTCCCTTTTAATGGAGTAGAAAAGCTAATCGACCCTGGTGTTTCTGCTTCTCATCCTGTTATGCCAGCCGTGTGGTTTCATCCTTGGGGCCGACTTCAGACACGACGGCATTGCCACCGCAGGATCCGTACCTGGCCCCCATCCTCTCCTTTAAGGCTCGGAGTCCTCCGCATAAGTCTTGCAGAACTCTTTATCTTGCGTTTAATCAATAAGTATGGTGCTTTTTGTGATTGTTCGCATTGAATTTTCGCACAACAGACCGGTACCGGAAGGCCAAGTTTGGAAAGAAGTATATCCCAAACAAATCTTGGCTCGAGGTGGAAAGGACGAGAAAGAAGTGCTTCCTCTTGTCATCGCTAAGAGAACCCACTAATAACAGGCTGAGCTAGTGGGATAGAAATCTAGATCGACGCTCCGGTCGGTCGACGCGCAGAACCCTAAACTCGCCGCAGGTACGAGGCGCAGAACAAGTCAGGGGCGGCAACACTGGAACACGAGGCTCGGTTTTCTTGTTCAACTGACCAATTCTCTCATTCGTTCATAGCCTCCTGTCGAAAGCCTCTCAACCCGAAACAAGATGACGACCGTGCAGCTTGTCAGGCTCAATGGCCCCCACCCCCTGCGGCTCAAGACAGACGATGATCAGCACCGAAGATTGTGAGGAATCTGATTCAATGGAGAGAGAACCTCAGTAAGGTCAGTCATCGAAGGACTCTATTTTGATGCAGGGGTATCATGAGCTACCCTGCAGAAAAAAAAAACCCCTATAAAGGCACCAAGCGTGGTGGACAGAAGATGAAAGGCTGTATCGGGCTGGTGGCCCCCACGAGGTGTTCGGCCTCCTCTTACTCCGACACGAGCGCCACTGACCCCAAGCTACTGTCACGGTACCACCACCACTTTCCATATTTGATGGCCTTCGGTTATCACCCTTAGTCGTCAGGCTTGAGACTGACATCTACGTCCCTCATTCTCACACATCATTATGCCGGAAACGAGTCAAGCCAGCGTGCAATCTGCCGCGCCCGCGCAGCTGCCTGTTCCAGTGATACATATCCATCCGAGTCCCCTTCAGCCAAGCTCACCAAGCAGCTCTGGACGGAGCGTGCACTGAAAGGCAGCTCTTCCTGCTCGGGCGACCACGCCCACGGAACCGATTCCACTTCACCGGTGTCGAAGCGATGCACCGAGATGGTCACAGGCTCCGCATAGGTGTTTGCACCCAGCACAATACCCGCGGGGGAGATGAGACGAACGGCACCTTGCTCGAAGGTCAAGGTCCATGTGAGCTGCGGGTCCCCCGGGAAGGGTTGGCCTCGACTGAAGTAGGCGACTAGACTAGCTTGGGCTGCCACGTGGGCTGATTCCGGCAAGTGTCCTATGGAGGTTAGTTAGTTAGGTAGACCCTGTTCCATGTCTTGGAAAGCGCCACTTACCATGGAGGCTGACGAGATCAGGCACATCGGAGCGGATAGTCTCCACGATCGACCCTGTGGTGGGCTCGCGCAGACGAATGCTCGGGCGCTGGAGCTGGAATTGAATGTGGTCGGTCTCCGGGATCACATCCCCGACCACCGATTGCACAAAGTCGATGACTGTACAGTTCCAAGTTGTCTCCTTTAGCACGTTTTGACTCATGACATCTTTCTTAGGGTACGTACCATGAGCGAAGCCGATGGTGATCGGGTTCCCGCCGACCGAGCGCTGGGCGAAATATGCCAATCCGGGCGGGAGAAACTCACGATCCAGGGTCCCTCCAAAAGCGCGGACCTCAGTATTCAGCAAGCGACCCAGTTCACCCGACTGGAGCAGGTCTCGGATCCGACGCACGGGGGGTGCAAAGCGACTCTGGAGCCCCACCGCGACTTGAGCACCACTGCGGCGGCGGGCGGCGAGAAGCTCCTCGAGGTGGGTCGGATTGCTGGCAATGGGCCACTCAATGTAGGTCGATTTGCCCGCCTGAATCATGGGCAATGCGGTCTCATAGTGCCGATCGACTCGCGTGCTGCAAATCACGAGATCGATCGTGCGATCCGCCGCTAGATCGCCGGGGCTGCCATAGGGAGTGACGCTACCGGTACTGGCATCCAAGTCGTATTCTGCGATGGCGGCTTCGGCGGCCGACCGGCTACTGTTACAGAGAGCGGCGATCTGGAACCGCGAAGACCGGCGCAGACCCGGCAAATGCGCATTGGCAGCCCAGGAGGTCGTGGCGGTGGACGAGAGACCGATGATCGCAGTACGAGTCGACATGATGCTAGCCGGTATACATCAGTCTGTTTGGTGAGCTCAGGCTCTTTTGCAGCAACAAATATATACTCTTGGGCAGAATGCGGGGAGATCATCCTCCCGCAACATGATTAGAAATCGAAAAGTCGCAAGCGGAATGGCGTGACCGATGCTGGATTATCAATCAGCATTTTGTTTTAATCTGGAGAAGATGTCACGTAGGCAAAGTTGGACTGGACAGCGTGAGATATTTAGTGGTTACGGCTTAGTGGTTATGGAAGGCCACCATCCTGTTGAAGTATGAGTTGAGGGCGAGGCTCCGTGAGCCCCAGTGGGGGGGAGTCGATACGGGCCGGAGAGCTTCATTTAGACATTCTTTGGATTGAGGGGTGCGATTAACCTTAAGTTGGGACTTGTTGGGACATAATTTAAAATGAGTATGAACATGAGGCATTCGCTGAGGGATGATCAGAAACTTGGCAAGGTCACAGGGGGTAAGATGTTTGCGGTTGTTGATTAGACACCAGTAAGGTAAGTTAATTCATAGTACGGACTCCGGTACGGAGTACAGTAACTTGGTCATGTGTTGATGCCTGGTGGCCTTTTGATGCCTCAGGCCTGGGGATAAGGTCTCTTGGGAGGTGACATCATTGTGGCTTGCCGGTGGCTTCAAGGTTGTTGTCGGTGGCTTGCCCGATTAAGGTTACACAACACTGCCATCTGATGTCCTCAGTAATGTACTGTACTAGGTAGGCTGCTTGCATGGGTCTGAAAGGCCCAGAAGAATGCGACAGAATTCCAGCCTGAGGTATTAATTAATGGCTGGCTGGCTGGCTGGCTGGCTCTTTCTTTCCAGCTTGACCTGTATGAGTACCTATAGAAGAGGCCTACCATGTCCACTGTCATGCCTGAGGCTTTCCAACAGCCAGGTGCAGTGGCTACTAGACCCGGATGGAAGCCGAAAAGTCGATAGTGATTGGTGGGTGTGGTAACCGGGCAAAACCGGGCAAAACAGCCAAACCAGTCAAATGCGTGCCCAACGGCGAGACTACCTAGTAGGTACTACCATGTACTAACCCCATCCAGCCACGAGTCCGTCGCCTCCAGCTCCAGGCTTCTCCGACCAGGTTCTAGATTTTCTCGGCCGGCATGCCATCAACCAATGAGCGCGCCAACCTTCCCGGGCGGCAGGCCCAACCCAGCGACTGCCGGGGCGGTGACCAGGATTCTGCCGGTGGCCTTCAAACAAGATTCCTGACACTTGCGACTGACTGTTGATTCAACTCGAACACTCACCACTGACTGCATCGAACAGGATTGAATCTTCTTTGAATCTTCTTTGAATCTTCTGGCGGCCTCAGGCTCTTGCGCTTACTTCCTTCAAGGTTGCCTTTCCCTCCCTCCGCTTCTAACTACCTAGTACTGTACCTACCCCAAATTCCGCTTTTCCCAGAAGCTTTCGCCTCTTTCTTCCATTTCGTCCATTTGGGATCTTTACCTAGTAACCTGACTCAGCTCCTTTGCTTGAGCCACTAGTTACGTACTTTCACCAATTCTTTTCTAAGGTTGTCTGCATCAACCTCTTTTCTTTCGAATACGCCTTCCTCCTCCTCCTCTTTGGTGTCACGTTTCTTTCCAACCTCCTGTTGTTGCGGTCCCATTTCGCGCCTCTCTCTCTCTCTCTCTCTCTCTCTCTCTCTCTCTCTCTCTCTGATTCTCCCCTTCCCCCCTCGCCCCGCATCTATTCTCTCTCATTTCAAGGTTTTTTTGCGTTGACTCGAACGCTCTGACTTGATCGGATCGGGGTCATCGCTGAATCCTCGCCTCCTCCGCCGCTCGTTTCTCTTCGCCCCCGCCCTTTGCGAGGAAGGCGATGTGAAACGGGCTGTGTGCGCGATGGCAGCGTCCTTGCAACACCCAGAGGCGGAGCGAGAGCGCATTCGTGATCTATCCAGGTACCTCCGTTCGCTTGCTCCAATGTACAACCCCTACAATCAACCCATTGTAACTGCTGCTGATCCTGCCAACCCCAACCCTACAGATACTATTGTACTGTCGATCAACCCGTCCTCCGCTTGGTACCCAGCCAAGACACCGATCAGCAAGATTCCCACGTTGATATTCCCGACGACGATGCTCCTCCCGAGGCTCGCCTGTCCTCGGATATCACCCTCACAGCACTGGCCCAGTTGGGTGTATACCGGTTCGGATGTAACCGCTCCTATGTCTCCATTATCGACGGCGTGAATCAGTACATTGTCGCCGAAGCCACCAAATCCATCTCGTTGCGTGACAAGGATAAACACGACCCGGACGATGGCATCTACCTCGGTGTGCGCACGCTCGATCTGATCTGGGGCGTCTGTCCGCATTCCATCGCCCTCTTCACCGGCCAGGATGCCTCCAAGATCGTCGATTCCCCCAATCTGACCGCCAACCTATCCCGCTTCATTGTTCGAGATTTCACCAAGGAAGACTTCTACAAAGATCGCCCGTATGTCGTCAGCTGGCCGTACTTTCGTTTCTACGCCGAGGTCCCCATCTACAGCCCCGCTGGCTACGTGCTCGGCTCCTTCTGCATCGTGGACGACCACCCGCGCGATCACTTCGGAGATGCCGATGTCGCCACCCTCCGAGAAATCGCCGACGCCATCTCCCGGCATCTGGAGCATGTCCGTATCGCCCACTATCATCGCCGCGCCGAAAGTCTGGTCAAAGGTTTGACGAGTTTCGTCAAAGGCCACTCCGATTTTGACCCGACCGAAGTGCCCCCTGTGACGGTGCCCACGGACTCACCCCCTTCCACTACCGACTCCGAAGCGCCACCTTGGATTGAGACCAACACCTCCCCCGACCCCTCGGAGCCACCGACAGGCCGTCCCTCCACTGCTTCGGAGTTGACTGGGGAGCTAACCTCGCTCTTCTCTGCGGTCACGTGCTCCGAACAGAGCACTGCAACAACCTCGATCAACCCGGCGACTCGGTCCACGAACACCGGTGGAGATGATGAGCCGAGCGATACGCGGGACACGTTTCTCGGAGCGTCCGACCGCTCAGAGTTTCCCGCCGTGTCGGTGCGCCCCCCGACGAGTATCTCGGATAACCTGGCGCGCATTTTTGCCCGAGCCAGTGCCACTTTGCGTGACTCGATGGACTTGGATGGTGTGATGTTCTTGGATGCCTCTCGGAGCAATTCTGGAGTGTAAGTCTCGATCTTTCGACAGTGATAGGATGAAATGCGGTAAGCTAATGCAACGACAGGGTCCGTCCAGGTCATTCAGGCTCCTGGGAACCCCTTCCGACCACCGCCAACCCGGAGTTTCTCGCCGATCCGTATCCGAGCCCAGTGGATTTGCCTGGTGTAGGCTCGCTTTCCAAGGCTTCGGAGAGACCCTGCGATGTGTTAGGAGAGGCGCGCCATCCCCTGGCAGCCTCATCCGTTGACCCGAACCCAGTGACAGAAGATTTGTTAAATCGTCTCGTGGCCGCCTACCCGCATGGCCAGTTTATCAACCTTCACGACGAGATCGCCTCTGCCACGCCGTCGACACAATCCAATCCCGTCACGCCCTCGGGGGAGGCGTCCAATCCAGCCTCAGATGCACAACGGACGAACGTCGCAGCCCTGTGCCATGAATTGAGACAGTGTTTCCCCGACGCGTACTGCGTGCTCTTCTACCCGCTATGGGATTGGAACCGCGGCCGCTGGCTGGCGGGAACACTTGTCTGGACACAGGGCAGTGATCGCGCACTAGACATGGAAGAGCTACATTACTTCAAGGTCTTCGGCGATTCTATCATATCCGAGGTGGCGCGGGTGGATTGGGCCACCATCCAGCGATCCAAGTCCGCCTTCATCTCCTCGGTGAGCCATGAATTACGGTCTCCATTGCATGGCATCTTAGCTAGCGCGGAACTGCTGCAAACGAGCCCGCTGGACCCCTCTCAATCGCATTGGATGAGTATGGTCCAGAGCTGCGGCTTGACTCTGCTTGATACATTGAACCATCTGTAAGTGGATCTTCACCCCCCGCCCCGCACACGTAACCATCGCACCGAGGACGCTACTAACAACTGCAGCCTTGATTTCGCTAAAATCAATAACTTGACCACTGGGGAAGAGAGCGCGGTCGACAAATCGTCTAATTCATCGCCAGTCAATCTCATGACCGTTTTCGACCTCGATGGTTTGATCGAGGAAGTAACCGATGTGCAGTATACTGGTCAGCGCCTGGGTCGGACAATCAACCCGCTCACCCGCCGCCTCATGCATACGCCGTCCAATGCGGCGCTTAAGGATGGAGAGCTGACGGTGGTGGTGCGTGTGCAAGACCGACAGGCGTGGACGGTGCAATCCGTAGCCGGGGCTTGGCGGCGTATTGTCATGAATCTCCTTGGAAACTCCCTGAAATGGACCAAGGCGGGTTTCATTGAGGTATCACTTTCCAAGGCACGGCGTAAATCCGACCCCCAGTCGATCTTCGCTCATCTTACTGTTACCGACACCGGCCGTGGCATTGCTCCCGACTTTCTGAAGCACAAGTTGTTTTCCCCATTTGCGCAGGAAGATACTCTTTCGGAAGGTCTGGGGTTGGGTTTCAGCATTGTCCGGCAATTGGTCTCCTCCCTGGATGGCCACATCAATGTGCGCAGTGAATTGGGTATAGGGACCCAGGTGGATATTTACATCCCCGTTCGTCTTATGGCTCCAGGCAACGGGGGTGCAACACCAGGCGCAGGCATAGTATCACCACCTGTTGTGCCGACAGCCCCCATGAGATTCTCCCTTGTTGGCTTCGACAGCTATCCACATCCTCGCGACGTGCCGACTGGGATTTTGCCAGCCGAAGCCAAGCGTAAGCTGGCGATTCGCAGCTCACTGACCTCGGTGCTGCTCAAACAGCCTGGTTGGACTCTGACCCAGGCCGAGTCGTTAGACGATGCACAGGGGGAAGTTGTCGTGATAGAGGAGGAAACCCTCAGCAAGGCCATGGCTGCCGGCAAGGTACAGCCAACAATGGGCGCTCCAGGCGGGTTCAGATTTTACCTCGTCTTGGACAGCAATCAGGATCTGATACGAGATACCATGGCACCGAACATGATTCGCGTATCACAACCGTAAGACTTGGCTGCTATCCCACCCGCTATTTTTCCACTAACATCCACCCAGGTTTGGACCTCGAAAATTTGACGAAGTGCTAAACCGCATCCTCCTTCTATTCTACGACTACATCAAGAACCCGACCCCGTGTCAAACCCCGCTGTCTCCCCCAACGCTGGACCCTACACTCTCCCCGACTCCTGATCTTTTCCAAAGCATGCCACCGGCGTCAACACCCCCACTCGATACCCATCAGTCGCCTTCTTCTTCCTCCGCACCCACAAAACCCCTGAAAGATGTACATGTACTCATCGTGGACGATAATGATATCAATCTTAAGGTGAGTATTGTGTTCCTTGCTGCCGTTCACTCGATGCTAACCGTCGCGGAAGATTCTCGCCACTTTCATTCGCAAGTTAGGCTGCAGCTACGACACGGCCTCCAACGGCCTGATCGCCCTTAATACCTACAAAGACGGCACTCGTCGCCACGATCTTGTTCTCATGGGTTAGTGTCTGCCCCTCTTTGCCCATTACCAGGCGACAGATGAGACTGACAAAAGCTTCAGATATCTCTATGCCTGTGATGGACGGCATCACCTCAACCGAGCAAATCCGTCAGTACGAAAAGCAAATGGGCCTCATTCCCACCCGCATCATCGCAGTTACCGGCCTCGGCTCGGCGGACCAGCAGCAAGAGGCGCTGGCCGCAGGAGTGGACGAGTACCTGGTCAAGCCCGTCTCCCTGAGCGGGCTGAAGAAAGTTATGAAGATTACCTAATCATTGGATATGATACACGATACCAGTATTCCCCCCCCCCACAAGTCTAGATGTACACGGTCTAGAAAGCATTTTTTGTTTGCAGCTCCCGGGGACATGAATGGCTGCGCTGGTAGCCTCCGGGACTGATCCGCTCACCTCCCTTGTCACATTATCCTTCATCTGTAGATAAGTGTGAAAGTATATATATGTGTGTGTATATATAAAATGACAGTTACAGTTCAAAATGATGTAACTGAAAATAGTGTATAGTGGGTTTTATGTTGTGTGGAGAGTGGTTGCGTGAGACTTTGTTGTACTATGCAGAACAAATCAACTGTGATCGAATATGGTCAAATGAGGTAGATTGCGGTCACATGCTGGGATGGAACGTAATCATGCCTAGTGACTGAATGACAAGCATCGTTTCAATTATATATATTTTACTGTCTGTAGATGGATAGACCATGATGGCCAGGGACGAACCTCACGCACCGATCATCTAGCTGACGAGTAATTAGATTCGCACTCGTCCAACAAGAGTGTCCAGGCTTTACGTCTGAAAAGATCCTTGTTCCAGTGGTGTCGACTGAGCGGAAGATGCAGGACGCTGCGCTGCTGCTACGGCTGGTCGGAGGCCCGTGGAGAGTCACTCATGGATCGGGCAACGCTTTTTAAAGCTCGAATGACCCGCGATGCGTTCATGACACATGATGATCTAAGCAATACTGGCTGGGATATTACACCGGGCTATCGGTTGTTTCTGTGAAGACACTTGTAGAGGTGCGAATGTCGGAAACTTTTCCCACTCAAGGACATGGTTGTCACGACCCCGATGAGCGTTGAGCCGGCAAGGTAGCCTCTCTCAACATCGCCAGCGATGTGCGATCCAGTCCCCAGCCACCCGCCCACTGATCCATTCGCAGGCCCTTCTTGAAATGGTCCGCCAGATGATCCGCCCGCTCGATCCAACTCTGCATCTCCGCATCGCAGAACCCACACCGACTCTTCACGGCGGTACGAGTGGAGCGACACCCCTGGACCCTCGCCGCGGGCACCTTTGTGCACCGGTGGAACTTCCGGAGATGCTGGATCAGGTGGTCTTTGCGTGCGAATGTTCGTTCGCTCGGCGGTCTATCTGCGCAGACGTCGAATTCGTGCGACTCTAGATGTGCAGGCGAGGGCCGTGGAGTTTCACAGAACTCACATTCCACTGGCTCTGGATCATCAGGTGTAGTGGTATCAATAGTGCAGAACCACGACTCAAGACAGAGGTGCATACTTGACTCATGGCGGCACCAGTCGTGCTTTTTCTTGAAAGATCGGGAGCAAAACGTGCATTGGTATTGGAGGTCGCCGAGTGAGTGGGTGGATGAGGGCCTGCGTCGAGAATAGTGTCGGCGTCGACGCGTATCGGACAGCGGGAACGGGAAATGATCATCCGAGTTGTAGCTCCAGGCCGCTGAGGATGCCGTGTCGGACGATGCTTGGGATCGCGCACTCTCGAACTGTCCGCTTTCCACACTCGAGATTGAGTAGGCATGACCGTCACCGCGATGACTCGCCTCTACGCGCTCGTCTCGGCTGAAGTCACCTTCTGCTGCTGGGGGAAGGCTCGAAGTGGCGATAGCTTTCTGGATGATGGCTGGGGAGACTGGATCTTGGTCGGGAGGAGATTTCTGCCATCGCTCCATAGGCGTCAAAGACGCGCACCTCGAAATAGGCATGGGGGAACTGCCGCGAGGCGAGGGAGTGGCGGGGTTGGGTCGCAGCGTGCGTAACGCCATCTTCCGGCGTCGGCGGGCATTGGCAAACCAATTTGAGATCTGTCGCTCGGTGAAGCCGGTCTGACTGGCGAACTCGGCGCGTTGTTCATCGGTCGGGTAGGGGGAGTGCTGATTGCGATTGAACCAGTCGCGCAGAATTTTGGCGCCCTTGCGCGAGAAGCGCGGCCTCATTTGCGTCTCAGCCTGAAGAGCATTGTCCGTCTGCCTTGCCGATACTTCGAACCCGGGCTCCGAGGGCCCAGTTCCACCGCCGTGCTCTTCCGTGAGGCCGTGCAGATGACCGAACACTGGGGAGATGGTTTCGAATCCTGCAGCCTGGCGCTTCTCGCCTTGTGCGAGGCTGCACTCCCGGTAAAGCGCGACACAACTGGAGCACGAGGTGACCGGGTTGGGATTCGCGGAAGTGGTGCGCAGGATAAGACATTGTAGTCGGTGGCGTTGGCAGTAGCTGCAAGGCACGGGGGGTCTATAGGCACCATCCAACCACTGGGAGACACTGACGAAGTCATCATTAAGACGGGTTGAATGAACTGGGAGGGAAGGATGTGCTGCAAGTGAGTAGTCAAAAGACGCCAATGTATCGTGCTGCGAGAGATTGTCGTTGGAGAGGACGTCAGGTAGCTCGGTTTGCTGCAGAGGGTAGTCGAACGATGAGTGATCGCTAGGAAGTGCGAAAGACGCTGCATTGTCTGACAGCGGCTCCCAGTCCAAGAAGCCATTACTGGTTTCTAGTGAAGGAGCGAGATTCCAGGACGATGCGCCTGAGCCTGGTGACTGATCGAGAAAATGGTTGGTCTCATCGAGAAGGCTCTCGAAAGATGGAGACAGAAGCTGGTCATCGAACGGGAAGGAATCATCCATCGCAGAATGCCAGGCGAGCAGATGAAGATTACATCTAGAAAAGTATCAGTCTCGATCGATAGGAACGAGACGCGACGAGGTTGAAAATAAAACAATTAAAGAAGAGGAGGGGTGAGAGAGGAAGAAGTCATCATCGAGGGAGGCGGAAAGGCAGATTAAGGCGGTGTAGCACTCACCGCTTTCTGCAATTGGGCTTACCTCAAATGCCCCGCCGTCGCCCCCGCCATGCAAAGCTGACTAATCCATGCACCGTCTGGCCTCAGGCATCGGTTACTTACTTACTTCTTCCATGTTCCTTGATGTAAACATGTAAACACACCAACTCCAATCCAACTGTCTACATTCGAGGATTCATCCCTAAGTGGTCTATGATACATACATTCAAACTCATTGGCAAAATTCCCTACTCAACCTCTCAAGCATCTCTGTCAGCTGTCGCACACTGTTCACCTCTACCCATTCTTCTTTGGCATGCAATCCTTCGCCAGTCGGACCCAAGACAATACTGGGGATCCCGGCTTGAGTTAGAAGGGCAGCATCGCACCAAAATGGCACACTGACCACGGGAACAGGTTCTCCAAGAACCTCCTTGCTGATCTTAACCATCTGTTGCACGAGGGAGTGACTCTCAGGGAGGTACTGGCACGGGCGTGAAAAAGTGATACGAGGCTCGCTGAACTGAAACACGGCATTTTGCCTTTGGATCTGAGTGAGCAGGCCTCGCAAATCGTTCAGAATGATCTCCTCTGTCTGTGCGGGCACAGTCCGGAACTCGACGGTCAATGTACAGCTGGCAGGGTACGAGGATACCTCATCCCCGCCGTTGATCAGTCCGCAGTGCAGCGATGCCTGACCAAGCACCTCGTCCACTGGTAACTGCTGCTGATACTGCTTCAAGGCCTGCAACAACGACCCCATGTTCATAATCGCATCAACACCGGCCGCAGGGTTCGAGCCATGCGCTGCGCGTCCTTGGACTTCCAGCTCTACCCATACAAATCCCTTATGAGCATGTGCTAGCCTGAGGTTGGTGGGCTCCAGCACCACCGCCCCGTCGGCTCTCCATCCAGCTTCAATCACATCCATCGTGCCTTGCGAGGCATCCTCCTCATCCGCCACGGCAGTGACGATCACATCTCCGGCAAGCCTCGATCGCTGAGCGCTCGCCAATGCAGACAGTCCTGCGGCGACTCCGGCTTTCATGTCAAGCGTCCCCCGACCGAAGATCGCCTGTTTGCCATCCTTCTCGCCAAGATGCCCACTCAGTCCGTTTCCTTCATACGTGCTCAAGGTCACGGTATCCACGTGGCCGTTGAACATCAGAGACTTCCCCCCTCCAGTTCCCCTGACGACGCCGACCACAGAAGGACGGCCGGGCTTGGTTTCCACGCGATGATGCTCGATGCCACGATGCGCAAACCACGCCGACAGATAGTTGACGATATCTGTCTCGCCCGCTCCCTTGGCCTTGGACAATGTTGGGTTGGAGGAGTCAATTCGTGTAAGGGTCTGGGTCAACACAATCGGGTCATCTGACGAGACATCTTCCGGGACCTGGTATGGACGACGACCCTCAGTGCTCAGCAATACAATCACCGAGTCTGGCGAAAAGTACGTGGGAGAATCATGCTCTGCTCTGAGACGCCAAATAGCTGCTAAACTGGCCGCCCCGCATGGACCCGAGTCTACCCCGTTTGACGCAAGGTACTGGACGGCGCAGTGGCTCTCATAATCCGAAATCGTGACACTGGCGTCGACAAGTTTCTGCAGAACCGGCCAGGCGGCGGAGGACACCGTGCCGCAGTTCATGCCGGCCATGATACTGGGACTAGTGACGATCGAGGTCGACTCGCCTGTTTTGAGGCTCAGGTTCAGACAAGCAGCAGTGTTCGGCTCGACAGCCACAAAAGTCGCCGGGCTTGTGCGCGACTTGGAATAGATCGCGACCGCTTGAGCCAGCGATCCGACGCCCGCAGGCGAAACGACCAGGGTATTTTGCTGACCCAGCGCCTGTAGCTGCACATCTACCTCGTGCATCAACGTGGAGTAGCCCTCCACAATCCAGGCAGGGATCTCCTCATAGCCTTCAAAAGCCGTGTCTTGTACTAGGATTGCGTTTTCCGTCGCTTGCGATGCCTTGGCGGCCTCCAGCACGGCATAGTCATAGTCCCCATCGGCCACGATAACATCCGCACCCTCCGACCGGATCATTTCCTGGGTGTACGCGACCATCGTGCGAGGGACATAGATGCGTGCCTGTAGAGATAGTTGACGAGCCACCCAGGCCACCGCGCGACCGTGGTTTCCTTCCGTGGCGGCCATCAACGTGAAAGGCTCACCCGCCCGGATGCGCTCCGTGAGGGTTTCTAAAGACGTCTCAAGGGGGAGGTCGAGGAGTGCCAGAAGCGCCCGGTAAATGGCCCATGAGGCTCCCAAAACTTTGAAGGAGGGTAGGCCATAACGATTGTTTTCTTGTTTGACATACACTGCACGGACGCCGAGTTCCTGCGCGACTTCGGGCAAGGGCACCAGAGGACTGGCCTGGTATCCCGGGAACTGCTCATGAAAAGCCCGGACTTGGGCCGCGGGCGGCGACACTATCGTCGAAGGAGCAGAATTGATGTAGATGGATCGCCGTTGAGGGGCCATGTTGATAAAGTGCAGTTGTTGCAGTTAGGTTGATGCGAGGCGGCGGTTGTTGGCTTTCTAATAAATGCTTCGGTCCGGCTGGCGGTTACTCTGCGCCTTTTGACAACATGTGCATCTCGGCATTAAATCCTTCTCCTTCGGCTCCATTGGAAAAAAGGCCACTCTTTATTTGATTTATTTTTTGTTTTGTTCCAGTTGTTTTTCTCTTTCTGCCCTCTCAATCTCCACAATTTGGGTGGGTATGTGGAGGAGAAGCGGATTGTCGCAAGAAGGCGCCGGTCGCGGGAAGGCGCAATTGTTCTACGGTCGGCGACCAGGGAACAATATTTGAAGCCATCCAGCCTCCACCAACCTCACCATCGAATTGACCATTGTCGGCGCTGTCAGTTAAAACCCTCTACGCCCTCGCTCAGAGCTAACACAATCATGTTCAAACCCTCATTCTCTCGGGGGTTGACCGCGACGAGCTTCCGGCGGCAGCTGTCTTCGCACGCCGGTTCCGGCTTGAAGATCAATTCCGATCGCCTGCTGGAAACTCTCCATCACACCTGCCAATGGGGCGCAGCTCATCGATATGGCGAGTGAGTATTATACCAAACTTTTCGAGTTTGAGCATCTCTGACACAGTGATAGCGGCCCCACGGAAACCGGCATGAATCGACTATGCCTGACAGATGACGACGCCCGAGTCCGCCGGTGGCTGCTGGACGAAGCCGAGAAGCTGGGCTGCACCGTCACCATCGACCAGATGGGCAACATGTTCGCACGACAACGCGGGTCTCTCAACTCCCCGGCGCCCATGACGGCAATGGGCAGTCACCTCGACACGCAACCGCGCGGGGGCCGGTACGATGGCATTCTG
The DNA here is from genome assembly GCF_003184765.1 of Aspergillus aculeatinus CBS 121060. Taxonomy (NCBI): domain Eukaryota; kingdom Fungi; phylum Ascomycota; class Eurotiomycetes; order Eurotiales; family Aspergillaceae; genus Aspergillus; species Aspergillus aculeatinus. The sequence continues at coordinate 123,116 of NW_020291495.1, forward strand.
GGCGTCATCGCCGCGTTAGAGGTGCTGCGCACGATGAAAGACCACGGCTACCAAACCCGATTCGACGTCGGACTGGTGAACTGGACCAAGTGAGTACAGCACAGCACACCATGACTAGATCTAACGCATCACAGCGAGGAGGGGGCCCGATTCCCGAAATCCATGTGCTCCTCCGGCGTCTGGGCCGGCGAGATCCCCATCCAAAACGCCTGGAAACTGGCGGATATCTTCGACCCCGCCGTGACACTACGCTCCGAGTTGGAGCGCCACGGCTTCCTGGGTGACATCCCCTGTTCGCCCAGGGGCTACCCACTCGGGGCGCACTTCGAGCTGCACATCGAACAGGGCCCCATTCTGGAGGAAGCCAACCGGAAGATCGGAGCCGTGACCGGAGCGCAGGGATACCGGTGGCTGACGATCAAGGTGGCCGGCCGCGATGCACACACGGGCACGACGCCGCTCAGCGCGCGGCGCGACCCGGTCCTCGCGGCGGCGAAGATGATCGCGGCGTCGAACGCCGTGGCCCGGCGACACGGGGCGCTCGCGTCGACAGGGGTGCTGAAGCTGCCGCCGACCTCGTCCACGAACACCGTCGCCGCCGAGGTGACCTTCACGCTGGACATCCGGCACCCGCGCGACCGCGTCGTGCACGCCGTCCAGGACGAATGTCTGGCCGCCTTCAACGAGATCGCGCGCGAGGACGGCAAGGGCGTCGCCTTCGAGTGGACGCTGGATACCGATTCGCCCGCTGTGCAGTTCGATACCAACTGCCTGACGGCCGTCAAGGAGGCGGCGACGCAGCTCGTCGGCGCCGACGGCTGGCTGGAGATCACCAGCGGCGCGGGCCATGACAGCGTCTACACGAGCCGACACTGCCCCACGGCCATGATCTTCGTGCCCTGTAAGGAGGGCGTCAGCCATCATCCGGAGGAATACTGCAAACCTGAGGACTGGTAAGTGCTGGTTGCTGAGAATCTTCTGTGTTTCGGTCAGGTCGGACTGAGCTGATACCTTGCAGTGCCCTGGGAACGCAAACGCTGCTGGAGTCAGTCGTGAACTACGATCGCATGAGGAGCAAGCTCGACTAGACTGCCGAGTTGGGAGATAAGTAGAACTGGTCAACTCGCCCTAATTCCCACCTAATGTGGGTGGTCAAGCTACGGCGCACCTGGCCATCGCAGGCTTGAGAATCAATTGACCAGCCCGTCGGACTTTGGTACGCAACTCGGAGGCCATGCAATATCTGCCACTCAGTCCTCGTATCAGGATATCGGACAGGCAGAATCAAGAAGAGTAAGAGACAGTCAAAGGGGCACGGCCAACTGATAAGCAATGGTGTCACATACATAAGCAACTAGCCACTCGGCCCTACGGAGCACATATTCCAACCGATGATGTAACTACTGACTCTGCCCCCGGTTCCAAGTCTCCGATAACGTGTTCAATACCAGGAAAGACAGCCAGTTTCTCGTCACGAGGGTTTCTGTAAATACCCAATCGTAAATTATGATTATGCTAATTAAGACCAAGACCGTATAGATGGTCCGTATTTACAAATCTCCACAACTAAAGCAAGTGCAATCATGAGATCCATCCACCTTGATGCAATGCAATGCAACGCAACACAAAAAAACCACCTAAGCGAGGGACTGCGTGCTAGTCGAACTGAACCTCTCAAAGCGTTTGCCGCGAGTCCGCCGGGAACCGCCCATCCACGGGGGCGTGGGCGGGAGCAGGGCATCCCCGACCTGTTCGACGGTCACGCGGCCCTTGGTGTCCTTGAAGAAGCCACTGGACGAGCCGCTCATCGAGGCCGGGCCGTGCGCGAAGTAGCTGAGACTCTGGTACTTGCCCAGCCACAGCATCTGCTCGTGTTCGCGGAGGTAGCGATGGCTGGAGAAGCTGGCCAGGACGTTGTCGCGGCCCTGCATGCCGAACTGGCGGCGCTCCTCCTGCTTGGCGTACATGCGCTGCGAGATCGCCTGCACCTCCTCGGGGGACGGGCGCAGGCCCAGCGTCGGGGGCACAAAGCCCTCCGGGTCGCCGGCGAATTGGCTCCATTCGCCGAGCAGGGCCATCACGCGGATCTGGGCGGACGCCAGGGAGAAGGCGTCGTTCGGGGGGACGACCTCGCTGAACCGTTTGCCGGTCTCGCGGTTGACGACCACACAGAACGACGCGCCGACGTCGGTACACACCACGGGCGCGCCGGTGAGGGCGGCTTCACCCATGGCGAGCGGTAGACCTTCTGAGGTCGACGAGTTCATGAACAGCCACTGCGATGGATCGTTAGTGATGTTGTTGGGGATTAAAGGATTACGCGAAGGGGCAATACTCACAGCATCCTGTAACACCACATCCGGCTTGCCTAGACCCTTCAACACGACGTGGTCGCGCAGGGACTTCGATGCGATGACTTCTTGACATTCCGAGGCGTAGCCTGGCGCACGCTCCATATCTCCGTAGATGTGCAGGCGATAGTCCTTGAAGCCCCATTGGTTGACAATCAAGTCCGTGGCCATGATGGCCGTTTTGATATCCTTGACGTAACTGCGTGTCGCGTTAGCATGATCCCCTCCAATAATAGTGCCATACCCGTGGAAGGAAGACTTACCGAATATGCGACAACATGACCACAGTGGGTGTCTCCGTCTTGATCTTCTCGATCGGCTTGTACCTCTCCATGTTCGTGATACCGTTGACCACCGGATCGATCTTGCGTGCAAAGGCCCGGCGATGCTCCAAGACACCCTCACACGTTCCCAGCTCGATTTCCCATCCAGGATTGAAGTACTCCGCGCAAGGGAGGACAACGTCCGCATGGTGTTCGATGAGAACGCAGGACAGATGGCCGAGAGAGATGAGGGTGGAATTGACAAAGGTGGAGTCGAATGACACGGCCGCGGAGAGGAAGGTAGTCATCTCACGGAAACTGACGCAGTGATCCCAAACATGGAGTGCACACTTGCGCTTGACCTTGCAGAGCACACCGTAGTTGGCACCCGTGAAATGGTGCGATGCTTGGAACACGTCCGGAATGCGGTCGGGGACAGGGACGGAGAAGATGAAGAGATCTAGAAGATGGTTAGTGATCTGTGCGCTGGAAGACAGCCAGAAGGTTACTTACAGCGATGCCACATGTCGAGAGCTGTATCCAGCTGTTGTAGAGTCGGCAACTCGGCATGCCACCATTCGGAGACAGGAATAGCGCCGTCCATTTCCTCAGTCAGCCAAAGCTCGCGCCAAGCGCGCTTGACGGTGTCACTCATCCAGACATCGTTCCAGTTGCGCGAAGATTCAAAGTACGTGTTCAGGTCAACCAAGGCTTTGGTGGCTTCTTCCACATGCGCACGTGTCTTGTTGATTGTCCGGGCACACCGAACCAGGCTGGCGAGAATAGGAATGAAGTTGCGCTCGATGTCCGCAACCTTGGTGTCATGGATCTTCTGGACCACTTCTGAATCAAGGTAGTTCTGGAACATGCCGTGCGTCGGGTTCAAGAAGTCAAGACCCCATTGCGGCAAGACCGTCAGGGACTGCACGTTTCGCTCGATCTGGAACCTCGGCACACCAAAGTCGTTGGCGGCTTCGGCAAGAATGTGCCAGCGAATTCCCTTCAAGTCGTTGACCATATCTCGCCTACAGGCGGAAACACCACCTGGCTCATTGGGCCACGTACCGGTGTCCATGGCGAGAACATGAAGCTCCGTGTCCGTGTCCTGCATCTGCGTAGATAGTGTTCGGGTGTTGATACGAGATTCTCCGCCCACGCCGAAACTCGACAGATCCGCAATCTTGAAGGCGATCGGCGTCCACGAGCTGATCTCCGGATCGATATCTACACGCGCCAGCACCGTATCGGCCCGTGCCTCAAGGTAGTCGCCGGCCACTTCCAGCCGACCCCAGTCACGGTTGCGCCAGTAGGGCTTGAGGACACGATCAGCACGCAACAGGATCTCATCCAGCCATCGCGCGGTGATAGCATCGAATTCTTTGCTCGCTTTCCAGGATTTCCAGAGATGTGTACGAGCGCGCGAGGTAGGGATGGGATACTTCTTGACGTTAGTTCCGAGCAGACGCGAGGCGAGGTTCACCTTCACGGAGGAGAAGGAGAGAAGCGGGTTGTCGTCCACGAAGCTGCACCTGGTTGGTTTCTCTAGAACATGGAACCAGTCCTCTTGAATCATGGCCGGGGTAACAACGTCCTCCCCGTTCATCGTTGTAGCAATTATAGGGTGGAACTTGTGATCATACGTCCATGTAGCTCTATGCTTGTCGTCGCCTTGGACGTAGGTGGCATCTGTGACGCGAGGGTACGGGATCCACTTATCCAGCCGTTCAGGACGATTAGGCGGCGGCATACACCAGGCAACCTTGATCTTCATGTGTGGCAACTCATACTCAGCGCGCAGCAGTTCGTCGTCAAATTTGGCTCCCTTGCGGTAGTAGAACTTGAACTCCATCGCGTTGACCCCACGCATGGCAGATCCGGAAGTGATATATCCACGCTTGTCGTATTGGACGATTTGCCCTTCCAGTTTGCCTTGGGTACACTGCCGTTGAATAGGCAATTTGGAGCGTGACTTGGATCCGTCCTGAGCATACTCATATTTGAATTCGTTGATCAGGTCCTGACCACGATACTCTTGTCGTCCCAGAAGCAACAGCTTGGCGTTGTACTCGTTGATGGCAACCAGGCTCTTGTAGTCACTAGGTTCCTGGTCGTGCTTTCCGGTGTATTGATAGAGTTTGAACGTGCCGTCTGATTCGGTCCGGAAGAAGCCTGTAGAAACGCCGCTGAGGCCTTCCATTTCCACACGATTGTGATAGATCACAGTCTTCCAACCTTGCATGTTTCGATACAGGGTGGAGACCTTATCGCGACCATGCACCTGTTGAATGTTAGCATCATAACTGAACCCCCTTGTGAAACAAGATGAATTTGTCTTACCAGGACGAGTGGGATGATGATGCGCTGCAGCATCTTACAGAATTGCCACACAGCAGTGAGAATGACAGTTACCGGCCAGGCGAAGAACAGGGGCTGTCCTCGAAGCATGAAATCAAGCTCTCGTTGGTACTCGGGATCAGCAACCAAAGCGATAACCATGAACTTGATGCATGCGTTCCAGATTTGCTTCGTCCGAGCAAGTGACATGCGGAAAGCCTCGCCCATCCCCACATCCGACTCTTCCGCACTCAACGCGAGGATGTCCCGGATGGGCCTGTCGTATCTGTTGCTGAGGAAGCCTTCTTGCTCAAGACCCCGGTGTTGGGCCTCCAGTGTCTTTGCATATTTTTTGACAGAAGTTGTCACTGTGACACCCAGGTTCCAGCGAGCAAGATACTCCTCAAGTCGAAGTGTTTCTGCAGCAGTCGCTCTGGACTCGAGCCAATCGAGCTGCTGGGAAGAAACGCGACACGGCTCCCCCAAGCACCTGCGAAGCAGGAACGATCGAGCATACTGAGGCAACAGATCCCATTCGATATCACAGTCAACGCCAAGCAGCAAGTGACGGAGGATCGTCTTGGAAGAGTAGTTCAGCACGCGAGTCCGTTCCACGGAACTATTCTCGAGCTGACGCTTGACACCTTCGGGAAGGACCAATTCGTGGCCAGCGGGCCCATGTACAGCCAGAAGCTCAGCAAACATTGCGTGATCATGAGACATACCAAGACGGAACTCGGCAGTCATCTGAACGATAGCCTCCGCGATAGCCTGGCAGTTGCGTCGGATATCCGAGACCCAGTCATAGCCGACAAGATCGGGACCGACAACAACATAAATGTGGAGACGCTCGCCGGTACGACGACAGACAACACGAACCTTCTGCTCAGGCTGGATCAAGTGGGCAGCCGAGACTAACTCCACTGTCGTCTCTCCGCTCTCCCAAAGCTGTGCTGCGCGGTTCATAATATTTGTTGCAGCGGGGAATGCAGCCCGGACAAGATCAGCTTTGGGGTCTTCAGAGCGCAGAATCTGCATAACCTCTACACCTGGATGAGTTGATGGGTCAAGCTTGTACCGGAATTCGTCCGAAAGGAAAGTGATGTTGTCAAACATTTGAGAAAGTGTGGACTGCGACAGGTCAGGGAAAGGTTCGAGGGAGCTGAAGCCGTGGGTGACCGAAGTGTCCTTGATCTTGACGACACTCTTCTCCTCGGGAGAACCCTTGAACAGCGACAAGCCAATATCGGCTTTGTAGAGTGTGTAGAATGCACAGGCCCACGTTCCACTGCCCAGCCCGATAACACTGCTGTATTGGAAAGCAGGGAGGACCTCATGAAGGATGATGCCAACGACTAAGCCAATCAGGGCGCTGATAGCTAGCCCTCGGGCTACATGAGGTCCGCTGAAGATCCGGTTGTATTGGTACCAGAGAAGACCACTGTAGCAGCCAACATAGGCCAGGAACATGATGACCGAGATTTTGGCAGTTTCAAATGTCCACATGATGGCCAGCGTGATCGCTACACCCCAAATGTGGAGGAAGAAAAACTTCATCAGGTTCTTCCAATACAACCTCCGACGTGCGTTAGCATCAGTGAGGGACACCTCACGTAGACCAGCGAGCGAAGAGACGGGCTGGGGCGTGCGCTTGGTGACCGATATCCAGAGAGGCTGAGAGACCGCGTCAAGAATGACTGCACCTAGCAAGTAGTAGCCGAGCGCAAAACCAACAGTGAGTCGATATGTAGCGCTGTTTGCTGCGGACAATCCCACGATGGATTCGCCCGTCAAGAGAGCACTCCACTTGTCGGAAAGGGCAACCACAAAGTACAGGATACCACACCAGACGTCTGCACCCGTATGACGCCAGTGTAGAAAGGCGCTATGGAGCTTGAGACCTTTCTGCATCTCACCCATAGTGTCGACTGCAGCTCTCAATTGCAAGTTCCATGTTGGGCTGTAGGGCAGGGGCATTTTCGTCCGAGAGTAGCGGCAGTACCAGCCGAGAAGAAAGACGGTCGCTGAGTAACCGCCAGCGAGCTTTGCGACAAACGGATCGGTTGTCTTCCGGGTCCAGAAGTGGCGGTGTCGCTCTTTCTTGACGCGAGCATATAAGGCCTGGCGTGCATCCGATCCGAAGTCTTTGACCTTCTCGTTCTGACTCTCGCTGGGGGGGACGCATTTTTGCAAGTACCATTCGACGATTTGGGTGTCGGTCACTGTGGGGATGTTAAGATACCAGCTGTTCCATTCACCCATGATGCGCCGCGCGCCAACCAGTAACGAGCCTAGGAACATGAAAAGGAAGCAGAGATAGATGACCGAATCGTGATGCACCCACAAAGTGACGATGGGTGAAATGAACAGGATCGGAATACACGTCATGATCACAGTTCGTCCCTGGAAATGTTAGGTACAGTCGTCGTCATTCTCGGCTTGATGAGAACTTACCGATTGGAAGGAATAGCCTGGAAGCTGGTAGACTGAGAGGGCGGAAAGAGTCATAAGATACGTTGAAAGCATCACGAAGTATAGGAAGAACAGAATTCCAGCTGCACCTCCCTTGACCACACCGACAACGATAAGTGCGATGATGCCTCCAACCAGAGCGACCGCAAGACCAGCAACGAACCGGGTCAAGACGAACATGCTCATGGCAGGGAAGGCCATCGCGTAGAGATAGTAGCTACCGCCAGAGCTGATCCAACTGCCGAAGCCACCACAGACAAGCAGGGCGCACATTAGGGCGGTGGTGGCCAGCGTCTTGTCCACGTCGCTCATGTACGTGGTAAGGTAAAGACCACGGCCGACAGTGGTGAGCATTGTGACATCAATAAGCGCGGGAACGGCAAAAATACCCAAGAAGGTGAACCTATAATGCCAGGGAATATTATTTCGGTCGCCTTTAGGATCGAGATCGACATTCATGGAAGCGTATGCTGTGGGAAGCTCCGTGAAGCCTTCCTCCCGTTGGGGTGGTTGGTACTTGTGATAATATGCCCGGTACCATTTCCAGATAATCTTTCCCAGTCGCTTAGGAGTCGTGTCGAAGTACATGTCAGTGCGCGCACCACAGGCATACATCTCGGTGAAACACGAGGCCTGTACTGCATCCTGATTCGGCAGGGGATTCCGGTCCAGAACTTCCAAGTAGATCTCATTCAATGCCAGGCGACGGAAGGCGCAGAAGATACAAAGGGCGAAGAAGTCCGCACTCGCATCAATCTGACCTTTCTGGAGAGTGGTCTGCGCCACATCCTGAAGCCTTGCTAGGATCTCCGCCTCGTTGTCAACCAAGACTTCAGGCAACCGAGCATCGATCTCCAGGAACAGTGCCGTGGCGACCTCGGGATCCAAAGACCAGCATCCTTGTTCCTGGTACCATGCCAACCGAGAGGCGACGAGTTCTGCAGCGGAAATCTCCTCATCGAGGTACGCGCTGGAGGTCAAGGCTCGGCGCTGGGCGTGAGAAGGCGCGTCCACGAGCTGGTACTCACTACAGGCCCGCAGCTTCGCGCAGAGCATGGAAGAGCCACTGCCCTCAGATGCGGCCAAGCGCCGATGCCAAGCAAGATTTTCAGCGGGGGTGAGCTGTTCGATGTCTTCGACCCACCGTTGAGGCATATTCCATTCCTTGGACAGAGACTGGTTCTCAGCGGCCAAGACCATTTCCATGATCAGACACTGGGTGCGGCTGAACCCGCGACCGGAGAGATAGGCGTGCAAAATGGTTCCAGTGCGGTCCAGCGTCTTGCCGTTGACGTAAAGGTTCAGCATACCAATGTGGGGATCGAGATCGAGCAAACCCCAGACTTGAGTGCCCAGACGCGTGCGGAAGCCAGAGTGCAGCCCAACGTAGACTCGGAGGCGGTCATTGTCATCACCTTTGCTGACACTCAGGAGGTCAACAAGCTCTTGAGTGGCGGCGATGGCATCGGAGAGGTCGGGATAGGTATCCTGTGCGTTCTGGAGAGTGCGGATTGAAGCGGCGAATCCCCGAAGCTGATCCGGCTTGAGGCGTTCGAGCAGGTCCAAGTCTCGCAGATGGCGCTGGGTTTCGAGAACATCGGTGATGTTTTGTGAAGTACAGTCCAAGCCGAGATGAAAACATCCGAGTTCAGAGTAGGTGGCGCCATCGGGGGAAAACGACAGAGGATCGATGTGAGGATTTTCGTCGGCAACCCTGCATTCAAGACCCTTGACGGACAAACCAGGACTTGGAAGAGCAAGACTGGTGGTTGAGGGGGGGTGCAGAGACAGTTTGGTGTTGAGATCGGGAATGAAGGAATCGAGGGCGTCGAAGAGAGGAGATGTTGATGTTGATGATGTTGGGGAGATGGAGATTCGGTTGTTGTTGCGCCACACGTCATGTGCTTCGAGCACCTCGCCGCGCTTCAGCCACATCATCGCCCCGAGAGGTTCATGCAGAACCGTTTCAGCCACGGCAATCTCCGCGTTGGTCAATCCTGCCCGAGGTCCGATGTAGATCATTGCACTGTTGTAGTTGCACCATTTGAACGTGCGCCCCATGACATGGTGCGACACTGTCACTCCATCATCGACACTGTCCCACATCGCTAGAGTCGAATCTCCCCGAGCCTTTTGCGCCGCCACCACACGCATCGCAGCCCGCATCTCCGCCATCTGGAAGTAGTTGCGTCGGTCTCCATCCGGTAGGATGGTTCCGTTGCGATAGACAATTCCCCGCACCTGCTGCATGTTGATCTCGCGGCATTGCTTCTCCCCAAGATAATCTGGCGGGGCCAGCTCGAGCCAGACGTCTAGTCCCAGGTCATTGATATACTTGATGAGCTCGTTCAGAACGACGGGCTGGAAGTGGGCGTGGAACTCGGCTAGGAGCACTCCGTGGAAAGGAGCAGTTGATCCTCCCGGTTGGCGCTGGAATTTCGTTGTCAGGGTCTGCACCACCGTGGTCAGAGCTTGGATAACTTCGTCATTGCTGCGACTCGCATCCGATTGCACCAGGCTTTGTACTTCGAGCCGGCCGAGAACATGTGGAGAGGTGCAGTGGCCGGTGAGAGCATTCGCGACTCCCGGTTGAAGGGGGTCGACGACAAGAACATCCCATTGCGAAAGTAGTTGTGCCTCCGCTGGAGTAGGTGGGTTCGAGAAATCCCCCAGGAACACACCGAAAGATTTGAGGTCGCGTTTGGCCGATTTCTCGGACAAGGGTGAAGAAGACTTTCCAGTCTTCAGCTGATCGAAGTAGCGTACAATGGCACTTGGGACCTCGGAGAGTTGATGACGTTTCTAAGGAAAGATGAGCAGGGTGGCCCGGAATCAGTGTGTCAGAAGATTGCGAAGAACCACATACCTGCCAAATCCCATGGAGCTTTAACACAATGTAACCCAGAATAAAGAGTGAACCAAGAACGACCGTGGCTAGTAAGCAGAATGCTAGGACCTGCGCAAACAACGTTAGGGAAGAGATTCAAGGGCTCGTCGCGACCATCTGAGCAACCACGCACCTTATCCCACCAGGTCGATGTCATGCGATTCCATCCTACGGCATCGAGGCCCAGGTACTCGGGACCTGCCATGGTGATAGGAACAGCGTCAAGTGCCTAACATAAACCCTTTCCTCACCACAAGGGGGGCACCGTGGACTATTATCTGCGGCGACTCTAGATGGAGGCCGATTAAAACGAATGTAACGACTACAGCCCACGTATCCCACTCGCGAGGTACCAGGGGAGGAGTGTCAGCCTCTCTAATACTTTTAATTTACCCTATTTATAGCAGGTACATGGCTATCTATCTATGGCGGCGGCGTGCCCGCAACAAGAAGGATCTAAAGGCTGGCTTGTTTGAATGAATGAATGTAAGCTGTAGTGTACTGTAATATTGTCTGGATCTTATTTTCATTTTTAGGGTCTGTTTTTCTTTTCTTTTCTTTTCTTTTTTTTTTTCTGGTTCCCTGTTTAAATGATAATTATTATTATTATTTTGGAGAGTGATCCAATTTACTCCATCTGGTTCGGGAGACCCAGTTATTTTCTCTCCCACTCCCAGGACGTGCTGCCAACAAATCTCCTCCAGCGCCAGGCTAACTAGTAGTGGCCCCAAAAGAACGCTAGCAATAGGTGGACTGCATGTCTGACTCGACCAGAAATTACGGGTCTCTTATCATCCTTTTTGCGTGCCGGTGTCACGTCGTTGAACCTAAGAATACTAGCCACTGCGATCGAGCGATGGCGATGGGATGTCTCAGTCGAATGTTTGGATGCCATGGCCGCCAGCGCCGCACAGGTCACGCCGAGCACCATCGCATTCTCGTCTACAAAGAAATTTCTTCCGCCATTCTGAGGTCGGAACCTAGGCTAGCCCTCTCACGAACGGGTCTGGATTTGGATTCCACCGTTATTATAACCTGCGCAGTGTGCCTGCCATCTCTCCCACCCCAAGAAAACTACACCTACGAACCCTGAAGCCAATCCAATCTCCTTTCTGCTCCCTGAAAAACTACTCCGTACTTCCGTTTCGTTTTCCCCACGGTTCTGGCTAGCTGGTGCATGGATGCCTCGCCCAAATCTTAATCGCCCGCGGCGGCCCTGGTGCATTGCCATTGCCATTGCGGTGGCCGTAGTGGTGATCGTGGTCATTGTGGTGCCATGTGCCGTCATTTTGACCCGGAAGAAGCATCACGCAAAGCAGACCAACGTGCTGTACCCTTTGTACATCTACCCTACCAACAGCAGCACCTGGAGTCCCTTGTATAAGGAGTGAGTTGTGGCCTGTCTGCTGCTTTCTTTTTTCTTCCCTCTCTTCTAGACCCTAGACCCTCATTGACCCTCCGCCCCAGAATCACTGAACGCCCCGATCTAAATTTCACGGTGATCATCAATCCATCAAGTGGACCGGGAAACACCACGTATCCGGATGAAGCGTATAGCACCGAGGTCGAACGCCTCGCGAGCTACGCGAACGTTCGCCGGGTGGGATATGTGCGCACTGGATACGCGACCCGCAACATCTCCTCGGTGTTAGCCGATGTATCAACCTATGCGGGGTGGGCGAACCAGTCGGCTGAATTAGCTATGGATGGGATCTTCTTTGATGAAGCGCCCTACGTTTACTCGGCGGACAAGGTCGAGTATATGAACACCATCAACGCGGTGGTGAAGAATTCCACGGGGCTGCAAGGGGAACGAATGGTAAGAAGAAGAAATCCAGGCACGGGGGGTGAGGGGTTTGGGGATCGATGGAACCAAGATTTTGGTTTCTATTTTTTCCAATTTTCTTTTTTTTCTCTGGGACAGATCCAGCGGCTAACGTCCCACACCCTGGGTTTTTCTCAGATTATCCACAATCCCGGCACCATTCCGGATAGTCGCTATCACTCCAACACAACCGACGTCACTGTGGTATTTGAGAGCTCGTACGATGATTACCACACCCAGAAAGGCAAGCTCAATGCGCTGGCGTCCGACCGTACCGGGTACAGCTACATGCTGCATTCAGTCCCCGAGATGGGGAACAGTACTCTGCGGAGCCTGGTGGACCAATTGAGTCTGAAAGCTGAGTACTTGTTCCTGACGACGTTGACGGAAGATTACTACGAGAGTTTTGACCCAGCGGGGCCCACGATTATCGACCTGATGCCGAGTTAATCGATAGATCCAAGCAATCACGCACTGAGCAGCGTGTGTGTGAGAGAATGTGAGTCTGTGAGAGAGCGAATTGCGTCGATCGACCCACGAGTAGGCCGGCGGCCCTAGCCTAGAGGCGAGCCCCACCACAGCCTTGGGAAGATGATGAGACGGGAAGCGTCGTCACTAATGATTGGTGAGAGATATGGTGGACAGAGGGGTAGAAAAGCTTGGATGCATTTGAATTGGTCAGTTGAAGTTGTTAATGGGGCAGTACACAGTAGATAGGTGGTGGGTTGGCAGGTTCTGGCCCAAGGCACGACAGGAACGGAATCAACGGAATCGACGGAAATGAGGACTAACAGCGCACTAGAGGCGCACTAGAGGCGCACTAGCACGGTCCTCTTCAATGTTTTAGTCTACTCACTAATAATCTCATTCTCATGTCTTGTCATCGTCATGGTTTTTCTGGTGGCTGCCTGGGAGTTGAGTGCCGAGTCTTGGCTGACAGGTAGGCTGAAAGCTTTTCACAAGCCTCCCAAGGTTCTCTTTTCCTCAACCACGTTGTCTCTCTGTCTCCCATCCTTGAATGACTTAAAAAATCCTCCTAATTTCCTATTTTCCTAATCTCCTACTCCGTACTGTACCTCACTGGCGGCAGTCTGTCTCTCCTTCCTTTCTCGTAATCGCGTTCCCTGGAAGTTTAATAATCGTCCTAGTTATAAGAAGCTGAACCAGGAACACTGACAAATAAACCTGGTTTATCACGGCATCATCTCCCCCCCCCCCCCCCCCCCCCCCCCCCATTCCCGCCATTTCTGATTACTCCTCTGTTCCTGTACCTGCACCTTATCCTGCACTGTCTTCTCTCCCGCTCTTACGCTCTCTGCCAACCATGTCATCCACGCCCCTTCCCAAAGCTAGCGTGCTGGTACCTTTGTATATCTATCCATTGCCTAATGACTGGGATCCACTTTTTGACGCGTAAAGTTCTCCGTTTTCCTTTCCTTTTTTTTTTTGCCCTTGATTCTTTTTTTTTCTCAATTTTTTGGCTTTGATGGCACCCTTCGCCTAAGCACCGCGGCCCCATCCCAATGGATTAGCTTTTCCTTGGTTGTATTTTCGCTGTTCTCTTGGTTCCTGCATCATCGGGACTGGAGTTCATTTTCTCCGCCAAGGTTGAGTGTTCTTTGGATGATTTACCCACTCTCTAACTTAACCATCGATCATCACTAGGATTGAGACCCATCCCGATGTGGAATTTCTGGTGATCATCAACCCCAACAGTGGCCCCGGGGACATACCTTCTCCCGATCCGAATTATGCACGCGAAGTGGCCCGTCTGAACAGCCATCCGAATGTTTACCTGATCGGTTACATCCGTATCGACTATTGCCGAAAGCCTTTGCCCGAGACCTTGGCGGAAATCGATCGCTATGCGCACTGGGCGACCGACGAGCGCCCAGGACTAGGGCTAGGGGGCATTATGGTCGACGAGACTCCCAACCATCATACTGCCGAGCGAGCCGAGTATCTACAAAAACTGCACGAGTATGTCAAATCCGTGGAGGGCATTCTTCGGGATCGATTGGTAAGCATCTCATCTCACTGCATTATCCGCCGTCCCCTCCGTACTGTACTCGTTTGTTTGCCTGTATGTACACCACGGATCCATGATCCATGATACCGTACAATCGGGTACAAACACAGTAACTACTTCCGTACTCTTACACTTCACCACCTACACTACACTACACTACACTACACTACACTATCATCCCGTGTGGCATTGGCACGGTCCTTTATCACGGACTGTCATTTGTCTTATCAGTGAAACCAGACGAATAAGTCTTAGTTGTTTCCCGAGCCAATTTCTTACCATCCTTTCATACGGACAGGTTGTCCACAACCCGGGCACGCCGCCTGACCCTAAGTTGGCCGACCCGAGCCCGGATCTCATCCTTGTCTGCGAAGAGCCCTATCCTCGCTATCGCTCCGACGAGGTGCAGCGCTATTATGCGCAGTTTGACTATCCTCGGGTCCAATGCGGCTACATGATTAGTGAGGTGCCGCGCGACGAGGTGCGTCCCCTGGTCCAAGAATTGCGCCATCGTGCTGCCTACATCTTCGTCACCGAGATTGCAGGTGATTTTTACGAGCGCTTTGGACCTCAGAGCTGGGGAATGATGATGGACGCCCTGCGGTTGGTCGAGTCCGACCAGTAAATTAGCTATGTAGTTAGGTAGTTACTAGGAAGAAAGTTGAAACATGAACCAGTGGAGATCCGGGAGAGAAAAAAAAAAAAAAGAAAAATAGAAAAAAACCCCAGCGGGACCCAGCATTTCCCAGCCATGGCGCATGAGTCGCCGCCATTCCCAGTATTTTCCCTCAACCATATGGTACTCGCTTCGCTCAAAATGTCGTAGCTTGGATGTCCAAGCTTTAGCGTTGGTGGAGCCGGATGGAGCCCTTTCGGGATGTATCAATTTGGCTCATTGATCCGACCCGTCAGAGAGACGGTCCATCTGGCAAAAACCAAGTCCTCTGTAATGACGATGGACAGCGATGTATCTCTTCGCCACATCCATGGAAGCACGCCATGTTGCCTGATGGAAGTGCAGGAATATACTCCGTACTGATCATAGCGATGCGTTGTCGCTGCACCAGTGAGACATTTGGGGCGGACGTTGGCCTAGAATCTTTAGTATAGCAGGGAGTACAGTCATGCCTAAGGTGCTCCCTTGACTCTCTGTCCTCGCCTTTGTCTTACTGCGTTGGTCATGTTTCTTTGCGGTCACATTTTAGTCTCTCTAGTCAGCTTTCTCATCCTGGTGGAGCCCTCTTTACAGTCTGGGCCCTTCTTCCTCTCCCCTCTTCTGGTCTCCGACTTCTCCCAATGGTACCGACTGGGGGGCAAGGAACCACTTCGACTCTTTCTGAGGAAGAATGGAGGCCACGCTAGCACAGGTTAAAGACACTTGATATGCGAATGCAAGCTGCAATGCCATCATTTTTCGGACGAGAACCCTACCGAATACAACCTAGCAGCTACTTACGACATGGAATCAGCCGCTGCGGGATTTGCCTCGTCCATTGCTCAGAGGGTGAGACTCGGCGCCAATGCCCTATTTTTGGCCATGGCCAGGAAATTCCATTGATTCAATGGAAGGGATCGAATTACCCACGATGACCCTTACGGAGTAAACGAGAATGCAAAACAGGAAATCTATTCAGGTACCGTAAAAGTTCCCTGGGTGGATGTCTCCGGGACCCCTCCACTTTCCCCTCCCTCTTTCTTCTCCAAGACTGAACATCCACACCCTGCCTTGCCCTGCCCTGTACTTAGTAGTGGTATTGGTTGTAGGAGTTTAGTGTACGGACTTTCACCAGGAACCCACGCTGATTCCCATACTATTGCGATCTTGCTGCTACTAGACCCGAGCCGGACTCTCGCTGGACTGCTCCGCTAGGTCATCTTTTTTTCTTTCTCATTTTTTTTTTTCTTTTACACCTTTTTCTTTTTTTTTCGACTCAATGACTCGGCGATGAAATCATGCTGGCGCTGGGCTGAATGCATCCCCATCGCTTGCCTCCCGAATTCCGTAAGGGGATGGAGGGAGGATGGAAGCGTCGTCTTTACTACTACAGGTACCCTCTGTTTCCCGCCCGGTCTCTCTCTATGTAGGTGCCCATCGCCCATTCTCCTCCGTAATTCCTCTCGTTTATTCTCGTTCGCTGCGATGACTGTCTCTTCCTCCTGCCCCCCGTCCGAGGGCAGCTCCCCTCTGCCCACTCCATTGTTCTCCGCCCCATCCACGCCGGAGACGGAGCGCGATGAGGATTGTTTCGACCTGGCCCTAGCTGCGCTGCCGGCCGTCAGTGCGGCCACCGCGCAATACATTCTCGTCACGGGGGGACTGGGCTACATCGGCAGCCACACGGCGCTGGAGCTGCTCAAGGCGGGCTACAATGTGCTGCTGGTGGACAATCTCAGCAACAGCTACAAGGAAGTATACGACCGGATCGTGCGAGCGGCCAAACAGCACTACGAGCGTGAGGGCCGGGACCGCCAATGTCCGCAGGCGGAACTGGCGTGTATGGACTACCGCGACTCGCAAGCGATGCGAACCCTCCTGGCCACGCACGCGAGTGGCAGCAGCAGCAGCAGCAGCAGCAGCACGAACGAGGAGGGCGACGCTGCCAGCCGGATCCCCGCGTGCTCCAACATCACGGGCGTGATCCACTTCGCGGCGTACAAGGAGGTGCACGACAGCCTGCGCAACCCCCTGAAGTACTACCAGAACAACATCAGCGGGCTGGTGGACTTTGTAGCCCTGCTGGACGAGCACGACATCAAGACCTTCATCTTCTCCTCCTCGGCCAACGTCTACGGCACCCTCTCGGCGACCCACCGCACCCTCCGCGAGGAGCACTGCGTGCACCGGCCGGAGGCCTACTACGCGGCGGACGGACAGGAGCTCGTCGCCGTCGAGCAAGGCTGCACGGGGATCACCAACCCGTACGGGCGCACCAAGTTCTTCGGCGAGGCGATCCTGTCGGACCTGGCCGCGTCGGACCCGTCGTGGACGATCATCGGGCTGCGCTACTTCAACCCGGTCGGGTGCGATGCGTCGGGCCTGCTGGCCGAGGACCCGCGGGGCACGCCGTCGAACCTGGTGCCGGTGGTGGTGAAGGTGCTGACGGGGGAGCTGCCGGAGCTGTCGATCTACGGCGACGACTGGACGACCCCGGACGGCACGGCGATCCGCGACTTCATCCACGTCTCGGACGTGGCGCGCGGCCACATCGCCGCGCTGGCGGCCGCGCACGAGGGCCGCGTCGTCGAGCCCTTCCGCACCTTCAACCTGGGCACCGGCTGCGGGCACTCGGTCGCCGAGGTCGTCGCCACCATGGAGCACATCAGCCACCAGGCCATCCCGCGACGGACGGCCGACCGCCGCCCCGGCGATGTGGAATCGTGCGTCGCCATCGCCGACCGCGCCGCCGTGGAGTTGGGCTGGAAGGCGGAGCGCTCGTTGCAGGATGCCTGTCGCGATCTGTGGCATCATCTCCAGGCGGAGGGCAGGTTGAGCGGGACTGCCATCGAATCCTGATGCACGCGCTGTTGTTCTTGATTTTTTTTTCCCCTACCGAAGAATACAGAATACCCCCAGCGAGCTGAGCTGAGCTTGGAACAGCTCGGCACAGCTGAAGTTAGATTAGGGCTGTGGAGAATTCGACCGTTGCTCGGAAATGCAAGGGCCATGAAAGTTTCCGGTGGCATCGATAGTCACAGGGGAATCCGTGCCACGGCCCGCGATTGGTGGGGTTGGGAGCTGTCACTTGGAATGCTTAGGTTTGCGTCTTGGTTCTTTTTCTTCTTGTTTATTTTTTTTTTTTTGGTGCTGGTTGTGGTTCTGTTCGCCTGTCGCTTATACTTACTCCTTTTTTGTTGGGCCTGCCCGGACTGTTGTCGATGATGCTTACCTGAGTTACCCGTACATACATGACTTGATAGTAATATACCATACCCATACTTAATACAGTTCTTTGTGTACCAATGCCTGAAAGTATCAGTAGGTGAGGAAGAGGAAGGAAATGGGTCTTAGATAAAGATAGAAACCAACCGATTGGCCTGGACGTCAAAAAAGCAACGAAGAAAAATCATGTGTTTGCCCAGGCATGTGGTTCAGGTAACACAGCCCTCCCTCCCTCCCCGTGCAGTTGCAAACCCACTTGCTCCCGGGGGACAGACAAAGCCCCCTTAAGACAAAGAGTCTAGCTCGTATTGTTACTCGGAACGTCTGGGGGGGTCTCGGAACAAGATTCCTGCATAGATTGGTTGTGTTTCGAATGTCGCTCGTGTTACGGTGGGTGGGACGATTTGGGCCGCTGCAGAACAATGGCAGAAGTCAATACTTACGATGGTAACGGTATTTGAGTTGGTAAGAGGGGGATTGGGGACCTTGCGGGTTGGTTGTGGTGTGTGTTGCGGTCTATTCTTACTGCGGCGGCTTTTTCTGGCTTCGAGGTTTCTGAATGAGGACGTTATCGTTATCTACCTACACGGCGGGACTATTGCGGTGGCGTTCGGTGGTGGGTGGTGGTTTGTGGCCTGGCTTAGGAGGCGGGCGCCTCCGCTTGAGCTGAGTTGAGCTCTTGGGGATGTTCGATCCTGGATTCCTCTGGTTTACTTGATGTTGTATGCAGGTAGCTACACTGGTCCTGTACATCAATCGCGATATAGTGGCACAGGACGAACATCTTGCTGATCGTTGCCGATCGCTCCACCCGGAGAATGATGGACGGGTCCACACGGTCATGAACCCATGATGAACTGTCGATCAGATGCTGATAAGGTGACAGGGGCTGCTTTGTAGTATCAGTGTGGACGAGCGTGGAGTGATGAGATAATGTTTGTGGTTTGTGGTTACATTGTGATAAGCAACGAGGCTGGGCTCTGGCGGCACATTCATGCGCCACTTTTGAGGACGGGAGGACTATTGATGCTGGAGGCGGCGCTTATCTTCAAGCGAAGTGTGTTCTCGCCGGTCCCGACACTTGAACGTATTTGCAATTTGCCGTCGATGTGATATTGACAGTCATTGGGACTGCTGCAGCCAATCTTGACTAGCAATTGTGGCGGCTGAACAACAAGCCCGGGCGCTGGCTGTCGGTAAGCGACGGGCTAGATGTGCAATTGCTGACCTTCCTGCTCCAGTGTATCTTGCCACTAGCTAGCATCATCTAGCCTCATCTACTCGATGAGACATCTCAACCACCATCTAGATCCCATCGCTCCCAATTGCCGATTTGATCTTGATGTTGCATGTATGCAGCGACTACCTAACGCAAGCGCCGCCAACGATGCTCGATCGGGAAAGGCAGGCGCTAACGTGGACCACTGCACGATCTATCACATTGCTCCAACTGCGCATCTCGCTCTGCTTTTCCCTTTCTCGGTGAGACAGAACAAGCATCCGCTAAACCAGGAATGGCACTCAGGCAGCCATAAGGTAGTACCTTAAGAGTCCTTGACGCCGATGCACATGGCCCAGTTGATACCCCTCACTCGTTCGTCTCGGAGCTCCAGCAGCCGAACTCCTCACGGATAGCTTCACTTGTTCACCAGACTAGACTCAAACCCCCCTGCTCGCCAACGTAGGACCGCGCCATGCATCAACCATCCTACCCCGAATCCTTCAATGATGCCACCATCAAACAGTGGATCCAGGACTACTACACCGCCGTCGACGTCGACGGGGCCGTCGAGACCATCGCCGACTTTTTCACCCCGGATGCGGTCGTGCAGATGGGGGAGCATGGTGTATCGGACCGACCAGGTACGTCCGGCGTACACCGACGGCCAAAGGCCCAGCTAATCTGAATGCGCTAGGCTTGATCCAACTGTTCACATCCACCTGGGATTACGTCGCTAGTCGCAGCCACCACGTCGTCTCGATCGATCCGCTGGGCAACGACACCTTTCTGGCGCGAGGCGCCGTCACTTACAACCTCAAGGACGGGCGCAGTGTCACGCCGGAGTGGTGCGGCATCATGAAGCTGGTCCAACAGGCGGGCGAGTGGAAGATGTCATATTACAAGGTGTATTTTGCGGCGTTTCCGGCGTTCTGAGGGGCTGCCATTTTATCATTTGATTCATCCCTTGCGGGAGGTGGATTGCGGAATGCGCATTGCGGAATGTTACCCCGCATGAGTCAACCGAATAACTATCGGTCGGAACCATTTCTTCTGTGGTCCTGGAACATGAACTATACACGAATTTCCATATCAGCTGAACTACCAGCAAATAATGAAGTCTACCTTATCTCTCAAATTAAGAGACCCTGGAGCGATGGATTGCCCCCACGTCTCGCGCCTATCGGGTCGCTGCGGGGCCCAGAAAAGTGGCCCTCGATTAATAATCACTTTTCTCCAGCGCTTCCGAATTGCTTCAATCGAGTCAAGCCAAGCCAACGGCGGATATCCTCCGATCGGTGTTTAGCTGTAAGCCATCAGCAACGATGCGACGACGCACGCGCAAGAGCGTCATCCAACTGGCCTTCTTCATCGGCATCCTGAGCCTCATTCTCTTCCTCAACAAACCCCCATCCCCCGGGCGGACATTCGCCTGGACCAAAGTCACCTACCGGACCACCGCATCCCAGCTCCCCGAACCCCGAGGACTCTGTCCTGGACTCGAGGAAACTGACAAGCCGGCCCTCGTCGTCTCGCGGGTCACCAGCGACGACTCCGCCTGGCTCGACGCGCTGCGCGAGCAGTACCACCTCTGCATCTACACTGCAGATGCTGCAGCACCGAAGAACCCGGAGGCCACCCACCTCCAGGTCCCGGCCAACCGGGGCCACGAGGCGATGGGGTATCTGACCTTTCTCATCGACAACTACCACCACCTCCCGGCAGCGGGGATGGTGTTCGTGCACGGCTCGCGCTGGGCCTGGCACAACGACCACCGGGAGTACGACAACGCCGCGCTCCTGGCCGCGCTGAACCTCACGTCCGCCCTGCAGCCCTGGGGGTACCACAACCTCCGCTGCGACTGGAGCGTGGGCACGTGTCCGACCACCCAGCCCGCCCAGGGCAGCCTGGAGCTGCGCCTGCAATCCGTCCTCGAGCCGTGGAGCGCCCGCATGGCCTCGGACGTGGCACTCCCGCGCGCGCTGGCCTCACTGTTCGGCCATCCCGGCCGCAGCGCCCACGAGACCCACGCGCAGACGCAGGTCCTCCTCGGCCGCAACGACCCCGTCCGCGCGCAGTGCTGCGCCCAGTTCGTCGTCGCCCGCGCCAACGTTTGGCAGCACTCGCAGGACGAGTACGTCGCGCTGCGCCAGTGGCTGCTGGACGGCATGCACGCGCGGGCCCCGAGCCGTCGAGGGGCGATGCCGGCGCCGGCGGACGATCGCGTGGCCGGACGCATCCTGTCGTATGTCTGGCATATCCTGTTCGTGAAGCAGAGCGCCGTCCGCCCCGACGGAGAGTTGGCCCCGGGGCTGGTGGATCTGGATCGGCTGAATCGCGTGGCTTGTCCCACTGCGCAGGAGTGTTACTGTCGGCTTTATGGGCGGTGCGGGTTTGAGAGGTGCTCCGTGGGAAGCTGTAAGGGGGAGTATGTGGTGCCGCCGGAGTATAAGGTGCCCGAGAGGGTGATGGGGGGGTAGATTCTGTGGGCTTGACAGAGCACCTTGAAGGATGTTGGGTCTGTATTTATACTATTTGTTGGAGACTACATATGCTCGAGATGGGATACCTGCTGGTTCGGGTTGTTTGTTCATATTGATTGGTTTCGGGATGTGGTATATATCTAGAATGTGAGCCTTGTTTGAGAATAATCTTACTTTGCAGGGATGCGATGCAATCGTCGCCTAAACTTATAAAATGTTGCAATAGTACGTGTATAATAGTCTTGATAAACTACTAGTGTGAGTCTAGGTGTGTTAATTCTTGCTTCTACAGCTATGTGGGCTGCGTGATGGCAGTCACAACAGATAGTCTAGATTGCTATCTTTATCAGAATCTCAGACAACATGAATAGTGGATTAGCATGCGTATTGGGTATCTGATCCAGGATGTCTGCAGGTGTACAGTACACGACCGATTCAAACCTCCACATCGCAAACATGGGGTAGTATGATCGAGGTTGATCTGGATGACCGGGGCATTTGCTGAATATAGCGCGAACAAGGAGGCGACATCCGACAATCAGGTGAACCGAAACGGGCAAGATAGTAGCCAGAGAGATTGATATACTCTCTGCCTCTCAACAGAAAGATTTATGCTACAAAATCAAAATCAAGCACGAGATCCTCGGACATCATTGTGCTCTCATGGGAGCTGGATCCGAGCGCGGATAGAATTGATGCCTGAGGTGTTATTGCGGTAGCCTTGCTGCCTGAAAAGAAGGCGAGTCTCACGTGACTCGGCATGTGCGATCAGCGGTGACTAAGCGGGCCGAGCAGATCACCGCTAGAATAAGGCTGCCGTGATTGGCCAGCCCTCCCACAGCCGCTCAGTGATCAACAGACCACCAGCATCGCAGTCTCCATCGTTCCTACCATCAACATCAGCATCATCTCATGGCTCTTGTTTCATGACTATTCAGCTGATGCACTGCAATTCCGATCTGCTTTTAAATCCGACTGTCGAGATAAGAAGTACGACGCACGCAGGGCCGAATAGTCGTTAGCGCCAACAACTAGAGAGATGGGGCCATTGCGAGCGAGCATGGCGGCCATGGCCTACTAGCTGCTGATGACGCGGAGGGCTGCGTCATACTTCGACTTCAAGCTGGACTCTGAGGAAGCCTGCAGCCACTCGCAAGCTTGCTTGAGTCCGAAGACAAATATCGCCCCCGCATCCTTGGTCGGTGATGGGTAGATGGACAGTCGCAGCCATGACAGCGATGCTGACAGTGTTGATGCTTCAAAGAGTTTAGAACATAGTTGAGCCTTGAAGAAGTATGCCTTCTGCTACGATCAGTCGAACGACACCAGCCGCCGAGATCATGACCGGGTCGAACGCTTGATTGCGAATCTGACGCACACGTCCGATCTACTGGCTTTCCTCGCTGCTCTCAAACTGCACTTCAAGTCCTGCATCAGATAGTGGATTAGTAGTGGATGGTGGCACGCTGCCGGTACCAATCGTCGTCAGTCATGTCCAAAGCTCATTTCACTTAGCCCGAGTGGATGCCAGTGTCTCTAAGTCGAGGGCAATACGAATACCCGGCATATCCGATCCCTCTCCCCGCTACGAGGCGCACCACATCATCAAAGCATCTATTTAAATAGTACTTCAAGCCTGGCCTCGCATTCTAGTAATGAGCAACTCGCTCTGCAGAAAACAAGCATCATGAGCAAAGTTCATGTCGGAATATGCATGAGACATTGTCGGTGATGGCGCGCTCTGGCGGTGGATGATCCGCAGACAAGTGGATCCGACCAGGTCGGACTTTGGTTGGACCAATCTTTCAGTCTACCAGCACTCGGCTTCGGCGTACCCAAACCACCGCATTGTCTCCGTCGGATGACAGCAGTGGTCGGGACAAGAGCGCCATGAGGTGATTACCTACAAAAGACAGGTCGGCGCCAAAGCAAAGCAGACAGAAGTCCATATAAAAGACGGATCCCGTCCGGAGTACGTCCTTTGTCGCATTCTCCCATGGTTAGTATTTGCGCATGATGATGATTGCGTTGTCTGTGCCTGACCCGGATCAATATCCGATCTGGACGGTGATTGGCTCAGGAAGGAAGGACAGTGCCTTGATGCCACAACAGTTTTGGAGCTGTCGTGGTGGCTGTCATGCATGGTTTCGATCATTCCCTCGGAATATGATTTCATTACTTTTCCAGCACATCCCGCAAGACGAAGCGACAACTGTGATCAACGCAGCCAGATAGCCCTTTGCAAGCAGAGAGACAGAGATCTGAATGGAGGCCTTGGGTCCTGGATTTTGCCTCTGCTGCTTCCCCCCTATTCATTTTGCATTGAGGTTTCCCCCTTTTCTCTCGTGAATCGTTGATGGTTCGTTCCGAAAATGGAATTTTGCGTGGTCGACTAGTTCTGACTAAGAGCCTCCGCTGTGGGGATTCTTTGGTGTTAACGTCTGGCCGACATCGGCCGTGGACCAATTGACGGTGACAATGACTCGCTTGGTCGGAGATACTGTCGGACCGGACTCCACAGCCTGCGCGTTCACAGCCTTCTGGGATGGATGGCGCCTTCCAACTGGCTTCTATCGGAACCACCCGTGAACCACACGCGGTCTTAGCTACGATAGTCTGTTCTGCTAAAATCGCCGACACTTTTCTGCTTGTAGGCATCCTTTTTCTGCTCAGCCAATGGGCGAAGCCCGGCTGCTGCCTTCACTCCACCACAGGCGATCCGGAAACTCTGACCTGCCGACGAATTTTCTCGACGAGATGATCTCCTTGTTCATCTCGCAGTCGTCGTTCGCATTCATTGCACGCAGTCCATATGCGCTGATAGGAATGTGTCCTCATCTCAAGTGCGGGCTACCGTTCTTGAATTGCATGCGAAATTGAGTCTACTTGTCATTGAGAGGGAAATGGTCGATCCTAAATGTGGTCGACCCATTGTTTGCTCAACTGCCTTCCCCTTGCGCCCCGGAAAAGGATTTTTGCTCGAGTGGATCCCCAATAGCTGACGACAAAAGATCTCGTCTCGGATGCGCTACTGACAGAAGCCCATCAGCTGTGAGCATGCCTCTCATTTTGTAGCGCACCGTCAACCCCCAGTTTTGCGTCCTGCTGGCGGGCCAAAAACAGATTCTGCCCTCCAGGATGATGACCGGTGCTGGCTGGGAGGGGGCCTCAGTTCTTGTTGCCTGTGTCGCCCCCCCCCTCCGCAGTCGAACAACTAGGACCTTGATATTTCAACTGTAGTGGATGGACAGTGCTTCTCTTGGTCGAATGACATCGCCACAACGGTCCCATCCCAAGGCTTAGACATTGCTCCCCTGGACTCTCAGCCTCCCTTTTGCTCCCGTAGCACACTGTTCCTGCCCCCTATATATGGTTTTCGGGCACGTATCCACTCTTGAGAACTGTCGGTTTACCCAGGCCCCCGTCCAATCCAAGAGCATTGGCGTTGCGTGGTTCCGTCGCTGGTCTCTGCCATAATCTCATTTCCCCTTCGCCCAAGAACTTCTGTTTTTATTTTTATCCTTCTTCTTTTGATTAAGCGTTTATTTCTGGTGTCCTACGGTCCCTGCCTGGACTGCCCCTCTGAGGTTCAATAAACTCCTTTAACCTTTGCTTGTTCAAAAGCAATTGTCCAGACATCCTCACAGGCTTCCCATCTTCCACTCGTGTCAAGATGGGTACGCCAGGACATAACTACGGGAGTCATTCTCCCCAAGAGAGTGAGAGCAGTTACTTCTCACATGCTTCTCCCACCCACAACGTGAGTGTTCTGTCATGGTCCACCGGCCATTGCGACCGTCCGCCGTGCCTAACCCCAGCAGCAACAACCGTACCACAGCGACGAGCACGAGGAACAGGAGCAGTCATTGCTGCAGCGCAACCCATCCAGCCACTATGGCGGTCCCTTCGAGGACCCCGCCATGTCCACCGACTCCCTCCGTCGGTACACGCTGCACGACCCCGGCGCGACGGTCTTCGCGACGCCCCCTTATCAAGAATCCGAGTCGAGTGACATCTACGATGCCCGATCGACCACCGAAAAACCCGCTTCCCAGGCCGGCAGTCGCGCGGGCGCCCTCCGCCGCTTCGGAACGAGAAAGATCAACCTGGTGCAGGGTTCCGTCCTGAGTGTCGACTACCCCGTCCCGAGTGCCATTCAAAACGCGATCCAGCCCCAATACCGTGAAGCGGAGGAGGCGTTTGCGGAGGAGTTCACACACATGCGCTGTAGGTGCTTTCCGACCACGAGGGGAGAAGGGAGGGGGAGCTGACCGAGATCACCTCTAGACACGGCGGCCACGTGTGATCCTGACGAGTTCACGTTGCGGAACGGTTACAACCTGCGGCCCGCGATCTACAACCGGCACACCGAACTGCTGATTGCCATCACATACTATAACGAAGACAAAGTCCTGACGGCGCGTACCCTGCACGGTGTCATGCAAAATATCCGCGATATCGTCAACCTGAAGAAGTCCGAGTTCTGGAACAAGGGTGGACCGGCGTGGCAGAAGATTGTGGTCTGTCTCGTTTTCGATGGTATCGATCCGTGCGACAAGAACACGCTGGATGTGTTGGCAACAATCGGTATTTATCAGGACGGAGTGATGAAGAAGGACGTCGACGGACGGGAGACCGTCGCACACGTGGTAAGTCAGGCGGATGGACCCGGCGATTGTCTCAGATCCGAGTGAACAAGGCAAGAAGTACTGACAATCCTCACTCACCCCTAACAGTTCGAATACACCACTCAATTGTCGGTCACCCCCACTCAACAATTGATCCGTCCCCAGGGCAATGAGTCGACCAATCTGCCCCCCGTGCAGATGATCTTTTGTTTGAAACAGAAGAACAGCAAGAAGATTAACTCTCACCGCTGGCTGTTCAATGCCTTCAGTCGAATTCTTAACCCCGAAGTTGTTATTTTGCTGGACGCTGGTACTAAGCCTGGCCCCAAGTCCCTGCTGTCGCTATGGGAGGCCTTTTACAACGATAAGACCCTCGGTGGTTCTTGTGGTGAGATCCATGCCATGTTGGGTCAGGGATGGCGCAAAGTCCTGAATCCTCTGGTTGCTGCTCAGAATTTTGAGTACAAGATCTCCAATATCTTGGACAAACCCCTCGAAAGTGCGTTCGGTTATGTCAGTGTCTTGCCCGGTGCCTTCTCTGCGTACCGCTACCGTGCAATTATGGGCCGACCGTTGGAGCAGTACTTCCACGGAGATCACACCTTGTCCAAACGCCTCGGTAAGAAGGGTATTGACGGCATGAACATCTTCAAGAAGAACATGTTCTTGGCTGAGGATCGTATTCTTTGCTTCGAACTCGTGGCCAAGGCTGGTTTCAAGTGGCATCTGAGTTACGTGAAGGCATCCAAGGGTGAGACGGACGTTCCGGAAGGCGCGGCGGAATTTATCAGTCAAAGAAGACGTTGGCTGAACGGTTCGTTCGCGGCTGGTCTGTATTCGCTCATGCACTTTGGTCGGATCTATCGCAGTGGTCACAGCATCGTCCGTCTCTTCTTCCTGCACCTTCAAATGATCTACAACGTCATTCAGCTCATCATGACTTGGTTCTCTCTCGGTATGCCCTGTTCAATAGCCGCGACTTGCATCTATTTGTTCACACTAACATTGTTCCACAGCTTCCTACTGGTTGACCAGCTCTGTCATTATGGACTTGGTGGGTACACCTAGCTCTCACAACGGCAACAAGGGATGGCCTTTTGGAGACGAAGCGTCGCCCATCGTCAACAACTTCATCAAATATGGTTACCTCTGGGTTCTCGCGCTGCAGTTCATTCTGGCTCTCGGCAATCGGCCGAAAGGGTGAGTGACTGTCCGGCTTCTTCAGCTTGAATACAATGCTCACATTTCGCCCAGAACTGTCGTCCCCTACACCCTCTCGTTCATGTACTTCTCGCTGGTCCAGATCTACGTCCTGATTTTGTCGTTCTACCTGGTTGTCAACGCGTTCAGCTCCGGATTGTTCAACCTCGACATCAACGAGAGTCTCACGGACTTCTTGAAGTCATTCTTTAGTTCGTCAGGTGGTGGTATCGTCTTGATTGCGCTCGTCTCGACCTACGGAATCTACATCATTGCCAGTGTCCTCTACATGGACCCCTGGCACATTCTGACCAGTTCTTGGGCCTACTTCATGGGCATGACCACTGGTATCAACATCCTGATGGTATACGCCTTCTGCAACTGGCACGACGT
Organism: Aspergillus aculeatinus CBS 121060; assembly: GCF_003184765.1. Lineage (NCBI taxonomy): Eukaryota > Fungi > Ascomycota > Eurotiomycetes > Eurotiales > Aspergillaceae > Aspergillus > Aspergillus aculeatinus. The sequence continues at coordinate 151,080 of NW_020291495.1, forward strand.
TTCCTGGGGTACCAAGGGATCCGATAAAGCGGAAGCTCTGCCGTCCGTGCAAACCAAGAAGGACGATGACGGCAAACAGAACTTCATTGAAGAAATCGACAAACCGCAAGCCGATATCGATAGCCAATTCGAATCGACGGTCAAGCGTGCGCTGGCCCCGTGGATCGAACCCGAGGAGGAAAGTGGCAAGAGTCTGGACGACGCCTACAAGAACTTCCGTACCATGCTGGTTTGCCTGTGGGTGTTCAGCAACCTGCTCGTGGCGCTGCTGATTACCAGCACTGGTGTGGACAAGATGTGTTTGACCGTAAGTTCCACTCGTGACTCTACTAGTGCTTGTCTGGTTGCTGACCTCAATTCTGTAACAGAACACCTCGACCACCCGCACCTCCTGGTACTTCGAAGTCATTCTCTGGATTACCGCGGGTCTCTCTTTGTTCCGTTTCCTCGGATCGCTCTACTTCCTCGGCCGCTCTGGTATCCTCTGCTGCGTGTCTCGTCGCTAAGTTACCTCCCGCGGGCCCTGAGGCAGTGCTTTCTGCCAGTGGTGTATCGGCACTGGTCTCAGTGTCGATGGGGACGAAGACGGCAGAATTGTATGTTCTGTTTGTGTCGTGTTTTCCAGCGCGTCACCCTTCCCTTGGGATGTATATCTTCTGGAATCTCTCCAAGTGTTGATCATTTTTTATTTCTGTTCGATTCTCATGCGATGACCATAATAGAGCGGTGTTTTTGTTCTCTTCAGAGTTCTTCTATTGAAGCGCGCAGAGGTGGCTTTGGATTGTATCTATTTAGAAAGTTGAACTTAGAGCTTATGACTGATATCGTTGTCTCATTATTTCCGATGCCCGAGTGATCTAAGGTCCTACAACATGACGGGCGCAGATGGCGTTGTAGTAGAATATCATCGGCTAGGCTTCAGGTAGTAAGAATTAAAGTCCTCATTCAGCCCCGCAGGCTTCAAGTTCCAATTCTGTTCTAGCTACATATTCCAACTTAATCCACCACAACCCGCGTGGATCTGAAGGGGAGGGAGAGAGGGACTGTGAGTCGCTTCCAGCAGTCTAAAACAGTCATTGCTGTGTCCGCATCTGACAGATGCTCAAGACTACCTCATTCTGCACAGCATACAGTGGAGTCTCGAGAATAGCAAGGTGGGGACAGCAACGCTTGAAACATGATGCTCCCCTCACTCGACATTCTTCCAGCGCCATACATCATCCTCTTTCAACTAACAAGACCTACAAAACCGCCATATCACTCGACATCCGAAGCAGCCTTAAGATCATGCACGTCGTCCAGCCCCTCCAACTCCTTCCTGACCCCCGCACACCCCTCGTTATCTCCCTGGTGCGCCTCGATCAACACATCCACCGCCATCCGCGTCGCCCGCCACACCGCACCATTTGCACCCCTCGCAGCCCCCAAGTGCGCCTCATCCAGCTCCGCCCTCAACTGCTCCAGCCTAGCCATCAGCCCCATCATCTCCAGCGTGACGCCCTTGAGCTGGACATGCAGGTTCTGGAGCTTGGCCTGGTGGGCGAACTGCCGGCGGTCGAATTCGTTCTGGGCCGCGTCGCCGGCGGCGATGATCCGGTGGGCGGTCGTCACCCAGCCCGGAGCGGTGGGTGGGCTGGACTGGTGTTGCGCTTCGATCTGTGTGAGGAGGCCCTTGATGTCGGAGATGAGGCCGGGGGTGGTATCGATTGTGTTCGATGGCTGGGATGGCTGAGATGGCGGGGGGGGGGGGGGGGGGGTGTTAGGGGCGGTCGTCGGTGGGAGGTTGTAGAGTTCGGCTCGGTGCCCGCCGGCAGATGCGCGGCGGCCTCCCTGCCTTGTGTTCCCGGTTCGGTTCATTGTGTTTCGGGTTGAGTTGAGTGCGGAGGTTTCGTTGATGAGAGGTCTGGGAGTAACTGATGGTGAAGCCGGTTGAATCGGTGGATGGATGGATGGATGGATAGCAAAGGGTATGGTGATGGCTTGAGCTCGGGCTGTGTGTCAACTCTGAGGGATGGATGGGAGGGAGAAGTGGAAGGTGTCAAATATCAGAGATGGCATCCTGGAACTGGCAGTCGAAGAGAGAACAAAGATGAGCAGCCGGGACAGGCAGTAGTGAGTGAATGCTAGAGGTGCCATGGTCGGGCTGAGAAGTATTTCCGAGCCATAATGGGAAACATCTACCAGACGTAGGAAACACAGGAGCTGAAATATATTAGGTGGTCAGTTGCTCCTGTGTCATTCTCAATCTCAACAACCGAAAACGAAAGCAGTCGGCACTATCTCATCAGGGATCAACGCCCATTCCGGCATGGGTATACCAAAGAATTCAAACTGCTTGTAGTATAGAATCCTAGGAGGGGATATGTTTTGATTGCAGGGAATCGATCATTGCACAAGAAAATTTTCACACGTCAACTATCGTGCTCAACCCCATCCTGCATCTGATCCTCTCTCTGCCCAAGACTGCCAAGCTCGTATATATGACCCTGAATCCATCTCTATCGGGCGGCATTAACCCGATACCCCGCGATTCCCCACAAAATCGTCCCCGGCCTCGGTCCAGGTAGGTTGGAGGTCCACCACAGCTCCCGAGAGGAGCTTCATATAACCCCAGTCAGAAAGCTCTCTTTTGTTCATTAGACCTCACTTACGAACAAGGTTCAGTGGCGGAAGGGATATCATGCCATCGGCTTTTGCGTTAATTGCACCAATTGCACCCGTCCTCTGGGGCTGTCTGGCGCTGACTCCCCTGGTCCATGCGCACAGGTATTCCTCCCTGGCGCAGCTTGCAGCACCAAATCTGCGACTAACTCTACAGTTTAGTGAGACGCTTGTACGTCCTACACGCTATCGGACCAATGCCGGTTTCCGGAATTATACAAGTGACACGCAGTCTCCCTGCTTTACCCTCGACCCGCAAGCCCCCTTGGTTACCTTAGATTACGGCACTGAGGCTGCAGGCTTTCCCTACTTTGAGGTTGAATCGCTTTCAACCCCTGTCCAGGTCGAAGCAAAGTATAGCGAGCCTTATACCGGGCTAGATGAGCCATTTGCAGACGGCCCCTTTGACTTTGCCAATGGTCTGTCCAACACCTTCCGCGTCGAGACCTTCAACGTCACTTCCACCGGGCGCGTCGAGTCGTTCTTCATCCAGGGGGGTCAGCGTTGGCACACCCTGAAACTGCTGACCGACGGCAGCATTCGCCTCTGCGATGTTGGATTAAGGTCTGAAAATGATCGGACGCCCGTCGACCGCCTGCCAGGCTTCTTCGAATCGTCGAACAGTCTATACAACGAGATCTGGGCCCTGGGGGCGCGGACGGTGCAGCAAGCATGCATCGCAGCGGGCGCAGCACCTTCGACATGGGAAGTCACCGAAGACGGGGTGTATCTGCGAGGCCAGCAGCCTGCCCAGTCGGTCAAGGGGGCATCGTTCGACAACTACACCCTGACATTCGATACGAAGATCGTGCGCGGCGGGAGTGGGTGGAAAGTGGCCGCCGGGGTGGGGGGGTACGGCGCCTACTTCGTCCTCACCAGCGAATATCCTTCGGACTCAACCTTCGTCAACGTCAACCGAACGGTCGTGCCGCCCAACACTCTGGCGGTGGGTTATGGATGGAACCTGGTCAATCAGACCTCCCTCACTTCAGGAAAGGTCAACCACTACCCGCTGCCATTTGACGTCAAAGAAGACCAATGGTACCACATCGCAACCCGTATTAATGCCACAGGATACGGGGTGACGGTCAACGAGACTGAAGTATTTGTGACCTTGACCGATCTCCAGACTCCGGCTGGCACAATCGGAGGGTCAGGCAGTCTGACGGGTGGCACTTGGGGATTCGGCCCATACCAGGACCAGGTGGCACTGGTCAAGGAGGTGGAAGTGCACGCTCAGAACGGAACCGTGCTCTACCAGAATCCGATGACCTCGGATGCAGTTCTGGAAGAATATGGCGTTCTGCCGAACACCCACTCGGTCTGCCTGGATGGTGCGAAACGCGACCGACTCGTGTGGTCGGGCGACTTCTTCCACACCTACCGCATCGTCCAAGCCAGCACCTATCGCAGTGACTTCATCTCGGGGACTTTGGAGTACCTCATGGACCGTCAGGCAGACAACTCGTCGGTGTACGAGGGGCTCTTCAGCATGTCGCCGCAGATGGGTCAGTCCGCCAAGTACACTGACATTTACAGCTCCTTTGGTCTGCTCGACTACCAGTTTTTCACATTAGAGGCCGTGGCTGGGTACTACAAGAATTCCGGCGACCGTGCTTTTCTCCAGAAGTATTGGTCGAAGATTGAGACAGGAGTCGAGGCGGTTTTGCGGCTCATCGACGAGCAGACTGGCCTGGCGGTCACTGACAACATTGGGGCGTTCTTCCTGGGGTCGAGCAATGCTACTGCGGCATCGGCCCTGCTCGCGCACACTCTGAGCGAAATGGCCGACCTCGCGACTGCTGTGAATGCAACCGAGTCGGCTAGCTCGTGGAGCCAGTCTGCTCAAACCATCAAACAAGCTGTCAATCAGCATCTCTGGAACCCAGCACTGGGAACCTACGGCGTAGACATCAGCACTCTGGACGAACAGGCCATTGCAGGCAGCGCATGGGCGATTCTGTCCGGCATCGCCAACGCGACCCAAACCCAGTCTACGATTGCGGCGCTTTCATCGCTGCGCCTAGGGATCGGGTACAAGAGTTCGACCTCGGTCGCAAACTCCTCGAGCACCAACCTTGCACCGTTCCTGTCGGGCTTCCTGCTCGAGGCGCTGTTCCAAGCAAGTCGCGACAGCGCCAATGCATCGACGGAGCGAAGGACTGCTATCAGTGTGCTGCTGGACCAACTGTGGGCCGCCATGGTCACCCAGGATGAGTACTACACAGGAACCTCGTGGGAATATCTGTACCCTGATGGTCGGCCCGGTCTGGACTTGTATACCTCCCATGCGCATCCCTGGGGCGGCGCTCCGACGTATGTCCTGTCGGAGTATGTTCTGGGTGTTCAGTCCACATCCCCTGGGTTCGGCACGTGGGTGTTCCAGCCTGCGATTTTGGATGTGAATGTCTCGTGGACCAGAGGTCGCGTACCCACCCCTCGAGGAACGATCCAGGCTAGCTGGCGCCTGAGTGGTACCGATAAAAAGAGCCTGCAGCTGGAGGTTTGTGGGCCGAAGAAGACGAGGGGCGTCGTTAGCTTGCCCTTTGCTGTTGACTCGTACACCGTTGATGGGAAGACGAAGAGCAACGGCAAAGAGAGACTGGAAGTCGCGGTCGCTGGTGGATCGTGTGCTGATATTCGCGCATCACTCCCATAGACTTGGAATTCTTCTTGCATGTACATACCATAGAGTCAGAGCGGCGTCACCATGCTCATTCTAGTCCTGTGTTTTGACAGAGTACTTTTTCTCCACACCTGTTGTACCCACTTTCCCACTGACAAAGATGGGGTTGATGAGGCCTCCTTTGCAACTTGCCTTCTGCGGTCGACGTTGGAGATGAAGGGGGTAGGGGACAAAGTGGATAGGAATGTAAAGGCTCCGGCGGAGGTTTTGTGACGAAGAGTAGTTGGTCGAAAGACATGTTATGATGACGTCTTCTTGGAAGTAGCATCTTCGATAAAGAAACAAAACACGGATCATGCTGGTCATGTGTTACCCAAGCGACAATTCTCCATTCACTGCACTCCTCTTTCCCAACTTGGAATTCCACCAGATCCAGCTCCAGACTTTTCTTCCTGGCTTGGCTGACTTCTTCATCTTCATCTCACCACCTCATCTTCCTCTATCCATCTCGATTCAACTTCATCCAGGTTCAACAATCTCCATCTATTCTGTCATCTGTCATCTGTCATCTGTCATCCGTCATCCGTCATCCTTACGCAGTCAAGATCCTTCTCCTCAGCTGTCACACTGCCATCTCCGTCATCTTACCAAAAACCATGACACCCTCAACACCGAATCCTCCTCTCTCGCGCCTCCCTCCCGAGCTCCGCCTCATGGTCTGGGAGGCCGCACTGCCCGATCCGGTCGTCGACCCGCTGTACATCTGGCGATACGACTGCTGGACAGCCCGACTGGACGAGACCAAGAACGCACAGGACGAGGAAAAGAAAGAGCTTCACATCGAGTTCGACCCGCGCCCGTTAGACTGCTATGAAGTCCACCTGCCACACTTTTCGCTAAACCACGAGGCCCGATGGGTCGCCCTGCGCTGGCTGGAGAAGCAACAGCCCCGCCTACAGATCCGCTACCACAAGAAGACGCGGCGCTTCTCCATCGTGCGGCCGTTCGATCCTACCCGGGACACGGTCTATGTCCCGTACCGTCAATGGTTCAACTTCTTCCCCAACGCCCATCGGATCCGCAACCTGATGTTGAAGGCCGGGGTGGACCAGCAGCTGGCGCACATGTGGCCCTGGAATCCCCGTCCCGGCCACCCCACGATCGTGAAGCATCCGACCCCGCTCACCCGCTTGGCGTTCCCCAGCGGCCTCCTCCACAAAAAGGGCGCGGAGTATGTGTGCCCGAGTTCGAAATGGTCCAGTCCCCATCCCGAGTGTCGACAGGTCTCCATTGTGAGCAACGCCATGGGTGACCCCCCGGCGAGATTCGCCGACATCGACGTCGTGCATCGAACGTGGGAGGTGGTGGAGTGCCCGAAGGAGATGAAAGTCATCGTTTGGGTCCCCGTCCACGACAAGCGCAGAAGGTGGCACACCGGGTACAGGGAGTGGGATGAATCGTTCGTCGAGCAGCGGCGTGCTAAGGGTGATCGCTTCAATGCGGACCTAGATCGGATCTGGTCGTGTCGGAACAGTATCCTCAACGAGGATACCGGAGGGGGGGAATACCACCGGACAGTGACGGAGAGGATTGAAAGGGGCCAGCCACTTATGATCAGATCTGTTGTTGCTGTTGGGAGGTAGGAGGATGGCTGCCTGGTGGCAGGATAGTATGGTCGCTGGATCCAGTGTCCCTTAGCCTCTAGCTTTAAGCTCTCACCAGAGCCTCTTCTCTCTGTCGGGCTTATCATGTGGTCGTCTCTAATATAATGATGAAATTCTGATCTAGTTGTCATGATCTTCTAAGAAGTACACGGGGGAGCGCGAGTGTATGTAAACCCAACACAAGGACTGACTACCACAGATTCTACCGGATACATTAGTCTAAGAAACCCGTGATAAAGTGCAGCAAGACTCATGACATACATAATAAGGGGTATATAGCCTTCCCACCCAGCCAAGCAAACACCAGATGCAGAACCCAGAAACCCAGCCCCATCCCATCAACTCCACCCAACAATACCACTATCCCCACCCACCCAGTATCACACCTCACACCTCTCCTCCCCCTCTCCCTCCCCCAAAACCTCCAACAACTGCCCCGCCGTCAAATGATCGCCCACACTCTCCATCCGATGAACATACACGCACCGCCCCCCTTTGAACACCCACTCCCCGCCATTCAAATTCCAGGGCCCTCCGCGAAACGCACGCCGCCAGCCGCCCGCCGAAAACATCTGGCGCAGGGTGCGGCCCAGGGCGCGCACGAACGAGACCTCGGTGTAGGCGGGCGGGCGCGTGATGCCGCGGACGGAGCGGTTCATGCGCAGCTCCGAGTAGATGCGGCCGGTGGGGTCGGTGTATACGGGGAAGCGGGCGGCGGTCTCGGCGACGTAGGGCACGATGCGGGCGGGGTCGCCGCAGCCGATGATGATGACCTGGCAGGGGCCGCCGCCGCCTGGGTCGGGGAGGGAGGCGAGTAGGCTGTCGCTCAGGTGGTGCGAGAGCGTGCGCACGTAGGATTGGTCGTAGATGCAGAAGAAGTGGCGTACTTTTTATCCTCCCGGGGGGAGTGGATGTTAGTTGAGTTGATTGAGGGGGAGCGTGGGGTGAGATGGCGGGGAGGATTGAGGTTGCTGAGCAGAGCAGAGCAGGGTTGAGGTCGCCAACAGGGGGGTGGGTGTATGCTAAACCCAGGGGGGGGGAATGGCTAGGCCAACGCACTGAAAATCACCAGGGTCGTAATATTCGACCCCTTGCCGGCGATCAAGTCCCCGAAGCGGATGCTGCCGCCCGCCGAGCTCTGGAGCTCGATCTCGTACGCCTCGTACAGGCTGTCTGGCTTGGGGTCGTCGGCGGCTTTTTCGTGGTCATTGGGTCGTCCCGGGATGATGTGTTCGTTCGACATCTTCGCATGCTGTAGCCGGCATGTGTCTCTGCAGGGGTTAAGGGGAGAAACAGGAAGGGGGGTCAACAAGCAGGGATGCTGGGGTGTGGCAGATGCTTGGTTTTGTTGTCGGTAGCTCCATACCTCCGGGGTGATACTTCCGCCTGGCACAAAACGTGGGACAATAGGGTGATTGAGCTTGGCGGGCAGTCGTGATGTCATGACCGTTGCTGTCCAAAGCCATCCGTGGGTACAGGTAACGCCCCCTTCTTTTTCATCCTGCGGAAAACCCGGGGCTGTGGTCCAGGCCTTTGTTCGTCCTCAGGCACTGGCGTTCAATCAGCGATTTGGAATGCTTACAAAGGGGGTCGTGGGCAGGTGTCCGCATTGGGACGTTGAGACGACAGCATTCGAGCTTTTCTCGGCTGGGGATTGATCATCCAGCGGGCAAGGTTCTGCTCTGATCGTTGAGATCGGAATCGACAGACCGAACGTCGCTTCGCGATTTGTCATGGTCTCTTCGCCTGTATACTGTACTGTACAGTATATCCAATTTGACAATGCTTAGCTTGGCTGATCGGCAGCGCCAACGGAACGTGTGCCGAGCCCTAATCCGCCTCCCCCGTGGGGCAGGTCAATTTGGCCTCGATCGGGTTTTCCGGCCTGCTACTGACTACTACGAGTATGAGGCAGTCTGCAAGGGTCCTTTCCCCCGTGTTATATTTTGTTACTGGAGCTGACACACCGTATGGCATATTGAATAAGAGTCGCAGACTCTAGAAGAGATTGATATCTCCGCATCGTGAACGAATTCTCAGCAGACAACTTGTGGACTGCACCGGTGGAAGGAATTACCCAATATGGAAGGTTCTCCACCGGAAGACGCTCAGACCTTATATACTTGCAGCCTGGATATAAAACACTCCAACTCTCCACGACACCCCAAGCAATCTCCAATACAACTTCATCAGCTCAGTCTACCAGCCTATCCAAGCAAGACCTCACAGCCATGTCCAACAAAATCACCGTGACCCTGCCCCAGCTGGCCAAAATGATCGACCACTCCCTCCTGCACCCGACCATGACTGACGCCGACATCCGCGCCGGCCTGCAGATCGCCCGCGCCCACCACGTCGCCACCGCCTGCGTGAAGCCCTACGCCATCCCGCTCGCCACGCAAGAACTCGCCGGCTCGGACGTCCTCATCTGCCCGGTCATTGGGTTCCCGCACGGCAACAGCACGACTGAGATCAAAGTCCTCGAGGCCACCGCCGCGGCCCAGGCGGGCGGCGCCGAGATCGACATGGTCGTCAACGTCGGCAAGGTCCTCGGCGGCGACTGGGCGTACGTCACGGAGGAGATCCGCCGGATCAACGCAGCTGTCGTCGCCCACGGGGCCGCCCTCAAGGTCATCTTCGAGAATGATTACCTCCAGCCCGAGCAGATTGCCCGGCTGTGTGAGATCTGCTCGCAGTTAGAAGTGGCGTTTGTCAAGACTTCGACCGGGTATGGGTTCGTCAAGCAGGGGGATGGGTCGTATAATTACAAGGGTGCGACCGTCGCGCATTTGAAGTTGATGCGGGAGAAGTCCGCGGAGAAGGTGCAGATTAAGGCTGCCGGCGGCGTGAGGACGTTGGATGACCTGCTGCATGTGATGAGCTTGGGTGTGACGCGGATCGGGGCCACGGCCACGGTCGCCATTCTGGAGGAGGCCAGGAAGCGGGGGATCGGGAATGAGCCTGTGGAGGTGGGGTTTAAGCCGATGGCGGAGGAGGGTACCACAGGCGGCTATTAGGTTCGGTGATTCTGCTTCGAAATTTGAGCACTCATGGGTTTCTAGTTCCACAGAATTGACTCTGCAATTCGCGGTCAAGGCCCGATGTCAGCGTGAAAGAAGGGATCATTGTCGAGATCCCATAACCACGTCTGTTCCAGGATTGGAAAGCCGTCCGCGGTTGGCGGCCACAGAATCGGATTCTCTGCCGTCTGTTCCTGTTCTCTGCAAGGTTGAGGGGCATAGGATAGCAATGCTAGACCATGTATTAGCTCGGGAAATGAGTTAGGAATGAGGGATGCAACCTTGGTCAAAATCGTGCAGGGCGTCCGTCATTGCAGCGTCATTGGTGTACAGAATGTCATCTCGACTCGGCAGAGCGCTGGGGACGCCACGGTCAAGGTTCGCTACGCCCTCCGAAGTAGAGACATCGGATGTGACGTCCCCAGTGAGAACTTGTAGCTCGTCAGGCAAACCTTGACTGGATGGTCTACTAGGACTGCTGGATTGCGTGGTCGTGCGTTTACTCCTACCCAGCAGCATGTCCAGCTCCTTCTGCATTATAAGCCTGGTCAGTCGCTGGAGGATGTCTAGTCCTTGCTCCGCCACCACCGAGCGCAATTTCAGCGTCTCCTGTATCTTCATCACATTCTGAAGGGCGAGCTTGGAAGCACTGGACTGCTGGCTCAAGGGGTCCGTGCTGCACAGAATACCCAGAGTGACTCCCGCGGTAAAGGTATGTATGCTGACGAAGGTCACAGCGTAGGTCTCAGCGACAAGCTTCAGAACTGGACTTGACTGGATAGAGGACATTCTCAGCGCTGCAGTGCGGCAGGCCTCCAGTGATGAAACGAATGGGGTAGGCTTTGGCTGATCAGCCTGGTCCGAGCCCGCCCGGGGAGCCTCAGAGTCCGTGCTGCTGTGCAGTTTGTAAGACAGAAGAGGCCTGTGCGTAAGAATCATGGCATTCTCGTACGCCAGCATCAAAGCCATAGCCTGTAGCTGATAGATGTGGCTCTCGAAGCGCGGGCCCGTCGCTCCGATATCGCGATCTATCTCCTCTGGGGTCGAGTAGTTCGCGTGGTCGGAGATTCGGTCCCATTGAAGTTCGAGGGGAAGCCTAGCTTGCCACTGCTGTAAGCGAGTGTCGTATTTAGCCACTGCTCGGAGGGTGTCCTGTAAGTCCTGTCGCGACCTGAGCGGTTTTCCATCTTCCACCGGAGAAGTCTTGGTGCGATACAACTCGCCCAGTGCTGCTTTTGTTACCACTGATAGCTCAGACATGAGGCGTTTGTATGACAGCAATGTTGTTTTGGGCGCCTGAAGTTCGTCGGATATTCTCGGACTTTGCACCGCCTGCAGCTTGGCTGATGGATCCAAGGGCTCCACGTCGCAATCAGCATCCCATATACTGTGCGGATAGCCGTATACCACGGCAGAAAAAGTCTCGATCTCATATATAGCCCACCAACACCGCTTCCGCGTTTCATACTGCTGGCAAAAATCGGGGGACCCCGAAGGCCGTAACCGGCGGTGCAGATGCAAGGCCTGTGCAATGCGGAGTCCGCAACCGCACACAGGCCATGCCAGACGAGGGGAACCATGGTACAAGTAGTAGGTTCCTAGCAGTACGCAGGTCTGCGCTGCTTCCAGCGAGCCGAGTGACATGACGTCCAAAAGTTTGGCTCTTACACAAGACAGGATACGGTCTTTCAGACTTGAATCGACGCCGTGTCTGGTTAGTAGTGATTGCCGATATGGGCCCACGTAGCGAATTCCGATGGCGATCACCACGAGAAAGGTGGACAGAAACGCGGCGTTGGAATATTCTGCTGATCGGCCCGAGTGGCGCTGATAGAGCTTGGGCCATCGCTGCCGGAAGTCATCTTGCTGGAAGACCAACATGAACCAGTGGGCGCGGTCAAAGTACGTGTCCACGAGCAAGCTCGCAGCTTCATATGGGGGCATCAATGATAGAAGCTCGGTGGCAGGCAAGGACAAACCGTTGTGGACATATTGTCGCGTGAACAGAGAGGGTTCCTTGCTCGACGAAGGTGCTGCATCAACTCCAGTGTTTGGGACCACCGGGCTATCATGTCGTACATCACCTCCTGGGATAGCTGTTGTGCGATCTGGTGGCGCGGGGGTGTTGTGCAATCGGAATGCCTAGCTAGACATTTGAGCCTTTGCTCCCGTTTCCATATCATAGAGGAACTTACCCCATCAACTAGAGAGAGCATCGAGCTTGATTGCCAGCAATCATCAGTTGCTGTTGCGCTTCTAGCCTCCGAGGTGTCATTTGTCTGTTGAGCAGTAACTGGGCTGGCTTCCTGGCAAGAATGCTGCTGCACGGGGAGGCGGTCGGGGGCTGGATGGGCAGCTACAGGATTATATGGCCTCCAGCGACTAGTCGAACCTGGTGCACAATGCGCCCCTGCCCTGAGGCAAAGAGTGCATGGTCGCTGAACATCACACTTCGAAGTCCATCAACACAGGGGACAGGAGACGAGGTTTTCCGATCGGGTGCGTACCTTGAGCTTCTGGCGTCGACAACGCTGGCACGCGCTCAGAACCTTGCTGTTGGAGCCCTGCATCCAGTGGGGCACAACTATTGACTACTAATGATACCATATGTGCAGCTTTCCTAGCTTCCAATTGAGAGTAACTACTGTAGTTGAGGTGGGTGGTGTGTATAATGGAGGCGAAGTGGCAGCGTCGAGAATTCACTTTCGGCAAGTCTGCCACCGGAGTGTCTTTCTGCTTTCGGTAAGGTGTCAGTCAGTCCTAAAATGCCTATGACGTCAGTTTGTGTAGCTGACTCATCAAGACAGACGCATAAATTTAAATAGTGAATACTCACCTAGTCAAGAATCTTGACTGCCTCCAATGAATACTCTACTTTGGTCTTGCTTGTGGGACTGAGCGAGCAAAGCTAGTGTAAGCAGAGTACATGTCTGAGCCTTTATCACAATCGTTTCTTAGACTTCCCTGCTTCTCTCTCCGTCTTCTCCATGATCCATCATTATTAACATATGTTCCCTGGGACTCCGATGCAGCCAAGGTAAAAAGCCCCAGTCTCGGTTAACTATTGCTTTTTACTAACTTGAATGACATTTTACCCGAAAGCAAATGTTAAATTAAGACTTCAACTAGAAAAGAATGCTGGTAAAAACATGCCCGAACAGGCCGCAACCAATCTATCGACGCTGCTCCTGAACCCACTGTGAAGCCGCCTCTTCCCACCGCAACACACGAGCCCCACGAGTCGACAGACGCCGCTCAACCTCGCGCTCGAGCTCTGTTGCCGTCTTTCCCTCCGAGTCGTACGTTGAGTGCGCGCCAGCAAGGAGAGTCACGCGGAACCCCGCCGCCAACGCACCCTTGCAGGTCGCTTCGACACACTTCTCGCTTTGCAGACCCAGAGCCACTATTTCGTTGATATCGGCATTGCGGAGGCGCGTCGAGAGGGTAGGATTCGACTCGAACGTGTTGCCTGGAAATTCCAACCTATTGTCAATCTACTGCCATGCGCAGAGTCCGGTAAGCAGATACTAACCAGTCTTCTTCGCGACCACGAGTTCCTCCTCGACATCCACCCGCGGGGTGAACACCAGTTCCCACGGCTCGCTGCCCCGCAGCAGCGTCCCACTCGCAGAGCTTTCTTCGTGCTGAATGAAATAGATAGCCCACGGAGATGGTTGGTTCTTCTCGCGGCAGGAATCGATGACCGACCGGATGGCGTTGAGGGTTCCCTCGGCGGACGCGATGACTCGATCCGCATGGGGGACTCTGGTTGTGGGATCGACGGCAAGCTCTTTCTGGATATCAATGACGAAGAGAGCCTTTCGAGGCGCCATGGCTTCTGCGTAGCAGTTGTTTGATGTGTTGTTGCGGTGGTGGTGGTGGGATGTTTGTTGATGGAGGCGGGAAGTTGCGGGGCAGGAGTAGCATGCTTGCGCTCACCGGTATTAGTATTACCGGCGATGATCTGCACTAAAGTAATGCATGGAGGGGTCATCGGAGATGGTATGACACCCTGCATCGTCTCCGATCATGCGTTTCTGCCCCTACAGGGAATCACCATTTCCAATCCCCTTTTTGGGTGTAATAGTCATTGAGGCTCTCCTTACAAATGACAAACCGGGCACGGCTGCCTCAGCCAAGCCAAGGAGGAGATTACGGTCTTTTTCGGGCATCAGGTGGCTTCTCATTATTTCGGACATAGTCGAGATGCGCCGTATATCTGAAAGAGATTTGTTACGAGAAAGGGGCTAATCAAGACGTGGAAAGTGTGCCATGTCCATGCTGGCCTTGGTATTCCTTCTTTCCCTGGCAGTCCGCCCGGGCGCAAGGCTTGTCTCTGGCATATCACCCGTGCCCTAACGCTGGAATACTATTTGTTCCCTGGGTGAGGAAGTGCATGCGCATGACGGCTTGCGCAACAAGCAATCCTCAGCGTCGTCATAGAATAAACCGCATGATCCGTATGAGAGGGTGAAGGAGAGAGGGACTTGCTGGAGGCGATTGATTGATGGCGGGGAGAGTGATGAGGCTCCTTTCTCATCGACGCTCAGTTCGGAGTAAAGAGGCGCCTGCATCTTATAGAGAGTGAACATACGTCACCAGAGGAGCACTAGCGAAAACACGTACAAGTAGGATTGTCAGGATGGCCGCAAGCTGGTCAAAGACTCGGAGTTGTGTTGTTTGGGCTGTCAGGGACCATTACCCCGCACTGCCGAAAGTGGTTTAGTGGGCCCAGTGCTGTTTCGACAATACAGAACATGACAATAGCATGAACAACTGAACGATTGAGTCGTTCAGAGCCACAGGACTTGATATAGAAGACAAATCCTCATGACAGCTCTTATTACTCAACACAGTGTTACAAGGATTCTCATGCGCAATTGGGCCAAAGGTGGATGATAACGATTTGTGTAGATGCATGCAGCGACGCATTCGTCTTGCCTGGCAAAGCCCCTAGCCACATCATCCATTCTCCACGCCGTTTGACAGCAAATGACGGAGTCAGTGGGGTAAAATCCCTAGTTTGACTATAATAAAGTTCGATAAGTAAGGCTCTTTTGCTTTACACAGCAATATCTGGACAAGCATCAACATGCTTAACTCGGCACGAGGACCGGGGACCCCTCAACTCCACAGTCAAGTCGCAAGGTACAAGAACCGGATAGCGGAATGAACAAGATAGCACAGAGCATCATCTTGATAACCCATCATTGGCTCCAATAACAATATTGTGGTTCAACAAACCTGTCGTTGAGATACCATCATGCACGTCATAATGACTCCGGGACCTCCCGCCCACCGAAACAGCTCAGAGCGAAATCGCTCCATGTAAACACACACTGCCCATTCTATCAATGGGAAGAAAACTTCACATCTTCTCAATCGTCTCTACAAAACCTCGCAGCAACTGAAGTACGTACGTTCAAGACAGCCACCATGTCTCCAAGCGCTCAAGCACCGCCAACCATAATCTCCGCCTCACAAACCCCCGAAGAAGAGGTATAGTCCCGCCCATTCACCCCCGATCCTCCCAAGCAACACAAGCCACACCATAAAAGACCCTAAACTAACCATACTCACCCACCACCCTCACTCTAGCGCAACATCACCACCGCAAAGCAATACATGGCCATCGCCTACTCCCCGACCGAGAACCAGGGCGCCGAGTCCGTCCGCCACCTCTGCCACCCAGACAGCTGGTTCTGGAGCCCGTCCACCTTCCCGGGCTGCTCCACCCCGATGGACTACGCCGACTCGCACGCCACCGTCATGCAGTCGGTCAACGACCTGCACATCGTGCGCTACGATCAAGCCTGGGCCAAGGACGGCCACGTCCTGCTGCGGTACACCGCCGAGGGGTCGCATGCGGGGAAGCCGTACAAGGGGATCGAGAGGTCCGACCCCCCCAAGCGGGCGCAGTGGAGCGCGGCGGCCATCTTTGAGATCAGCGATGGAAAAGTCAGAAGCTTCACCAAGGACTGGGATCAGAAGGTGATGCAGGTGCGTTTTTGTACTTCCGTCCCGAGGGGACTGATGGGTGGAAGTGTGCTGACTGTGGGGTTTTTAGATTCAACTCGGTTGGGCGCCTGTGAAGGAGTCTGAAGATCCGCGGTGGAATGCGGAGATTTTGGCCAATCCGGAAAAAGGGCGGCAGGCGAAGTAGAGACGGAGGGTCTGGGAGCAAGATAAATCACGAAGTTGGAGGTCGTTGAGGGTCGATGTTCATGTTGGTAGAGTAGAATGGTATAATAATTCCGCGGATTTCCTAGATCGTTCTAAATGCAGACTTCACTGGAGTCATCCCATTCAGATCAGTTATGGAACTTGAGGAGGTTGAAATCGAAGGGACGTTGCACCTTACACGGCTGTTAATGACCCAGGGTGCATCTCCGGGCACGAGTATGTTGCATCTGGTGTCACGGTCGTCAGATCTGTAGCCAAATGCGCAACTAAATAGCAGGCATCAGGGTTTTGGGGTTGCAGTAGCACACAGTTCGGGGCGCGACTGGCTAGGGCATTTTGCCTTAATCATGCAGGAGTCGCAAGATGGGTTCAGATAAAAGATTACTGCAAACCAGCTTGCTGGCAGATAATTCTCTAAATCTGCGAGCTCAGACCATGCTCAAGAGACACACAACAACAGAATTCCATGGAAATCTCTCGAGGGCTACAGAAAAGGAAGCGCGCAGTTGGCTTCCACGGCTTGCTAACTCGCATGTCCATGGCCTATATAGATGCATTCGAATTCAAATCCTTGAGCCTTTTCATGTCTGATTCAAATTATAAGCGATTACTTACAGCACCACCTCCGACTTCGACAATTTGAACTACTATTCTAGCTGATGCTTTCCTAACTCCCCTGATTATTACGAGAAGACACCGAATGAGTCTGCTGTAAAGGTGAAAACGGGTTGTGGAGTTGTGAGCGATGCTCAAGGAATCAGACGGTGACAGGTATTCAATGGCCTTGCCCCGAAAAGAACGGCAAGAGTATCTCCGCAAGTGACTTACTACGTCTCAACTCTAGGCGCCAGTGAAACTCAACTACTGTACCAAATGGCCGTCAACTGTATTGTTTCTTGAGACTCCTAGCACATCGAGCCGTGTCCACCGCCGCCTGTGGTGGTAGCCACCAACGGGGACTCACCTCAGCCTGAAGAGCACCAGTGCGGTTCCCTGCCGCTTGATCGAGGTTACATTGCATCGTCGATGTCTCAGTTCTATAGGAGCCTAGCACGGAGCGTCGTGGCATGGAGCAGTGCGGGACGGCAGGTTGCTGCCACATTCAGAGTTTACATTCACCAGTGCGATACATCCATATGCTGTCTCTGACAGAAACATACTTTGAACTGGCTCATGCAGGGCTTTCGCGCCTCTCATTTGGGAACAAAGAGTGCTTTTCGATGATCAACAACTCTGGTCTTTCGGGGCGACAGAGAGCATGGTTGAAGTAGAGTAGCGCTCAGGGATATCATTTCCATGCATAGGCCCAGTATCAGCTCACAGACTAATAAGGAAATAGAGAACAACACCAGTGACTACTCACTCTTTCATTAAGTATCATCCTCTTCCTTACATCATATATTCATCCACGCATTGCCATTTCCACTTGTGATAAAGGCAGCCACATCGACTTAGCTCAGGGCTAGAGAGCGTAGAGATAATACTGTAGCATCGTAAGGCAAACAAGATACTCTCCCCCCAGAGAGAAAATCTGTCAACCGTGCACCGGCCTCAAATCGCGCAGCCTAAGACATTTTGTCTAAGGTAGTTTCCCGTGCTAAGACAAATCCCCATATGAGGTAGTGTTAGCCGACCAAGATGATAGCCAGCCAAAAAGCACGGATCATCTCGATGAGCTTGCTGCCTAAGCTAGTCCCTTTTTATATAATGCACTGAGATTCCATATGTGACACAGGGACCTCATCGGTTTCAAGGGTGTACCGCCACTGAAAGATCCAAGATTTATTTACAGTTTGATGGCGAAAAAGCGTTGAATAGCTTTCCTGAACAGGCTGTGCATATTCCAAGTCTTACTGCTCACTCTGACTGGGTGTCCAAATCTCAAAGATTAGTTTAAGATTTCTTCGTGGGAGCTCTGCAGAGGCCCATTGACATATTGTAGCTAAGGATCGCACAACTGACCTATCTATTATGTCGGAATCCACAGACTCATCTGAGTCAAATTGTCATATGATGTAAACCAAGGCATAGTGAGCTTATGCCAGACTGCTTGCTCATAAAGTCGGATTGCTTTGACAGGAGTCTGTCAAAGCAGGGCTGGAACAGTTGTAGGAGTCTCCAAGCTTCAAGACACGTTGACTACCACGCGTCTTGCTGACCAGACCGTCGTTCACTTTGCAAGGCCCATCGATTGGGACCGAGAAATGTAGTCAATGGTCATGCGACTCTTTTTGCGATGGGTCCAACTATGGGTCGGGCGCCGGAAATGTTCCGAGCGAAATGCTGGGCCTGCCAACGGGATCGATCTTCAAGATTGATACCACTGCAACAGTCAATTCAAGCATTCAGCAGTGGTCCGTGGGGTCGAGACAAGAGATCTATGAGAACCTATTTCTTTAGCTCGAAGGTGGTCATCATGCAGAGGAGTCAGAAAAGAAAGATGATGGTGCGGTGACGCGGTCAGCCCTACCGTTGCTCCTCGGGGTCCGCGGAAGCGGACTCGGGAGGCTCTCCCCTTATAGGGCTGGATCTGTTACATGGCTGCCTATTACCCTTTCCCATTCACTGTATCTGCACCCTTGATAACTGTATGACAGCCCAGACCAAGAGATTAATCTCTCACTAGTTCGAGTCTTGATTTCATGAGTTCATGAGAATATCCACTGACAACTTCGCTCAGCACATCCAAGTTGTGCACTAACCCCACGTCGCTCGTTGACTGTTTCAGACCTTTCACATTGTACATTGCTTCGTCTCTTTGCCCAATGCAACTTCGCTCTCTTCTCGTCACCAGTATCTGGGTGGTGGGCTCATTGGCCTCACCAGTCCCGGAGACTGGCGACTCGTCGCAAAAGCACCTGTCCAACGCGCCCAATTCTCGTCCCTCTTTTCCCACTGTGACCGGACATGAGGTCCACCTGCCGTGTCTTAAATGTTCGCCAGAGGATGACAAGGGCCTAGTTGAGAACACAACCTCGACACCCTTCGTGGTACGGACCCAGATTCCCTTTATCCTGAGAGACCAGGATCGAAAGCTGATACTGTCACTAGGCAGTGAACCTCCGAACCGAACACAATGCCCTCCTGGTCAACAACGTCAGCGTCTTCCCCGCCGGATACCCCATGCAACTTCCAGCCCAGATGCACCACGACGGCAACATTGACAGCGCCACCGTCGAGACCGTCCTCCTGACCTACGGGGTGGACATCGAATACCTCCCACCGAGGGTCGACTCCCAGGTGGGCGACATGTACTTCGTGGAGGTCAAGTTCTTTGATTCCACCGGTCGCCCCGCCACCGCAAGCGTGATCCACGTCCGCCTGTCTCGCGACGCCGACGAAGACGACCTCTCCATCTCCCAAATCATCATCGAGCCGCTCCTCGACTACCATGCGTCCCACGGCCACGGCAACAAGGTGTGGCACGCCCAGTACTGGAAGATGCTGGTGGGCAAGTACAAGTCCTGGCGCAAGGAGCAGAAGAAGGCCCTCCACAAGAGCTTGCATGCGACGCCGGAGGTCCACGTCTCCTGCGGTGATAGACCCTGCACTCAGCCCTACAACACGGTCGTCACAACTGATGGGCCGGGACACCACCGCTACAACAGCAACGAGGCCAAGTCCCCGTTTGCCGTGGCTGGCCCGTCGATGAACGCCTACGTGCACCACCACCGGTCGAACCCCAACTTCTGGCGTCTCATCATCCCGGCGATGGTGCCTGCGTTGTTGGGGATGGTTGCGGGGTTGGTCGTGTGTACTACCGGGGTGGTTGTCTGGAAGATTATCTCGTGTGCGCTGGCTCGGTGCGCTGACAAGCGGGCCAAGAGATGTGCCCGTGGCGCCGGGTGCTGTAGGGGCTCGAGAGAAGCGGTGTCAGAGAAGCAGCAGCTTATGGCGCGGGAAATGGGGGCCAATTGCGATGTGTAGAGACTGTGATTGCCCCTTCCACTTCAGACAGACAAGATCAGACAGACAAGACAATGCGTATTGGGGTAACCCGTGGTAGCTACGAGGTGAAAGTACGGG
Organism: Aspergillus aculeatinus CBS 121060; assembly: GCF_003184765.1. Taxonomy (NCBI): domain Eukaryota; kingdom Fungi; phylum Ascomycota; class Eurotiomycetes; order Eurotiales; family Aspergillaceae; genus Aspergillus; species Aspergillus aculeatinus. The sequence continues at coordinate 171,260 of NW_020291495.1, forward strand.
ATGAATGGATCGGGTAGAGAGCATGACGGGATTGTATGTGCTTATCATTCCTTGCGCAGAAAGGTCAGACTTTCAATAGATTGTGTGCCTACTCGCGTCAGCCTCACAATCAACTTTTCCCCTTTGTAGACGAGCCAGTCCCTTTTTTTGGGCTTTGACCCACTCTGGTAGGGGAATGTTCGAGGCGAAGCTTTGGACTTCCGAAGTTCCGACCGTCAAAATACACACACACACACACACACACCGCTGAATCCGTGCAGACTGGACTATTTCCGAGGCAGTGTAAATGGGGGCCAGGGGCTAAGCCACCGACTTTGGAGGGCAACACTGCTGCCACAATATTCTCGACTTACCACTTAGCGCCGATAATGTGAATAATTCTTCGTGTCTCGGGGTCCGCGGACCCCACCAGCCGACACACGATCTGACTGTCACAGACTCACAGTAGAGAGCCAGTTCATCTCCAACTGGGGAATGGATTGAGGAACTTAGAAACCAGCCAGGTGTGCACAAACTCAACTTGAGTCAAAACGTCGCTGAACCATCACCTGTCACCAGCCTCAGTGGAAACACGTACTCGTATTATTATCAGTATCCTATGCGGCGTCAAGCGGAGCGGTCCAACAGCCAGAAAGATCCTTCTTCAGCCCGCCCCATTGCCGCTGGGTCCAAGAGCGCGTCGTTGATTGGCCAAGCTTCCAAGCAAAGCTTAACCAAAGCTTGAGGGGGAAATGACTGGCGCAAAAACTGGCAATAATGGGTGGGGCCCGAAACGAGGCTGCCTAGCACTCGTTTTGCTCGGTGCACAACAGCCCGTGTCGTGCTTGCTTCGCTTCAACGGCCCGATGGCTGTACAACCCATACTGCCACGCTCTCCTCTACCACGCGCACGCTCACCGCAACAACCCTCCATCCCTTCGCAATTTACAGGGCCTGGCTCCACTGACGTCAAGCGCCCTGGACGTCCCTGTCCAGAATAGAAACACTCACCACTCACATCATCGTCCCTCAGTTTTCCCCCCGGCCAGCACAGCACTAGACTGCATGGATGATCGATCATCCTGAGCAGTCCTCTGTCGCCCAACGACGATGAAGTCATCGCGAATCGCTGGCTTTTCGCTGACGCCTGTTCTGTAGGGCTGATGCTGCGCACTGGGTCCTGGCCATTGGACCCCGGATTGACTTTGAAGAGATAAATAATCGGTGGAATCCACCGCTGGGGTGGGTTTTGTTTCTCTTTTTTTTTTCCCTCCCAGAATTGCCGACACCCGACTACCACCACAATAATACAATAATCCTCACTACCGTCACGCCTCCCTCTTCAACACTCACACTCACACTCAAGCGCATTCACTCATCACATCTTCACCATGTTCAACTGGTTCAAGTCGTCCAACAAGGAGTCCGCTCCCACTCAGCAGCCCACCTGGGACGCCAACACCGTGACTATGCAGCAGCCCTCCGGCCCTGAGGCCCCTGTCACCGAGCGGGTCGTCACCGGCCAGCCCGTACGTCTCCTGCCCCCGCTCCCCTCAATCAAAACCCCCCAAGCTCAAGCTAACCATTTCACCAACCAACAGAACCAGCCCGAACAGATGCAAATGAGCCTCCGTGGTGGCGGTGAGGGCGAAGACGTCTGCTGTGGAGTGTAAGTTCCTGCCCCAAACCTTTTATTTAACGAATCCAACTAACAAAACCCAGCTGCGCCGGTCTCTGCTGCTTCGAATGCTGCGAGTGCTGCTGCTAGACGCGATCAACCTCTCGCCGCCATGGCGGATAGAAATATTCCCCCGATGTTCCACGGTCTTACTATAAAGGGGTTATGACGACTGATGACCGGATCATCATGAGTCGCGCGTTTTTTTGTCTATTCTATACCGGATGAGAGGACGGGCGCCCGTCGTTGTGTATATTCTCATATACCATGATATATATTAATGCAGTCTATGCTTCATGAAGTGACTCCGTACTGAGTTTGGAGCGTATCCTTTCTACCACTATGGTCCTGGCTTGATTACGAGCTTCAAAAGAGTACTCGTCCGCGTGCGGTTGGGAATCTCATGAAACAACTTGCTTGTAACCGGTGACAACCTCATCATTGTCGCGCCAGATGCTAAGAAAAGGGGACACGAATCCCGACACTAATCCATACAGTCCTTGTGTTCTAGCTGCCGGTTTCCCCGGTCGCAGCCGCGCTGGGTGCCAGGCTCACTGCTAATCATTTAGCCGGCAGAGCCGGTCACGGAAACGGAGGCTAGTGGAAGAAAACGAGAGTTGGTCCATTATAGATGCAATGCCAGCCACACGACAAATTATCCCGGGTTACTTTTCCATCGCATATAGTAACTTTTATACACACTGATCCACAGCCACCCTCCTCCACTATAGTCCCAGCGGACAAACTTCCACCCTCACGCCCACTTTCCAATGAGCCCCATAATCCCCGCCCCCAACAGCGTACAGCCCACCATATACAGCAACTTGGACCGCCGGCGCGTGCGGCAGGGATCGAACAAGAAGTCGCGGGCCAGCAGCTCCACCAACGCACTGTAGATGAGGATGCCCGCGGAGATGGCGTTGAACACGCCCTGGATGATCAGCGACTCCTTCGAGTTGGGGTTGTAGGTCGTGCGCAGGCCCAGGCCGATCGCGATGGAGATCGGGGTGGTCAGCCCGTAGGCCAGGCAGAGGAGGTAGGGCAGCTTGGCGTGCCGGGCGAAGGGGATGGCCGACAGCCGGGCGCCGATGCCCAGCCCCTCGAAGGACTGGTGGAAGACCAGCACGGGGTAGAGGGTGGCGAACTCGGACCCCGTCACGCCCAGATTCAGCCCGATGATGACCGAGTGGAAGATGATCCCGAACTCGAGGATCAGGAAGGCGGCGATCTGCTGCCGGAAGGACCTTTCGGTCGCGTCAGCGTCGGCGTCGGGGGAGGCTGAGGCCGAGGCGGTGGTGGAGGTGGCAGGCAGGGGTTTTTCTCCGTCGGGGATGCGGCTGCGGCTGCGCCCTTCCGGGTCGACGTCGTGGGTGCTGTGCAGGGAGGGACAGGGGTCCTGGGCGATGAAGGCGCTCGTGGCCGACTCGTCGCGCTCGATGCCGTACTTGTGCTCCACGTAGACCTCGGCGGCCAGGTCGAGGAGGAAGATCAGCACGACGGCCGTCAGCACGATGGCCGCGCACCACGAGTACTCGCCCCAGTAGCCGGAGACCCCGACGCACGTCTTCGGGCCGATGCGCTTGTAGGCCGGGTCCAGCAGGTGGATGAACGCGGTGGCCAGGATGACGCCCGTGCCGAAGTAGCGCGCGAAGATGTAGACGTTGTGCGGGATCTTCCAGCTAGGGAGGCCCTTGGAGACCACGGGGAAGAAGGTGAACGCGGTCGAGACGAAGAGGATCACGAAGACGGAGGAGATCCGCGCCCCCAGGTGGCCGTTGTACTCGTTGTCCGAGATGGCGTAGTAGCAGAGCACGTCCTCCTTGCTCGCCGTGTGGAGGTTCACGTCGGAGGCGTTGAAGGTAGCCATGATTGCGGAGGAGGAGAGGACTGGGCTGCTTTGCTGCTCATGGTTGAGGACGGTGGCCCGATGGTGTAGGTCTTATAGATGTCGTTCTGGGGACCTTGGGGTAGAGGTGGATAGCAGGCTAGATAAATGGACACGCTTTCGGGGCTCTCAAGGTGTCGAGGAGGGTTTAGTCGACAGGAACTGGCCGGACGCTGTCAGCCCAGTGGGGGCAAACTGCCACATTGCCGAGTCAGCGTCTGAAACGATGACCATTGAGTGGAAGCTGAGTGGAGCATCCGTTTTCTGTGCTGCCTGGTCCACTTCGAGAACTATTTAAGCGCAGGTGCTTCCTTCCGTACATGGTGGCCATATCGCAGAGGGAGGATAGACTCTTGAGCCTGGCAACTTGTATGATCAGAAATCTACTGCCACTGGTGCATTTAACTCGAAACCACAGACTCATGGATATGAACAACAGAACAAGATTTGAGGGTGCCAAGAACGAGATGCTGGCAACGCGCACATGGAACGCCCTATAGGGCTGAGCTCCACTGGACTCCCGCAAGGTCCTCAACGGTCCCGCCCGAAAGTCCTTGCCTTGATTCCTTCCGCACGCTGGCAGCAGCCGAGTCTGCCCCTTTCTGCACACTCGCGACCGGAGATTTTCGCTTCAGTCTGTGGTTCACTGGAATTTCCCTCCAATGGACTTTTGATTAGGATGTGTTCTCGGTTACTGGATTCGAAGGTGTTGCCGGGTCTTGCACTCGGAGCACTGTCACTGGGCAAACACCACTACGAGTGGGTTCGTCCTGTTTTGCCAGCAACACATTACATCATAGCTTCTCTGCAACGAGGCAAATGAGGTTGCGCTGATGCTCGAACCACGCACTGTGACTTTCGACACTGGCGTCGCAGCACCTCACTGACCGGGAACAAGGAATCAGCTCTTTGTGCGACTTGCAAGTCAAGCCCCATGTCCAAGTCGTGCATCAAACATGTACTCTAATTCATGCATGGCCTTGCATTTGAATGCCAGCATGCGTTCCGCTTGTCGAAACATTAGCCCTAAAAGTTCATCCTTCCAAAATACTATTCGGCACATTGGAATCACGTGCAGAATCACTATCGAATTATCTCGTACGAGGTATAGGCGCCAAGAGCGAAGGGCTTTGTCTACTCTTTTTTTACATCATTGGCCTTGCAGTTCATATTGAGTCAATTTAAGGTATGTAATATTTTTCACCCCTGCATGGACATTCGGACATTTGGCGCAAACGAGTGACATCACCACCAGCAGTACAATCGCATGAAGAAAAACACATCCGGACAAACGAAGTGATGGCTGAGAGATGGAAGACCACAAACTCCAAGAAGAGTTTTGACTGTACCTTCACTCCCGCTTTACAGTTATCTAAGAGGTAGAATCCCGCCAGTAGTGAGAGTGAACGACCAACGCACCTTCCCGATGCGCCCTCCCGCTGATTTTTTTCATACAGTTGGGGAGCTCATAAGCTTTATACGATGAGTTCTTTTGTCTAAATGGAATTCTCCTTCTCTTGACGGTGTGCCACTCAATAATCTGTGATGTTCTCCTAGTGGCCAGGAGGGCTATAAGAATTATCATGGCCACTTTGACAACTCGCCTTGGCCACGCCACCATCCATCTGGCCCTGTCAAGATTATCACTTGACTATCCCATAACACAGGCAGTCATAGTCTAAAGTTACTCCTGAGTCCCGCCACAATGGATGATTGCGATGTATTGTTCGGCCCATTGTTTCTGTCTGGCACAGAAGGGCCCGTCATCGGCTGCACGTTGCGAGCGGTAGGCCCAGACGTTGACCAGCTGAGCTGGGACGACCTGGAACTGAAGCTGGTCCAGGGCATGCATGCGTACCGGACCACTCTTCCCCAGGCGTCTCCTTTCTACGGGGTGATCTACCGAAATTGCCTGGTGCGATTTTACCGGGAGGTGCTGGGCGAACCGGGAGCGATAATCACCGAGTATCATCCGACTCTGCTGTGGGGACCCAGGGCGATGCATGCCGATATTGATCGTGAACTCATCGAGCTGTGGTTTAAGCAGGCGCGGGGCGTCGCTGTGCATGAGCAGTGGTAGGTGACTGTATACTCGAATACATATCTACTCTTGCTCGATCGAGCGCGAAATTCGCCGCTTTTTACTGCTACTGTCTTTGGTATGAGATCATAGATACAAATCGATATCCAACCATTTGTTTTCAGTAGTAACAAACGAGGTATGTGATAGCTCCGGGCTAGCATATGTGATGTTGATATCTCATGCCGTGCTTGTACAGAGTATCAATCGAATAAACGTATAGCCACTCTAGCCTCATCAATGTCAGAGTCCTTCCACTACGCGAACCTCGCCCATCAACCTCAATAATTTTGTATCTGCCTCTATAGTGTTTCCCAGGCATCTATGTGGCGTCGCCAACCCTAGGCCTACCGGCTCATGAGCGCCCGGCGGACATCCTAATCCCCGAGCCTCCAATCCTTCAGCGAAACCTGCTCGGACCTTCTATCCCCCATCTAGGACTGGAAGTGCCTCCTTTTCCTAAAATCTACTTTTTCTCTTTCCCACTCGAAGATGCGACCGCCATGGGGTTTGGAAATGCTTGGATCATAGTAGACCATATCTTGCTGGTCGTTATACTTGTATACCTGGTACTCGTGGCCGACTCCAGATATAGAATACTCTGTGAGACGGTTATGCTTCCTATATATTCTAGACTGGGCAAACAAGCAACAAGGATTATGAAGTATGTCTACATAGTCCTCGAAAGAAAGGGCAGTGTCGGAAATGTGACAGATAGAGACTATCTACCAAAGATAAGACCATCCGAACCAGAGAAGCGAATATGTATTGATTTAAAATAGAAGTACTATCGGAAAGCTAGCTAATAGATGCGTATTGCTTCCCCGTTCTCAAGGAAAGCAATCAAAGATAAACAAAATCCCGAAGTCTATTGACCCCCCGCAGCATCCGCTTTCTTCTCTGCACTCTCCCCCTTCTTCTCCGCATCAGGCTGAGGCTGCCCCTGCTTGATACTCCTCCACTCCAGCGTCGCGGCGCCCAGCAGCGTCAAGCACGAAATGATCAACCCAGCCCAGAACACCCTCCTGAGCGCCTCATTATACGAATGTAGCACCGTACCACGCAGATTCGCCGGCATCGCATCCAACAGCTCCGTCACGCCCCCGGAGGTGACCAGCCCGCGATCAAACCCCGGCAGCCCGGCCAGCCTCTCCACCAGCTGATTAGCCAGGATATTCTCGCCGACCGACACGAACACCGCCGCCCCAATGAGCTGGCCGAACAGCATCAGCGCCAGCCCAGACGGCACGTCGGGCTTCGGCAGGACGGTCTGCGCCGCGAGGTTGGGAACCTGAAAGCACAGCCCCAGACCCAATCCGTAGACGACCTGGTAGCCGATCCACTTGCCCGCGCCGCTGTCCACCTGGAAGGTGGTGAGGAGACCAGCGCCGACGGCCATGATGCAGGATCCGATGATGGCGAGGGGGGTGTAGTATCCAACCTTGGAGTTGGTGATGCCCCCGCCGATCGAGCCGACGACCATCGCCAGCATCATGGGTAGAAGGCGGATGCCGGATTCCACGGCGGAGTTGCCTTTGATCGATTGGAACCAGATGGGGAGGAAGTATACTGCAATTCGTGTTAGTGGGTTGTCATGGTTTGCGGTCAGACAGAATATAAACTACCGAAGATGTAATTGCCGGAGCCCACACAGAGGGTCTGCCAGAAGCCGGAGATGATGCTGCGCTGCGAGAAGATTCGCACGGGGAGCGTCGCGGTCTTGGGAAGGAAGATCTGCGCGGCGATGAACGAAAGGAGCAAGACGCCTGCGAGGACCAGGCAAGCCACGACGCGGCCGTTGCTCCACTGTTGAGCGTTAGTTGCGGTCTAAGGGATCAATCTCGATGACTTACCGGATACGTCTGCCCACCCCACTGGAGTGCCAGGATGAGACAGACTACGCCAGAGACCAGAAGTGTAGTGCCGAGGAAGTCCAGCTGTATCAGCTTCTCAGTCCACGAGACTCTGGTAGTATCTTGCTTGGGAACCTTGAGGCAAAAGGCGATGAAGACCATCGCGGCGCCACCGATTGGCAGGTTGACATAGAAGCACCATCGCCATGTCACGTTTGATGTAAAGGCGCCGCCGATCAAGGGTCCGACGATTGAGGCGATGCCGAACAGGGCACCGAACAGCCCCTGGATTTGGGGACGCTTCTGCAGAGGTACCGAATGGATGATGCACATGATCTATCATAGGACTATTAGCATTATATCTCCGAAATAGGGACTGAGTGCCTCACAGTTCCAGCGAGAATGCCAGCAGCACCAACGCCGCAGATAGCTCTTCCAACGATGAAGGCCACGGAGTTGGGGGCAGCACCGCAGATGGCAGAAGCAACCTCAAACAGTAGGATACTGGCGAGAAAGACTGTTCTGACAGAGAAGAGCTTGTACAGCTTGCCAAACAAGAGTTGAAATGCGCAGCATGTCAACAAGTAGGCGCTGCCGTACCAGCCGACGTCGTCGAAGGAGTTGAACTCATCGGTGATCTTGGGGATAGCCTGTGGTTGGCGTACACATTAGCGTCAAGTCAGGACAGGACATAAGAAAAGGATGCTCGTACAGTCGAGATAATCGTTCTGTCCAGTGCAACCAGAAACATAGCGACAAAGGCCGAGACGATCAGACAGACAACCCTAAGTCTCGATTGACCCTCGGGTGGGCCCGGAGGGCCAGAAGGGCCCCCAGCATTGGCTGCCCCTTCGCTTCTGGCTGCTGCCTTGTCCTGATTGACCAACTCCGGATTGTCGGTACCAGCTGACTTGATGCTCGCAGAAGTGGAAGTGCGTGGGGGATCCATGATAACGTGGTGTTCGGCGCTCCGCGAGGCAGGGGCGCAATCAATCGGATGAAAACGCACGAGTGGTGAGTCTGTTTCGCAGGCAGATCACTTATCGAGGGAAATGAAGGTTTTTAAAGGGCCGCAAGGGGCTAAAAGTGCGTTCCAAGATATTCACTTCAAGCAATTGGCAGTGAGCATGACCAGCGGTCCGGGGGTTGCAGAACCCAGTGGTCGGGGGTTAGAAAGTGCGAGGCTTACCCAGTGGCGTCAAGTTCGGCCCTCATGAACCCCGACTTTTCCCCTTCATCCCTTTTTATTCCATCAACAAACCACAAACCTGGCATTCGGACTCCGGGACTTTCTGCAACATGTGCGTCTGAAAGCTTGTTAGTCTGAAGCCATGGCGACGCCATTCTCTGCATTTCCACCGATTGCGCCCGTCCGAGCGTGAGTGCTGACGGTCAGCGACGCAAGGCCAAATGTGATCGCGCCCCAGATTCTGCACGATAATCACCAGTCATCCTTCACCGCGTTGATAATATCTGGTCAAGTGCCATGAAGCACGCAGATTAGCAGTGCCTGGTGTGCGGGTCTAATCAGACCTAGCGCACACCCTTTGTTTCTCTCATCGCTTTGGTACTTGATCTGCATCGACATGCACATCGGTGATAGAGAGGGCTTGATACATGAAGTGAATATCGTTGAAGTTGAAAGATCAGCTTCTTCCGACCAGGATGAACGGACGTGTTCTTCACACACAAAGCAGGTCAGGATGCTCGTGAGCAGCCTTAGTCAATTTTCGACTATAGCTATGTCGCATCTTTCACCGTGTAGTTTGTCTCAAGCTTGACAATTTTGCAAGGTATAAGAGTTATCCCAGCAGTGCAGAGTGCAATGCCTCAGTATGCGACTGATCAGTCTCAAAATACTATCCAGACCTGGCCAAACATCCCCAGGAACCCTCAATCCACCAGCCCCAGGACCCAAAACACCTCATCCCGAATCACCTCCGGTGCAACCAACTGCAAATTATGCGTCCTCGCCTTCCCTGTCGCATACACGAACCGACTCCGACTCGACAGCGACAGATGAGCCCGTTGCCCTCGCTCATCCATCTCTTCCATGACCGCCAGCCGCTCCGCCAGCCGCCGTCTCGCCTCCTCCGAGCCATGGCCATGCTCCACCCCATAAGCATAAACCTTCCCAAAATCCACCGACTCATTCGCAAAAATCACACTCAACCTTCCGTTCCCCAGCGCCTGCACCCCCTCGGGAATCGCCTCATTCAGCTCCTTGGTACTCGCCGCAATGAGCGCCAACTCCGCCTCCGCCGTCGCCCGATTCCTCACCTCATCCTCCTTAATCGCCCGATACTCCTCCGGCGCCACCGCCACGTTCTCATCCAACCCCACAACGGCATAGTAATCGGAATCCCCCATCAAACTCGGCCAATCCGCAGGCAAGGGGGTTTGCGCCCGCGGCGAGTCGACAATCACCATCCCGACGACGACGTCGGGGCCGCGTTGGCGCAGGAACTCGCGGACCAGGACCCCACCGTAGGAGTGGCCGATCAACACGTACGGCGGCGGGATCTGCGCCGCGTCGAGGAGCTGCGTCAGCTCGCGGACGCGGTTGTGCGCGGTCGGCGGCAGCAGCAGCAGCGGGGAGGGCGGTTCGCTGCTACGCCCGTAGCCGGCCCGGTCGTAGGTGTAGACGCGCGCCCGGGCGGCGATCAGGCGCTGCACCGCGACCCATTCGACGTGCGAGCTGCCGAGGCCGGCTTCGATGATCACGGCCGGGGGGAGGCTGCCATTGCGCTTCTGGCGTTCGGGGCCCGCGGCGGAGAGGAAGAGGGAGGGGCCGCGTTCGGGTAGTGGGACGAGGGCGGAGTGCGTGCCTTTGTTCCAGGGGGTGGTCATTGTCGCTGAAATGATATCGAGTGGGAGGGTTGTGATGGCCAGTCTACAGTGTGTAGCTTGGGGTATGAGCGTGAGAAGCTTGAGAAGAAAGAGGAAGGGGAGGGGGGTGCTACTGGAATTAAGTCTAGGTGCTCGTGCTTATCACACCAGCGGGTCATGGCAATGCTTATTCGTGCAATTGACTGTAGCCTGGTTCCTGGCATGTTTACTAAACAGGAACTAGTTAGATGGTTAGTGAAGTATAACAGTAAAACAGTATTATACTATAAGTACTGCGCTAGTGAGTCAGCTCACGGACTGTATACTGTTGGTATAGGAGGTGTAATGGATATACAATGTAGACTCAGGTGTAGTAAGATGCAACACCGCTAATCTTCGCAGTAGCACAATCTAATTTCACACATTCTACTGCAGGACTTTACCCAAGCTAAGGGTCTATTGATCGTACAAATGATAGGAAATAGCCCATACCAATAGTCTATCGTGTTTCTAATCTCCAGTAATCAAACAATAGGTACATCGCTGTTGTGGTATCCGTCGTCGGCACAGTCTATAGTTATATTCACCGCGCTGATGTTATTGCCCTTATTGCCCCCAATGCTCCCCCTTCAACCCTCCCCACGACCTTTCTCTTCCAGCACACTACCCCTACTCCCACTCAACGCCTCCGAATCAACCTCCGACCCCTCCTTGCCACCAGTATTTCCCTGGCTCCCAATCCTCAAAAACGCACACAACGGGATTCCCAACGACGCGATCCCCGCACAGTACAAAAACGTCGCACTATAGGGCTCAATCGGATCGCCCCTGAAGTAACCCCCGGTGGCCGTGCCCCTCGCGACAACCGCATCATAAATGGCCGTACTAATCCCCATCCCGATCGTCACACACAGCTTGGTGACAGTCTGAAAGATCCCGCCCGCGATACTCTGCTGCGCGGGGGGCAGCGAGCTCATGACGTACATGTTGGCAACGCAGAACTCGAAATCCGCGCCCACGACCGCCAGCACCAGACCCGGGAAAATGAACGCCCAGTAGCTGCTGTCCGAGTGCTGGAGGCCCATGAGCAAGAACGAGCCGACGTAGGCGGTGGCGCCGACGGCCATCAGCAGGCTGTTGGAGACGAGGTGCATGATGAGGCCGGCGATGACGTTGACGATGATCCCGCCGATGGCCATGGGCAGCATGTGCACGGCGACCATGAGCGGCGAGTAGCCCTTGATGCGCTGCATGAACAGCGAGACCCAGAAGGACATGATGGGGAACGCCAGGAAGCCCAGCAGCAGGATGGCGATCACCAGCGAGAAGTCGCGGTCGCGCCAGATGCTCATCGGCACCAGCGGGTAGGCGTACCAGTTCTCCCAGAAGACGAAGGCGATCATGAACAGGGCGCCCAGGACGAGGAGCACGAGGACGTAGGGGGTCTTCCAGCCTTGCGGGGCGTCGGAGCCCAGACTTTTGGGCGGTGGTTAGTATTGAAGACAGTAAAGAAGATGAGGCGGAAGAAGGGAACTCACCTCAGGGCACCGGAGAACATCCCGATCCCCGCGATCGTAAGCAGCGTGCCCACGATGTCGAATCTCTTGATCGCCTGCACGGAGATCTCCGTCTTGGGCGAGTGGTCGACCGGCACGCTGAAGACGGCCACGACCACCACCACCACGTAGATGATGGCCAGCAGGAAATAGCTGGCGCGCCAGTTGAAGAGCTGCGTCGCGATCCCGGAGAATACGCTCCCAAACACAAAGCCCATCGGGTTGCCCGCGCTGAAGCACGCGAACACGCGGTTCTTCCGCTTGGACGGCCGTTGGTAGATGTTGGCCAGCATCCCTTGGCCCGGCGGCACCGAGGCCGCCGACATCAGGCCCATCACCCCGTTGAGGATGTCCAGCTGCAGCGGTGTCTTGCTGAACCCAGCCGCCAGGGAAAAGACGGCGAATAGGACCATACTCCCGAGAAAGAGGGACTTGCGACCGAAGAGATCCGCCAGGCGGCCGAAGAATAGCAGGAAGGATCCGGCGGCCAGTCTGGAGGGCAGGGTTAGCGTATGATACTAGGGCTAGTGGTACTTGGGGAATGGGTGCGTACGATGAGGAACCGCTGAGCCAAGTCAATTCCGCCGTGGTCATGTTCAGATCATTCTGGACTTCAGCGGTTATCACGGTGACGGCTCCGCTCACGAGCGAGGACATGGCGATCGCCATGGTCGCCACGGCAACAAACATGATTTCCTGGACAGTGGATGAGAAGACCTCAGGACGGGCTTCATCGTCGACCGGGCTGGTCGCAGCTATAGCGGTGGTCACCCCGTCGGATTTCTCCGACGGTAGACTACCATCAGTCGGCCGCTCCATGTCGTCTCGGAGCATCACTAGAGAGTACCGAGGGGGGGGGGGTTGAAGGGAAGGGAAGAGCGGGTAAATGATCTTGATCTCAACCTCGAGCCATGGGGTTTAAATGCCGGGTGGGCGATGGAAGTATCACCGCCATTTGGGAGAGAACTTGCCAGAGAGGAAACTGCATGATTACGCGATGGCGCGGCGAAATTTCCGCAGCGGCGATGAGTGCAAATTTGGGGTTATTCTCGATCGGTCTTAGGGTTGGTCTTGGCCCTCTGTGTCTAAGATTTGAACTACAGTATTCACTCCGTTCCGAAGTCCGACCACGCCTCCTTTGATTGCGCTGACTCACAAGTGATCTGATAACAAATACTTATCCTAAGCTACTCGAATTCTGCCTACAGTATCCAGTTGGCCCCAACAATTCACCGCCAGTAACTTCCTGCAACAGGTGTTCGGCTCGAGCCGCAGCTCGGGATCTGAGTTCCGAATGCGGTAACATTGACATTTTCTCTGCAGTTTTCAATTGACTCCGTCCTGCTTATTGCTTACCTATTGTATTTGCTGGCTGCACAGATTTGCTTTTCAAATCAACAAGTGACCGCTCACATGCGCATTCTTACGTGGCCATCGGAACGCAAGTAGTTGCCCCCAACCTGAATCATCTCTTCCATTGTCCTTCTGTTCGGAAACGACCCGGGTCTGGATTCTTCTTCGGGTGGAGACTGCCTCTCCACTGTTCCGGGCTTTAATTCAGCTACAATTCTTCCCACACTTTACAGGTATCATTTGTCATACCATGATGTTGGAGCGATCGGCCTTTTCGCACGATGTCGAAGATATCATCCGCCACCAGATTATGTGAGAAGTGAGCAGAAAAGGCACAACCTGATGTTTGCCTCTATTGGTATGTGGGTAGTGTTAAGGATAACTTACGTCATCCAAGGTCTCGTGGCGCAATGGTAGCGCATTAGTTTCCGGTACTAGAGGTTGTGCGTTCGAGTCGCACCGGGATCGTTTTTTGTTTTTCCCCCTTCTGCCCAGTTCAAGGTCTGTCACCGCACTTGTTGCCTACATCATGGTTTTTTTTTTTCTCTCTCTCTTTTTTCCTTTTCTGTTTGCACCTTGCATTTTTCATTAACACTACTGTGCGGACTATACACTCTGTTCATGAAATCCTCGATGTTGAAGCCACATCCGATTTGGCACTCTCGAGACTTTCTATGAAGAGTGGGAGATATATTTCGGCTCATGATTTCAGTACTTGACTAGTCGTTAGGGAAGGTGAAGGTGACAAAACTAAAAACCGCCTCGCTTCCCATTCAATCTTCTCGATAATCAATTCCAAAACATAATACAACACAGACTGCCCAAACATGCTCAGAATCTCCTCACGCCAGCCCCTCCTTCCCACCCTCAACCGCTTTCAAAAACATCAACCACATTCCCCCTGAACTCCAGATTATGGATCTTGTCGTTCCGAAACCCACGATCCAAATGCCGCCGGCAGATCGCCTCCACGTGCTCCTCGTTCCTGAGCTGGATCTGGTTCGTAGAAGATGATACCCCCCGAGAATCGCGTCTTGCTTGTTCTGCTTTTGAGGAGCCTGGTCCCCTTTCCCGGGTCGCATCCAATGCATCGGCGGGGAGCTCTTCCTCGCGACTGGGGTTCTGCCTGTGTGCCTTCACGCTCTTCACCCCGTATGCAACGCTATTGACCACCAACGCGGTACCTAGCAAGCAGCCCGTTAGCAAAACACACCAGCCCAGGACGATTCAAAGGGAAATGGGACGAACTGGTAAAAGGAAGCAGAGCGATGTTCCCAAAGAACCGGGCGGTTCCCACCCCGACGTCCTTCGCGAGGTTGGGTCGGCCCTTGCCGCGGGGGTTATCGCCACCGTCGGGCATGGAATCCTGTGGCACCAAAGGAAATCAAGTCAGACGGCAGTATCGAGATGGAATGTTTGCGTCGTGGCGTGATACCTTCTTCCGCAGCCCGGGGACCTTGCTCACCAGGTCCGAGGCACTGACGATGTCCTTTGCGGCGTGGGAGATTCCCCCCCAGTAATCCTTGGTCGGACGTTCGGAGGCGGGTTGCGTGGATGGGATGTTATATGGGCACCGCGTGATCCTGCATTCGGGTCAGTGGGTCCATCTCGCGGCGGTTCAGGTTGCGGATGCGGGAGAGGCCTACAGCACGAGATCCGTAAGCTTGATGCGTTGCTCCTGCAGCAGGACGGCTGCCGCCTCCGGGGAGATTGTCTGCGACGGTCGGTTCCAGATCTGGTACATGGCCAGGTCCTGCTTGGTCATGCTGCAGGGGTGGACCTGCGGAGGCAGCCAGCGGTAGAAGGACTTGATGGCGCTGGCGGCCCCGGCCTCGTCGAGGAGTTGTCGCTGGATGGCTCGGGTGGTCTGTTGGACGTCGGTGCGGAGGCAGAAGGCGATCGCCTGGGCCAAGGACTCGGAGGTGAGCTCGTTGGCGCGTAGTGGCGAGGCGGCGGCGCCGATTTTCGCGACGGTTTGGCCGGTTGAAAGGTGGCTGGATGAGTCAGTGTCTAGGAGTTTCGTGATAAGAGCCCGGGGAGTGTTACTCGTCGGTCTGTGCGATGACCACGCTTGGTTTGCCATGCCGTAAAGCCATTTTCGTGGTGTCTATGCTCCCGTTGTGGACGACCAGAGATACTCTGGGGAGTAGCCAGTCTGTTTGAAAGAGTGAGTGATGCTGACACCACATCATGATAGAGACATGGAACCTACCGCTGGCACTGGAGTTGACAACGTAACCGTTGGGATTGTTCAACTTCGCACAGACGTGCCGGCACTCTTCAGAGACAACAATCCGAAGCCCACGATTTAGTATACTCTCCCGAATGACTGTCACCAGCAAATCCGAGTCCACGATGCTGGTGTCTCTCATCATGAGATAGATCGGTGCTGCGCCCGACGAGATGAAGTTGTCAAGATCCTTCGGTGGGCGGTCGGACTCTTCGGGTTCGTGCAAAATATAGCCGGACATCTCTGCAGGGACGTCAACCAGTCAATTCACTCTCGTAATGGTCAGAGAGCGCGTATCCGCTCACCATGATTAATCGCCCAATCCCTCGGCTTCGGAACCAGAATCCTCGAGCAGAAGTACGTATGTGGAATCTCGTGGTCCATTATCAGCCTTCCCGCCACAGTTGGGGAAATGCTCATCAACCCGAGAACCTGTCGTCGGAATATGTTGAGGGGCTCCAAGATTCTGGTATAATGATGTTAGTCCTCTTCTCTCACTGAACAAGAATCGCTGGACTCACAAACGCCACGTCGACTCCTCAATTAACGCATAAGACAACATGTTGGCAGTCGGCTGATCGATCTCCTCGTTGGGATCCAGACGCGCTCTAGGATGCGGGAAGGCTTTGGTAGGGCTCTGCGGTGTCGCGGACATGATCTGCAGCGGGATCGATAGACGTTCCGCGCAGTGGATGTGGGCATGCGCCGTTGGGGTGGCGATGATCGCGTCCGCCATGAAGGGGCGGGCGTCGTCCCGGTATGGCGCAATGCAGGCTTGCCAGCATCGTTTGTATGCCTCAAAGAGGGAATGGCGGAGGTTGCGGACATGGTTCGCTCGGTTATCGGCTGAGTCGAGAGTTTGACCATTGGCTGTCCTGAAACTCTACACAGAGAGTCAGTCTTACATTTTTAATCCGAGAAGGAACACCTACTCGTGGGGATGAGGTGATCGGAGGGATGGCGAAGAGGTCCAGTCCGTGACTTCGTACCCTCGATGCGTATGAGACATCTGCAGCGATCCGGACCCGGTGGGAATCTTGCTGGAGTTGTTTTGCGATGCTTATGAAGGGGTCAATGGATTCTGTCCTGAAAGTTTAGCATTGAGATGAGCAACGACAGGACACCCGGCGTCATTACCATCGACGACCATCACCACGATGTCCAGTGGTGGCGGGTTAGGGCTTTCCGATTGGGGTTCACCACTTGAAGGAACGCTGCTGCTACTCCCTCCAGACTCGCTGCGATTCAACCCTACACTCACCAACCGAGCCTGCGTGCTCGGCCGCATGAACGCCTCGATGAAAGCAGACGTGCGCGACGTGATGTCCGCATTGATGCTAAACTTGCTGTGTTCTGATCGCAATCGTTAAACAAGCAAGAGCAGGTGGCTGCCGATCAACTCACTTTCCGGCGCAAAGCAGTAGTCCAGCTCCCGTGAATCGTTGGTAAACTCAGGGGGAAAGTCCGGCTCGATGGTCCAGAGGGACGCTTCTGAGGACGCGACTGAAGCACGCGCGGGGGAATATGCAGGCGGTGGATCCGAGTAGTCATCAACGATGCGGATTTGTTCAATGTTCAAAGATTCCTTGGAATCCATGTTGCAGCGTCTAAGGAGAGATGTAAGTGTAAGGGTTGTTGAGAGTGGAAGGATCGTTGGAAGAATTACATTCACAATTAAGCAATCTAAGTTAGGCTACCATGCTTCTGTCTTTTAGTCTTTCCAGTTCAATAGTAGAACTATATTAAGAACCAATTAAAGTGTCATTGATTTAGCTTTTTCCGATACACCGCGCATCGATTGCGGCAGGTGCCCTCAGCAGGACGCATGGCGGTTCCAGAACGTGGCTCGATAGTGGAGCAAGACGAGACCCCAACACATTGCTAGAAAACACTCTAAAGCCAATTGAGTTGTCAGGTAAGGGACAGAAAGGTTGAAACAAAAGTTTGAACATGGCGATCAAGCGGGTCAAGACGTCCGCCATGCTCGGGTTCGTACTCGGGTTCGGATCTAAGCTCAGAACGGTTTTTTGCGAAATGACCCACAGGCTCGGATCGTCCGCCAGGGACGATGAATCTGTGTACGTATGTGAAGAAGTTGCATGTCGAATCTATACGAACCCGATGAGCGGAGGCAAAATGTGATTGCCTAGATCCTGACCGAAGTCGAGATTCTATCAATGAAAAAAACAGCCAAATGCTCGCCGGCGACAAGTATTGAGCTATAAATATTTCACTGTACTTTGGACCCTATTGTAGGGATATAAAAGTGCATCGACTTCTGGATAACTAAAAACCATTATATACATCTCAATTGTTATATCAACGCTTCTCTGCATACAACGCCCAGACTTGAGTTGATACCCCTTCACCATGTTAGCCGCAAGATCCGAATCCACATTCGTGCTCTACGAGTACGACCCCAGCCTGCCGGCCGCAGTCATCTTCGCTGTGCTGTTCTTCTTGACCACGGCAGTCCATCTCTTCCAGCGGGTGCAAACCCACGCAAAGTACTTCAACCCGTTCATTGTCGGAGGAATCTGTAAGTAGTTAGAACGATCTCTCAGGCAATCCATCAATCTTACTGAGGAACCTCCAGTCCAGATCGTCGGCTACATCGCCCGCGCAGCAGCGCACTTCCACCAGACCTCGACCACGCTCTACGCCATCCAGACCCTCCTGCTTCTCCTCGCACCAACTCTCTACGCCGCCTCGATCTACATGGTCCTGGCCCGGATCATCACCTTCGTCAACGCAGCCGACCTGAGCATCATCCCCGTAAAATGGCTGACCAAGGTCTTCGTGTCGGGGGATATCCTATCCTTCCTTCTCCAAGCAGCAGGCACGTAGCCTCTCCCTCCCCTCCATCCTGTCCCCCATATTCTAACACCGGAGACAAAACAGGCGGCGGAATCATGTCCGGCGGCTCCGCGAGCGGCATGAAGATCGGGCAATGGGTCATCGTCGGCGGTCTCTGCGTGCAGCTAATCTTCTTCGGCGCCTTCCTGCTCGCCTCCCTCACCTTCCATCGGCGCATCGCCAGCCACCCGACCGCGCAGTCGGACAAGGCCACGGATCGCGGGAGCGGCAGCTGCTGGCCGCGGGACTGGCGCGGTCTGCTGTTCGCGTGCTACCTCGTCAGCGGGCTCATCCTGGTGCGGTCGGTGTACCGGCTGATCGAGTTTGCGCAAGGCAACAGCGGGTACGTCATCAGCCACGAGGCGTTCCTGTATGTGCTGGATGCGACGATGATGTTCCTGGTGATGGTGGTGATGAACCTGTTTCATCCGTCGGTGGTGCTGCAGAGCGAGGTGCGCCATCATCGGGTGGGGTCGGAGGAGGTCGGGCTGCAGCTTGAGCGGCGGGGGTCGCCTGCGTCGGCATAAATGCGGAGTTTGGGTCGAGGTTATTCTGAGGTTTCCTTCTTACATGCATATTGCAACTTTTGTTTCGGTGATTTCTGTGTGGCTTTTCTGATTGATAGACTGTTTTGGATCCTGAATTGTGAATGCTGTTTGTTTTATTCTGCCGAGTTATTGCTTGATCACTACCTAGAAAGCTTACTTCAATGGAGTTCTTCCAGAATTGTGTCATCCAAGTCTCTCTCATTGCCGAAATATGGTTACCATTGCTTCTTGGATTGTGTAGGGATAGTGAATGGGTATGCGGATTTCATGCCAAGCCTTGGAAACGTTGAACGTCCCGTAGACCTGCATTATTTAGACGCGTCTGTACATCAGAAGACAAGATAGAACGATGAAGAGATCCCGCATCAAGTCACTCAGAAGCTCCTTTTTACTGAATTCACCCTAGTAATACAGCCCCTAACATTGCTAAACAACAAGTTTAGCATTCAGATTACAACGCAGTGAAATGATTTAGATCCTACCAGAACATTAGGACCTGTATAAGAGATAACTCAGATCAAAGAGTCTAAGATCTCGAAACGCCAATTATAATTAGATATCTTGATCATATAGTTTAGGCATGTCTTCTATATTCTGGCTTCCTTCAACCACTAAAAGGTCTTGGCAAAGACACGCTGGGTTGGGCGGAAGGATCAGTGGCCAATCAAATTTAAGGCTGAGTGGACCCGGCACTGCGTCTGCCGTGTTTGGCGTGTTTGCACCCGGCAGGACGAGATTAGCGTGCGCCAAGAATAGCTCAGCATCCAGGCTTCCACCATAACAACGTCATCTAAAGAGGCTTGTATTCACGCCAGAAGAATTTGGATGCCTGGGACATCTCTGCATCTACTGTAGTTGTAGCATACATAGTTCAAGAAGGTCTCCGAATAGGCAGCCATGGCAGTGAACCTGCGCAGCAGATGACTCGGACGACAAGTCTGGGCAAAAGAAGAAAAGGGTCCACTTGACCCAGGGACAAGAAAACGAACTTTGATCCATCGCCTCAACGTTAAAACTTGCATGATCAGGCGAAACATCTGGGCTGCGATGGCAACCAAGACATCTCGCCCTGTTACGTGATTTGGCTCCTCCAGAGTGCGGTGGTGCCCAGTAATCTCCGATTGAAAATTGTTCAACCCGGTGAAAACGGGTCTGGAGCAATCAAGGTTATCTTATCGCCGGCACTGATTTGCGCGGGGCTTCTCCAACAAACAGAAAATGTCGGCCAGCTCCACAGTCCGAGGACGCCGGACTCATCGCAAGTCACGTAACGGGTGCCAGCAATGCAAGCACCGAAAAGTCAAGGTGGGATGCTTCATACCTCTTCCCAGCAAAGGTATCACCGGAGCAGTATGCTGACACTATGCTGACACGAATGACAGTGTGGCGAGGAAAAGCCGACGTGCGACAACTGCATGCGCCATGGCGTACGGTGTTCCTTTGCGGTCTCGACGCGAATGGCCGAAACCGCTTCCTCATTGACCGAAGCCACCTCCGCATCGAGTCGCAACTCGACGCCCAACTCCAGCGGCAGACGGAGTCCACCCGTCGAATTCCCCGATGACACCGCAACCAGCCGCCTACCCCAGCCACCCTCCTCAACCGGCACCTCAGACCTCGCCATCGCCGACCTCGAGCTCCTCCACCACTACACCACCTCGACCGCGTACACCTTCTCCGCCAACCCGACCCTGCAGACGCTGTGGCGCGTCGAAGTCCCCAAGGTCGGCTTCACCGCCCCGTACACCCTGCGGGCGATCCTCGCGCTCTCCGCGCTACACCTGGCGAGCCTCCGCCCGGGACAACAAAAAGACCACTACCTCGGCCTGGCCAGCACGCACCACGACGCGGCCCTGCGCCTGGCCACCCCGGCCATCGCCCAGCTGACCCCGACCAACGCGACGCCGCTCTTCCTCTTCTCGGCGCTCTCCTCCTTCATCTGCTGCGCCAAGCCGCTCAAACTCGGCAACTTCCTGCTGTGGGAGGGCCACGAAATCGCCAACTGGCTCCTCCTCATCAAAGGGACAGGCACGATCGTCGCCGTCGCCGAGGACACCCTCAAGAACGGACCCCTCGGCCTGCTCTTCAGCGTGCACCGCCGACCGCGCGCCCACGATTTCGACGACGCGGCCGCCACGCAGCACGCCTTCCTCGAGGACCTGCGGCGGTTTATCCTCTCCGAGCCCCACGACGACCCCCACGCCAAGGCCATCTACTCCGAGGCCATCGACCACATGAGCCACTGCTTCACCCTGTGTCACGAGAAGGGGTGGCGGCTGGAGACGGCGGACGTGTTCATGTGGCTGCTGCGCGTGCCGCATGATTTCCTGCTCGCGCTCAAGGAGTACCAGCCGCCGGCGATGGTGATCGTCGGGTATTTCTGTGTGCTGATGCACCAGCTCGAGTGGATCTGGTGCATGCGCGGCTGGGGCACGCATATCCTCTCCCAGATCTATGAGCAGGTGCCTGGTCCCGTGTACCGGGCGTGGTTGCAGTGGCCGATGGAGCAGATTGGGGTGTTGTCGGGGAGGTGAGGGTGGAGTTCTGGTGGGAGGTGGAACGTGGTAGATAGGGTTGGTCCGGGCTCGTGACTTGACTTTGATGCCGACCGAGCAACTTATAACGGTTCCCCGTGCCGGGATGCATCACACATTGGCAGCGTTAAGGCGTTTTCATCTTCTTCTCCTGAGCGTGAGCATCCTTCTGTATATTGAAGATGAGACCTATCTCGGAGTGATGATGAATCATAATAATATACATGCATTATATAGAGGTACGCCTACCACCCTCTTTTTCTAGCTCTGGCCGCTAAAGAAAATCATACCTCCATACGGAGGCCGGAACCAAGACCTATGTATATAGCTCGCGTCGAACCAATGGCTCCGTGCTGGCCTGGCTCGACACGCGCGTCCGGCGCTCGGACTGGGTGTCCGTGTCCGTCTCGGTGGAGTCGGCCATGATGCGTGTATCGGTGAGGACGGGAGGCCGGGGACGATGCCGAGACGGGTGCGGTGGCATCCTGCACTCGGGATCCGAGGGGGCTCGCGGCTTGCGTCGCCGCAGAGTGTACATGGTCGGGAGATTGGCGGCCAGCGCCGAGAGGAGCACCTCGAAGAGGGTAATGATGACGTTGATGCCGGGGTTGGTGGTGGTGAAGAAGGCGCGCGAGAGACTCGCCGCGGCCACTAGAATGCCGATGGAGAAGAGTCCGATCAGAAGGAGGCGTCTGTATTCGGGGTCAGACTGAGGACGGAGAGTGGGATATGGAGACAATGAACGCACTGGCGCCAGGGTCGGTGGACCTGGACTACCCAGGGGATCGGGAGTATGATGAGGATCACGTCGCTGGAGGTGTTTTGCACAACATAGGAGTATAATGATCCTTTGGCGTTGAGGCAATGCACTGCGTTCCAACTCGTTGTTAGGATCTAGCCCTGTGGGGAACAATCAATCTTCTACACTCACCCGGCGGGTGTCCCGTCAGGAGGATATTATGCACTGGCCCGACGCAGGACACGCTCCAGCCGACGACCGCAAAGGCAAAGGTCAGCGTGAGCCAGCCCCAGGCCACGAGAATCCAGATGCGAGGCCACGGAAGACCACCCCAGACACGTTGGATGAAGAGAAGCACGACTGCTTTCTGACCCCAGAAACTAAAAGCAGGCACACAGATCAGAGAGGTATATCTAGAAGGTGCTTGTGGGGGAAGGCATACTAGATGAAATACCCGTATGTATACCCGACATACACATGCGTGATTCTTCTGGCGATGGCAAGGTCATGAGGGGTTGGCCCGCCCGGCTTCTCAAGTACACCCGACACATTGAACTGTCCAACCACCGAGACCATGGTCGTAGTCACCAGGAGAGAGAACATGCACAGCATGGTCACGTAGTCACTAATGTCGAAGGGCTGACCTCGATGCTTGCGCAGCCACAGCCGAGTACCCATTACCGCTCCCGCCATCGCGGCGACGACGCACTGCAAAACGACGGAGAGGGGGGGACCAAGATTGGAGACCATTGTTGTGTTGCCATTCAATTAAAAAGAGAAAGGCCACATACTGCTGGAAGAGTGAGGTTACAAGTGAAGCTTGGAAGCAACATTAGGGAGTGTGCGATGGACCGGGATCCTATGAAAATGATATATATACTAGTCCCAGTAAATATGATCTGCGCAGGTTCGGTGGGAACTGTGCTCAACCCGATATTATGGCTACAGTAGTAAGGACTGTACAGTACTCCAGGAGTTCGGTGCAAGCGGGTTTACCGAAGCTCTGACAACCTCGGTTCCAGGCCATAGCTCCTTCAGTGCCAAACAAAGAATCTGAGATCATGAGCTCGCGAGCTCGAGCTTTTCCCTCCTTCGCTCGCTCAGCTGCGGAGGTGGACAGCCGCTCGAGACCCCCCTCGAACCACCCCCTAACCCGGGGGAAGGACAGAAGATCATCGAGCGGAACCCGAGTCCAAGCCATCCAAGCCACCACGGACAAGATCCTGATGGACCTCAAATGACGAAAGCCAATTGCTCTAACCCATTGTCCTCTGACTTTTCTGACTCGGAGTTGTCTTTTTCCTACAAGCTCAACCTCGAAACCACGGCTCGGGGGGGGCCAAAGCGAAAGTCCAGCCGCCCTGACTTTGGTTCGGGCTATCCCGATGTGGACTACGCCAAGCGAGAGACAGACAAAGAAACGCTGCCGCCACGAGCCGTGATTTGTGATTGTGGAGTGATAGCTATTGCTCGAGGGTTTGGGACCGAGCTGAACTTATGTCATGACTCCGACTCCTCCCCGCGGTTGCGGGTTTGCGGGTTCCAGGTCAAGCTCGACCCAAGTAGGCGGTACCCAAGCCATGGGAGCACTTTGGCTCGCACCTTGAAATTCATATAACTACACTATCATGCCATTTGACTGAGGTCACGAGCATTGTAGTCAGTCAAATTTATGATAGAGGTGCTATGATCCATTGGAGAGATGCGCTGAGTCGAATCATGGGTCTAGGTCGCCAATGCTGATCTACCGCGCCGAGGTTGACTGGTCTCACTTTAGACCGAGAATCGTTGAGCCATTAATCTGCTGTGACTGGAGACTGCACAAGCAGAGTATACACATCAGAAAAGACTCTCCCTGTTCTGTTTCCAACTGTTTCCACCGGCGCTATACACCTTCCATTCGACAGATGTCAGCGACCCCAACTCAACAAGGTTCAGATGCACCCCAATAATCACGCAAATGCAACCGTTCCTACGGGCCAAGACATCCGGGAAAAGGGGCATGCTGCCTGCCCTGATGTGCGTGACCTCTTCGTTACCACCTTCCTGTCAGGTCCCGAGGAGATAATCAGCAATTTCCTGGCCATCGCGCACTTGGCGCGTCGATTGTGATCACGTCGAACATGTGTTTGAGATCTGCAGGCAGGTTTCAGCCTCGGTGTGTTCTGAACTCAAAACTCGTAGATACCTTGTTTTTGGCATGGGCCTCTCATCGGCGCAGTGAGAAGTGTGCGGCCGACCCCCCCGAGTCGGACTGGTGCAGTAACTCCTCCTTCGCGCAGAGAACCACTCGATTGTATTGTTGACTGCCGGAGCATGGGCGTCTGAGCCGCGGAAGACACCCACTTTTCCCCGGGACTCGGACTGTCAACCTGAGAACTAATCGTGCGTCGTAGGAGGATCCGTATGAAATGTACCAATCAGCCCTAAGACATGCACCAATTTCAGCCTCGATCATCGCAACTGAAGATTCCTGCAGACCCATGGGCCACCCACCACTTTTGCACATTCACATAACTTCATACTAACCCCCCTCCAAAAGACAAAGGTCGACTCCTCTCTTTGCCTTTCCTACCTATTTCTGATACCCCCCGTTTCAGAACAATACATTTATTTAGTCTACGCACTCCCCCAAACCTTCAGAGCACACACACGCAAAAAGTCATACAGCACCCTAGCCCCCTCAAACTCATGGTCCGTGATACCGCTCACCTTTCAACCTGCACGCCCTGTCACGGAAGGACCTTTCGGCCGGATCGTCCGGTATAATGTGAAACCTGGAATGGTCGGCTTTGAGTAGAACCCAACTATCCTCCATCAGACATCCCGACAGTTACAGTAGATTCGTGGGTCCCTCCCTTCCCCTCCTCTCTTCCCCAGTCAAGTCTGGCGAGGACTCCGGATCGCGTCCGTGCGGTGATCCTTCGCGCCGGGCTTGCGTGAGCCAAGGATCCATATCGGTTTCGACCATCCGGACAGAATGGGTTGTTGGTGGGTAGGGGGGATGGTTTGTTATGGAGATGTGGAAGTTGGCGATCAATTTCCATCACAATCGTATTTACTTATTAGTGTAGTATCAGTGATGAGATGTGATAGCGGGAGGTTGATTGAGGGCAAAGCTTGAGTGCTGGGAATACTATCCTTTTCGTTAAGGAAGGTCCTTTCTTGCTCCTTGGGAGAGATCAAGTGCCAGTTTCGTGATTTTGACCTCTTCTGTGCTATTCGGGTTCTCTTGTGTTATTTTGGAAGTAGTTTGATGTCGCCGGCGCTGAAAAGGGGGGTGTACTTTGGGTGTCGATCGCTTTCGTTGAGGTGGAAGGAAGATGCGAGAGGGTTGACTAGGTTACAATCCAATTCTTTGCATAGATGGTCTACTCACGCTTCTTTGCTTGGTGCTGATGCAGGATTGCAGCAGGATGGGAATTGGGAAACCGATGGCCTAACGACGGCCTGAGGGTTCGAAGGCCTCTGCAGGGAATGTGGTATGCCAAGTTCCCTCAGCAGAGCATGCGGGGA
This sequence comes from Aspergillus aculeatinus CBS 121060, assembly GCF_003184765.1. Classification (NCBI taxonomy): domain Eukaryota; kingdom Fungi; phylum Ascomycota; class Eurotiomycetes; order Eurotiales; family Aspergillaceae; genus Aspergillus; species Aspergillus aculeatinus. The sequence goes on from NW_020291495.1 coordinate 196,896, forward strand.
TCTGACAATGCCAAGGTGAGCACAAGTCCATCATGTATCGGGACCAGTGCTGAAGCTGAAACCTGCACAGAGTCGAGCCCTTGTAGGTACTGTCCAAGCTCAACCAATGACATACCTAATTTTTGACCACTGTAAACCCTCAAGCTCAAGCGAACTGGATTGATAAGCACAGTCCGCTTATCGGAGGGCTTATCGGCCACCGTCGGAGTTCCATTCACGTGACTATCTGCATGTAAACAATGAGTCAGCCAGTCTGGAGATCGACTGGAAGTGACATGTAACGCCTATCTTGAAATTCTTTTGTTTTTGCGTTCATCAAAGTAGAGAGGTAGAAGATAATGCTCACTACATACCTGCACTATTGGAAATAGAACATGTGCAGGAAGGGCCAAAGGCAGTTCACCGACTGATAACGCACTTTCGACCCACAGTCACGCCAGCGGTGTGGGCAGTCTTATAACCAGTCCCCGCCCTACACTCCCACCGCAATCAAGGGGGTCGAATTCTCCACCACCTGTGGCACCACCGCATCATGACATCCAAGGGTAGTCTCCTGCGCTATCCCGGCCCAGGAGTCCACGAGCCAGCTCGTGCACCACGTCGCCGATTCCTGAGACGCTGGCGACGATCCATTGGAGGTGTTGCGTTAGTCGCAACTCTGCTGCTGGTCTCCGTCAGGTCCCCTGCAGATCTCTTGACTCCGACCACCTCTGCAGCGACCAAACGAGAATTCTACGAAGGCCTGCAGAAGTGCCACGATGTGCATGATCGAGGCCTGCGAGAGCCTGTCGCATCAGCAAGCAGGGCCAATCCCCGCTGGAACCCCGTCGCAGGCCAAAAAGAAGCCATCGTCATCCAGAATGCGACGCTCTTCGACGGGGAATCCACCCTCGATGACCGGGTTGATATCATCTTCGACGCGGGAGTGATCCGCTCAGTGCTCCCGACTTCGCAACACACCCCTATCCCAGCCAACGCCCAGGTCATCGACGTGCACGGCTCATTCGTCACCCCCGGCCTGGTAGACATGCACTCGCATCACTTGCTGCTCTCCTTCCCGCAGCTGCCGGCCACCAAGGACGTCAACGAGAGCCCGCTTCTGGGCCCGCTGACCTCCTTCGTGCGTGCCGTGGATGGGTTCAACCCGGACGACCCAGCCATCAAGATCATCGCCTCCGGCGGCGTGACCTCGTCGCTGATCCCCCCGGGATCGGCAAATGTTATCGGCGGCGAAGCCTATCTGGTCAAGAATCTTCTCCGACCCGGCCCAGACGGCGAGCCGGTCATCGAAGAGTTGCTCCTCGACCATGGCATTCCCGAGGCGCAGCGCCAGCGGTATCTCAAGATGGCGTGCGGGGAGAACCCCCGACGCTTCTACGGACACACCCGCCTCGGTCTCGCCTGGCTGCTGCGCGAAGAACTCAACAAAGCACGAGAGCTGCACGCCCGCCAGACCGAATGGTGCCAGGCGGCATTCCAGATCGAGGAAAGCAGGGTGGGGCAGAGTCAGCAGATCGCTAATTTTATCGACCGACAGGGCAAGCGACCGGAAGAATTCCAGCTCGACACGCTGGTGGCCTTACTGCGCGGAGAGCTCAATCTGAATGTGCACTGCTATACGCCCGACGATCTGGAGCGCATGCTTGCCGTGCTGCACGAGTTTGGAGTGCATCCTCGGGCGTTTCATCACGCGTTGTCGGCGTGGCAGGTGCCGGAATTTCTCAAACATCTCGAAGAGTGCGTTGCATCACCTTTAATCTTCATGTCACAGATCGAAGTGCTAACTCAAGTGGGCTCGCAGAAACATCACCATTGCCACGTTCGCCGACAACGGGCTGTACAAGGCCGAGGCCTACGAGTCGAATCTGCGAGGGCCCAAGATTCTGGACGAGCACGGTCTCCGCGTGGCCCTGAAATCGGTGAGTCCTGGTGTCTATCTCTCAGTGGCCATGGCTCATTAATCTGGGTGTCTAGGATCACACAGGAGAAGGCAATTACGCGAAGTACCTCCTGTGAGTGGCGCACAGGCATTTGCCCCAACCCTAAGTTCTTGCTGACATCTACATAGCGACCAGGCAGCAATCGCCCACTCGTTCGGCCTATCCGAGAAAAGGGCGCTGCAATCAGTGACCTCAATCCCGGCTCGCTCCATCCAGCAAGACCACCGCATCGGCTACGCTCGCCCTGGCTACGACGCCGATCTCGTGGTCTGGGATGACCATCCGCTGCAAGTGGGCGCCACTCCAGTCGAGGTGTTCATCGACGGTCGCGCCGTGCTCGAATCGCCCGCCTTACTATCAATCCAAGACAACAAGGTCGCGGCACAAGCCGCACCAGCCGTCCGATCCTCCGTCGCCACAGCCGAGCGGGACCGCGTATGCGCACCCGTGCGCGATCAAGCGTCCCACGCGAACATCCTCTTCACCGGCATCCAGCACGTCCTCCTCAACTCGACCACAAATCCCCACACAGAAGCAGCGCACGACAGAGTCCTCCTGCTCACAAACGGCCAGATCGCCTGCCTCGACACCAAGTCAACCTGTCTCGCGCAGACCACCAGTGAATCCCTCACGCAGATCGATCTCCAGAACGGATACATCACGCCCGGCCTCGTCGCCTTCGGCAACAAGCTGGGCATCGAGGACATTGCCTCCGAGCCCTCCACCGGCGCCGGCAAGGACGTCAAGGGCGCGGCCGACCCGCTCAACGAGCAGAAGAGCGTGCATTTCGCCAAGTACGGCGTGCATCTGGGCGGGCGCGCCTTCGGCCGGGCGCAGATCGGCGGCGTGACCAAGGCTGTGACTCCGCCGCTGAGCGCGGGAATCATACAAGGGGTAAGTGTGGGGCTCCGGACCCACGAGCAGGCGACGATCCTGGACGGAGGGATCTGGAAGGACGACGTGGCGCTGCACTTCACGGTGGGCCAGTCGGCGAGAAGTGAGTTCCTACCTCCAACATTGTCCTTCTTGTCAAAAACGATAGATAGCTTACCGCGTGCATCCCGGTAGACGACAATACCCCCACCGTCCTGTCGGGGATCGAACGGCTGCGGCAGGTGTTGGAGCAGGGAGGCAGCGACAGCTCGGGGGTATTCGCGCGAGCGGCGAACGGGTCTCTTCCGGTGGTTGTGCATGCTTTCCACCAGGTATGTTGCTCCCAGATACCCCCCCCCCTAAAATGAGTGACCAGGGTGCAGCTAACCCGGACAAGGACGACATCGCGCAGCTCGTCCGCATCAAGACGGACTTCCCCCGCGTCAACCTGGTTCTCTACGGCGGCCACGGTGCCCCTCTGGTAAGACCCTCTCCCTTCCTTCCTACTTTTACGCAGTTTCAACGCTCCCCGCATGAACCACCCCCCAACCTGACAACACCACAGGTCGCCCACCACCTCGCCGAAGCAGCCATCCCCGTCATCCTCACGGGCAACCGCGGCGCCCCGGACCGCTGGGAGAAGAAGGAAATCCCCGTGGGGCCCCCGCTGACCGAAAGTGCCGCGAAGACGCTCCTCGACGCCGGCGTGCAGCTCGGGCTGGCGCTCGTGGGCGATTCGGGGGTCCATGCGCTGGCCCAGCACGCGCGGGTGGCCGGGAAGCAGGCGGGGTTGACGGATTGGGAGGCGATCGCGCTGGTGTCGACGAATCTGGAGGAAATTCTGGGGCTTCGCTTGGGGCAGAGTGCGAGGGGGGAAGGGGAGGGAAAGGCGTATGTGGGGGACTTTGTGGTTTGGGAGGGAAATCCGTTGCGCGGGGAAGGGTCGGTGGTTGTTTCGGTGCTGGAGGGCGGGGAAGTCGCGGATTGTTGGCCGGATAGGGTTGGGGCTGTTTTGTAGGGTTGGCCAGGGGAGCTGGTTGAGGGTCAGGTGGGGGGGGATTGAGATACGTTGCAAAGCGAGACTATATCCTGACTACTAAAAACACATGGTTCCTATATCCCCGCCAGGTTAAAACGATGTAGGCACCAACATCACCATTCAAGCCAACCCCTCCAAGTCCAAGTCCAACCGCCACACATCGCCCGACCGCTCATTCGACTCAGCCAACCCCCCATGAACAACCACACTTACACCTGACCCACCCCCCTCAAGCACATCCGCAGCAAACCACCCCCTCGCCACCGGCCTGTGCCCGTCCCCCTCCCCCTCCCCCTCCCCCTGAACAAGCACCCACTTCCCCGCCTCCAGATCGAAAACCCAAACATCCCCCAACATCACCCCAGCCCCCTGATGCCCCAGAGAACTAGGATCACACTCCCCGAACAAGGTCACGAGAACCCACCGCCCCAGCTCCGCCCTGGCAGCAAGCAAACACCCCACACTCCTGGCCGCGGGCCCGACCACCCCATCCGCCACAAACCCAACCGTGCTCCACACATCCGCGACGGGGTCATAGACATCCACCGCCCCGCCTTGCTCGCGCGTCCCATCGAACCCATTCATGCGGTACACCTTCCCGTCCGCGTAGGCGATCGAGGCGCCCCCGCGCGCCGGGCCGGGGGCCGGGGCGCACTCGCGCCAGCGGCGGGTGGGCAGATCGAAGGCCCAGAGGTCGCGGAGGCGGCCGGCGGCCGGACAGCCGGCGTGCAGGTAGATGGTGTCTGTGCCGTTGGTGGTTAGGGCGTGGTAGCTTCGGCCGACGGGGAAGGGGGCGGCCGGGTCGGAGGGGGTCAGCTGCGTCCAGACGCTGTCGGTGGAGTCGAAGACCCAGAGGGCGCCGTGCTCTTCGAGCGGGGCCATGGCGGCGCCGCCGCGGCCGGAGAAGATGTAGAGTTTGTTGGCGAGGGCGGTTGAGGCGGTGCCCACTCGGGGTTGTGGGTGTGGGTGTGCGGTGGAGGTTGGGGTTGGGATTGTTGGGGAGGCTGGTTGGGGTTAGTTTGGGTACTTTATAGCTTGCTGAGTTGATATATGCGTGGGCGCGGCCTACTGGGGCTCACAGCGAGACGGTATACGGTTGAGTCGACGGGTTCGCGGGGCCGCAGCTCGCCGCCGTAGATGTAGGCGTGGTCGCCTAGGATGGTGAGGGTCTGCGATGACCTCTGGATTGAGGTAGCGGTATCGGACAGAAGCTGGGTCCAGGTAGCGCGCACCATTATGGCTGGATTGATTGTCAGGGGCTATGAAATGAGGAGAAAAGGTGTGCCTTGACTCCTGGATGGTGGCCGTGAAGTCGGTTATATAGCCGGTGATAAGCTACTTCCTGGGCCGACTTGTATGCTCGCTCGCTGGATGTGGGTCTGACTGGTGTGTATCGCCGTAAAGCTGATACGGGCGTAAAGTATGCCCCGATTGGGTTTAGGGCAGTGGACTTGGCATTGATCAGTTTCATCGACCATCGTGTTTGATGCACCCTCGATTCTCTGGCTTAGTTCATGGAAGCGGGGTTTTCTCCATCCATGCCGTGCCATCCGCGTCGTGTCCGCACACCACGACATCAATTGGCTGGTTGATGTCCAGCAGCTTCGACTTCGAGATGTCTTCCGGCACTGCCGGCAAAACCAACGTTACCGCCCGTGCTTGGGACCAGTATCGCGAGATATGCGAGACGATGCGCTTGGCGAGATGGGTGGGATAGTGCGAGTGCTCGAAGCCCCGTGTCTTTCGTTCAAGTTCCGGCCATACAATGCCGAGGATGTAGTCGAACAGTGTATCGGAGCGCCACAGGAAGACCAGTTGGAGAAGGCACTCTGCCAGACTGAATGTGTAAACATCCGCCGTGCTTGATGCTCCAAGGTCCAGCCTGCCAATGACCTTGCATGCACTGTACGCCAAATCATCAAGCTTGTTGGAGGTAGCTGAGTTCAGGTCGATGGGCGGGTTATCGGACATGCACGCCCCGTGGGCTTCCTCGAACATCATCTCGCAAAGAATGCAGTACACGGCATTCATCGCATCACGATGGCTAGGATATACCTGTTCATAGGAAGTCAAGGGACACTCCGATAGTTCTTCCGTAGCTGTATTGACAGCTGCACTGCAGCGTGGTCGCCTGTTATGTACCCGCGACCTCCACACCTCTAGTCGTTCCTTCTGAACCGTCAACAAGCCCCGCAAGTGGGAACCTCGCACGAAGCCCTCCTGTGCTTCAGCATACTCGTCCGGCGGCGAGCATCTCCCTAGCATCGTGTTCAGCACTCTATGCGCGACACGGCCGATGTCTCTCGACGACTCCTGGATTCGGTGCGTGCCGGCTACCGAGCGAAACACAACCAGCCGCGAGCGTATCTCCATAGACTTGATCAAGATATCATGAATGAGATCATCTGGACTCATCCCCAATACACAGCTGAGATACAGATGATCGGTGGCGTCTGGAAAGCAGTTCGGGCCGAACGAGCTGACCCCCTCGCCCTCGAGGAGCAGCGAGGGTGGCTTCGACAGTCGATGGGAGACACAGAGCCGATGCCACATCTGCAGGGCCCCGACCCCATCCGGGGAGCGCACGATCTGTTCCCGGCATTGTGCGACAAATCGCAGGGTGTCCCAGACTGCTAGCCGGAAACTGAGATGATTCGTCGAGGCGTGGTGGTAGTAAGCGAGGAGAACGAGGGCCCGCAGAATCGAGGCTGCATTACGTGCCACTTCGCCTGCAGTCGCGGTGCGGCAGAGTTGAAGTGCGCGGTCATGGTAATTGCGTGCTTGGCGGTGATGGCGGGAATTGACCCGGGGGCTAAACACAGGGATTTGATGATCATCCACGAGGTGACGACTCTGGACCGGTGCGTTGAGCATGGACAGGCTGGAGGCTGAGATGCAGAGAGCGGCAGCACGCAGGCAGGGGGCGTCGAAGATATCCCCCACAGACGTCATTGACAATGCCGGTAGCAGATGGCGTACATGATCCTGGAAGTGGCTCAGGTAACGGACCTCAAGGCCGTCCCCAAGATCTAGCGAAGGGGAGAGTCCAGCTGCGGTGAGGTCACTCGAGAGAAGGGGTTTGGCCGACGGATCGTATTCACTACGAGCCTTTCTCGACGCAGCGGTGGGATCTGCCGCCGCAGATGACGCGACAATCGCCTGCGTATGTCGCTGGAAGGTAGCTTGATCGGTGTGTCGGAAAGTCAAATTCACCCCGTAACTGCACTCCAGCGATAACCGAACACAGGCGCGGCAGTGAGGTTTGGTTTCGTCGCACTGACACTACATCAGACCGACGGTTCATGGGGCACAATTACAACAGACGAACCTTTTTGCCTCTTCTTCGGCATGACTTGCACCCTGAGTGCTTCCGAGTGATCTTGCTGGACCTTGTCCTAGTCGTCGTCATACCATTGGGAGGCATGTTAGGTCCGGAGTTGGTAGCAAAGCTCTGTTGCTATGGCATCTTGCAACCTGGCAGTGGCGTGTGGGGTTGGTGTCAAGATTCGGCGCCAGGAACTTGGGACGTTGCCCTGACCCTCGGTTACAGTACTAGGTTACAGTATTACCCATTTGTGGTGATAAATTACGCATACTGGCCTGCCCCCTTACAATACAACAATACGCGCCTGTGGATACCCATTCCAGTCTACACCTTGGGATCATATCATCATTCAATCTTGTAAACCGGGGAGGAACATGCCTCGGAAGAATGTTTCTACGACTAGGTGAATCATGCATGAATCACAATTCCTGATCTGGCTGCCGATCGATACGATCTACCAATGCAGTGTCTAGACCATCGGCGGACGTCGCGGGAAGGCGGAGATAATCGGGGCTAAGTGTAGCGAAGCCCCCTGATCTCAGAGATACGTACTTGAGGATCTGTGCCACACAATCCAAGGGCTGGGTCACTGCCACGTCTCGCCATGACGAGCGTGGTGGACATGCATCATCGAGACAATGGTGAACTCAAATAAGGCCTTTCTTGTGACGAAGCCTGGTTCACTTGCCATTCATCCTCTCCGCATCTTGCGATTAGCCAATGATCAGCCACGAACCTTAACTGCTCTCTTACTCATCGTGGTTACAGCATGGTGAAGCCATGATGACGCCCCAGCCAGCAACAACAGCCACAGCACATCTATAAAGTCCGTCAAGTCAGAGCTTTCTTCAGCTTCATCATCAACAGTTAACTGAACAATCCAGACCTTGCTTGACCAAGTCTATCCCCAACATTCCGACCAATTGCTGCACATTTATTCCCCGTTGAACCAGCTCATACCTTAAGTTATATACCTTCCATCATGCAGAACGAGTACGGACAGGGCATCTCCCACGCCACCGGTGGCTCCAGAGTCCCCGAGAAAGTCCAGCAGAAAGCTCCCCAAGGACTAGAAGAGTCCTTGCCCAACAAGGTATGGCCGCTATCTCCCCATGGGTCTCTCTCCCCTCAAGTCTAATGACTGACATGATGACTCCAGCTCCACGACACCGGCTCCGGAACTGGTCGCCAGACTCACGCCCTCAACGACGGTGAAGACTCCATTGTCCCCAAGAGCATCCAGAAGGCCGTCCCCGAGAAGCTCGAGCGCGCATTGCCTAACAAGATCCACAACACCGGTGATGAATAGATGATCTTGCATAGCGGAACGTCTTACGAATGTGATCTGTGACGATACAATTTATGTCATGTTGTATTCAATGTTATGAAATGTGAAATAATGGAATTCTGATTTGGTTATCCATCGTTTGAATTCATTCTGAGTAAAGAATTGTCCAAGACCTTTGCAGACTCCTTTTCGGAAGATTTACATAGAAGCACCATCGCCATGACTGGGTGGAATTACAGCTCAGTCATAGTACTTGGATAGAGTCGAGAGAGAGCTCAACATACCAGTTTGTCGGGGAACACTCCCCCGGTCGTGGCCGTATCACAGGTCAGTAAAGGACATGTTCGAACCTTGAAGGGTTAACTCACGTAAACAACGGACGGCGTTCAAGTGGTACAGTACATTATGAGCCAAAATGAGCAATGCACCGGACAGAAGCCCAGCATTCCCGCAGCCAGCGATGGCGCGTCCCAGACAGTGAAACTACGAAAGCTGGAGATTAAGGTCACATCTGGTGTGTCTATTTTTCCACACCTTCGCGCGACGCGTAGCTTATAGTTGGACAGCCCTAGATCCACCCTAAGCAAGAATACAAGGTGACATAAGGCTGGCAGATCGTAGCGCAAGGTTACAAACATCAGCGAGGGGGTTGATTTCACCAAAAACGGTCAGCGAGTCACTGTCAATCACTTTTCCCAACAGGACTCGACGGAACTCACGTTTTTCAATGGAGTGATGACTAGATATGAATCACCCTGCTACGCCTCACTTGTGTTCCGCCAGGAGCATCACTAACAAACACGGCTGTCTGACTTCAAAAGTAACCCAAAGACAAGATCCCAACAAGGTCTTCACAGTGCACCGAAAGTACAATTGCTTCGAAGCAGCGCTGAAGTTAGCTAGTGGGTTTATTGGTGTCGTTGGCAGATCCCACGGAAAGTGGTCTAGGACCCGTGGTTTTGTGGACACACTCCACATTCTCTTCTAATTTTACTCGAGCGCCGGAGATGTATCACCCTCTGCTCCCTCTGGTCGGATGAATAGACCACTAAGCCAACACCATGTCAGAAATTGAGCATATTTCGGGTCTATATAGAAGGATAGGTTTATCACTTACCTCTCCGTCCAAAGTAGTGTACGAGGTTCGTGGAGGCTGTGACGCCCAGATGAGATGATGCTGTCAAGCATTACAAGCATCAGCCACAGCATTGTGGCTCAAAGCCTTATCAGTCACTTCAGATAATGGTTGCCTATCTTGGGACGGAGTAAAATCAGCGAATAAGCAAAGCAGCCTCAAGCCACTCGGAGTAGATTAATCTTCCACGCTGCTTTCACTGGCCACGGGCGCCATCGGAGTCCGATGCTTACACTTCCACCCTGCGCCCAAGCACAAATCCTTCGCCATGTTGCGGGATGTGATGACAGGTGAGTCAAGTATATAAGTATTGCTGGCTTCTGCCATGAAAGCTTAATGGTTCTGGTCAGGCCTGGCGACTGTCAGCAAGCACTGCTGCTCGACAACTAGCGATAAGAGATGGCGTCGTTGTCGACACAATGCACGAGTGCCAGCGATGCTGTGTTTGGCCCTCGGGTCAGCGTCGCCTGTCGCTCGTTTGACTTTACGCTTTATTTTGAAGATGTGATGTTCGCGTGCCTGCCCGCGGCTCTTTGCCTGTTGCTTCTTCCGATCTCGGTCTGGCAGCTTTGGCACGAGCCTCGTCGCATCAAGAGGTCTGCCCTCTTGGCTTCCAAGCTAGTATGTCGATTAGCACTATTCCCACGATACGAAGTAGGTACTAACATGCTCAGTTAACACTTGGGGCACTATTTGCCGTCCAGATTGCGTTCTTAGCTCTCCGTCAGTCACAGCCTCTAACCCCTGCGCACGGTGCCTCGCTCGCCGCGGATGTGTTGGAAGTGGTGGCCATCGCCAGTGCGATGTGGCTGTCCTACTTGAGCCACTGTCGCTCTATCCAGCCCTCTACGCTGCTGATTGTCTATTTCTCGACTCGTACCCTGTTGGGAATCGCCCGGGTGCGGACGCTGTGGCTCATGCGCGCCGCCACGGCAGACGCCGCCATCTTCACCGTGGAGATCAGCCTAACTTTTCTATCATTGATCCTGGAGTCAATCGAGAAAGCATCAATTCTTACCGAGAAAGCCGCGAGGCCCGCCACGCCGGAGCCGTTCAGTGGGTTCTGGAAGCTTGCGAGCTTCGCCTGGCTGGCAGGAACCTTCCGCCAGGGCTACTCCAAGGTCCTTTCAGTCCACGACCTGCCTGATCTCGATCCTCAGCTGAGGAGTGAGGTCGTGGGTAAAGAGCTTCAGGATGCCTGGTCGCAAACAGGTAATGTTGCGTTGTTTCTTGGGGCTTCGTGTCTGTTCTAACATGAATATGCTCTCGGGCTGATAGAAGACAAAACCGCAAAGTATGCCTTGCTCCGCACCTCGACGCGAGCCTACCTAAGCGCACTGCTCGCAGCGGTCATTCCTCGCCTGCTGCTGACGGGCTTCACCTTCTGCCAGCCCTTTCTGGTGGATGCGACCGTGACATGGGTCGGGAACCGGGACGCGGCCCTGGACTCGGGCAAAGGGCTGATCGCGGCGTTTGCGATCGTGTACACCGGCATGGCGGTAAGTTGCGTACCGGCATGGGTTGAAAGGACATGTGTACCTGCATAACGCTGGTGCTGATATTGTTGGATGAAGGTATTCACAGCACTGTCCGGCTACCACACCTTCCGCTTCACCGTCCGTCTCCGCGCCGGACTGATCTCCCTCGTCCACCACCAAACCGTGCGAACCAGGGCGGTCGACCTTGGGGAGATTACCGGAGTGACACTGATGGGGACAGATGTCGAGCGCATCACGTCGGGCTTCTTCTCCATCCACGATCTGTGGGCCTGCTTGATCGACATCGCGGTCGCCATCTTTTTACTCGCCAGGCAACTGGGAGTTGCGAGTGTTGTTCCGGTGGTGATGGTCGTGTGTAAGTGGATCCCCAGTACTCTATTCAAGAGACATCAAGGCATCGATAGTAACGAAATTCAGTCTTCTTTGGCTGCACGTTCAAGCTCTCAGCGTCCAGCAACACCGCTCAACGCGTCTGGATCGAAAAAGTGGAAGACCGGATCCGATTCACTTCGTATGCGCTGGAGAACATCAAGTCGGTCAAGATGCTCGGACTCTCACCGAGGATGTCTGCAATCATCGGGGGATTGCGGTATGCCGAAGTGGCTGCTTCGACGGTGTTTCGGAAGCTGGTGATCGGGAGTGTGGTACTGTGTATGTCGCCGAATCGAATCTCAATGTTGGAAACCCCGTAGGAAAATGCTGACAAGACCCCCTTGTCTGGTCAGCGAATTCACCTGCCAATCTGGCGCCGATGGCGACATTCACGCTCTACGTGATCATCGCCCTTGTCAAACATAACAACTCCATCCTCGCTGCCAAAGCCTTTACCTCTCTGTCATTGATCTCGCTGCTGACGACCCCGGTCTTGACCTTCATCCAGTCGGTCCCATCTGTGGTGGAATGCCTGGGTTGTTTTGATCGGATCCAGGAGTATTGCAGCAAGTCGCCGAGGCCGGATGAGTCTGAGGCACAGCACGAACTCGACGGTATCCCCCTAAGCTCGCTGAAAACGCAAGCATCAGAGCAGAACGGGAGCGCAGTCGAGTTCACCGGGCAAAGCTTCGCCTGGGACCAAACAACTGCCCCCGTGCTACAGGACATCCACCTGAAGATCCCACGTGGCGCCATAACCATGGTAGTCGGGCCGATCGGTAGCGGAAAGACGACGTTAATCGAGAGTATACTGGGCGAGACAGTCCTCGCAGGCGAGGAAGTCACCAGAAACCATGGTTCCATCGCCTACTGCGCCCAGACTCCATGGCTGCAAAGCCAGACCATCCGTGAAAACATCCTTGGGTCGAGTCTGATGGACTCGGCCTGGTACGAGACGGTGATTAGGGCTTGCGGGCTCGAGAAAGACATGGCGCGTCTGCCACGCCGGGATCAGACGCCAGTTGTCAGCAATGGACTGACCCTGAGCGGGGGGCAGAAACAACGCATTGTAGGTGGCTTCCAGCCATTATTTGCTGATAGCTAGCATCGTCACTGATATTGTTTCAATAGGCGTTGGCGCGAGCACTGTACGCCCGACCTCGAGTTGTTCTGCTGGATGACATCTTCAGTGGTATCGACGCTACAGCAACGGACAACATTGCGCGCAGCTTGTTCGGCGACAGCGGGCTGTTCCGGGCATTCGAGACGACAGTCGTGCTTGCGACGCATTCGGGTACAGTACCTGGACCTCTGACAACGGGCGCACATGTACCTGGACTGACCAATCATTGGTACAGGTTTTCTTCTTCAATTTGCAGACACAGTTGTCGTGCTGCGTGAAGGCCGGGTTGTTGACGCTGGTGCACTCGACGCTCTGAAGCAAAGTAGCGACTTTGTGCGCAACCTCAAGATAACAGTATCGGAAATTTCTGGTAGCGAGAGTGAGTCAAGCAGCGACTCTGAGCAGCTTGAACATGTAGACAAGCACAGCACCAATTCAGAAGCTGTCGAGTCGGCCGATGAAGATGCCACAGACGATCAGAGCCGCCAGACTGGAGACTTTGCGGTCTACGCTTACTACGCCACTGCTGCGGGGCGCCTGAATATCGTTCTGTCGCTGGTGTTCGCGTTCATGTGGGCCTTCTGCAATGAGTTTTCCAGTACGTTGAAGGATGGGTTCTGCATTGTCCGAGGAGGTTTCGCTGACATGGGTCCATAGCTGTGTGGGTGAACTGGTGGACAGCGGCAAACGAGAAGAGTCCCAACTCGAAAGTGGGCATGTATCTGGGAGTTTACATCTTTTTCGGACTATCAGGAGCTATCTTGCTGGTTGCCACTTGCTGGTATGCAGCATCCCACATCGACTACAACCGACTGTCTAACATGCGAACAGGATCACCATCGTGACCATAATCTCCCGCTCAGCAATCAAGCTGCACGACAATGTGTTAACCAGCACGTTCCGTGCCTCCTTCCAGTTCTTCCACAATGCAGACATCGGCAGCATCACCAACAGGTCAGAACCAGCATCAGCACCAGCATACCCTTTCCTCTAGAGCTAACCACCGTCGCACATCACAGATTCAGCCAAGACATGGACCTGATAGACATGCGCCTCCCCGTCGAAGCACTCAACGTGATCGCAAGTGAGCCATGCACCCTTCCGGCCCTACATTGCCTCCCTTTCTCCCCAGCCTAACCCCAAAAACAGTGCTATCCACCTGCCTGGTCAAACTGGTCATTCTAGCCATCTTCGCCAAATACCTCGCCGCGGCGATCCCCTTCGCAGCCGCGATCGTCTACATGACCCAGAAATTCTACCTGCGGACCTCGCGCCAGCTGCGGTTCCTCGACATCGAGGCCAAGGCGCCGCTGTACACGCACTTCCTGGAGCTGGTCAGCGGGGCGGCGACGGTGCGCGCGTTCGCATGGCAGCCAAGGTTTGACGCGGCGTGCACGGCGCTGCTGAACACCTCGCAGCGGCCCGTCTACCTGCTGTACTGCGTGCAGCAGTGCCTGGGCTTCGTGCTGGACATCCTGGTGACGATCCTCGCCGTCATCCTGGTGGCGACCGTGGTCTTCCTGCGGGAGCGGTTCGATCCCGGCGAGGTCGGCGTCGCGCTGGTCATCGTCATGACCTTCAACCAGACGCTGATGCTGCTGGTCAAGTACTGGACGCAGATGGAGACCTCGATCGGGGCGGTGTCGCGCGTCAAGGCCTACGCCGCCACCACCGAGGCCGAGGAGCGGCACCCGGAGCTCCTGCCCGCGCTGCCGCCGCTGTGGCCGCATGCCGGGGCGATCCAGCTGCGCGATGTGGTGGCCAGCCATTCGTGCGTCACCCACTTCTCTGTCTGTGACATATAACCGCTAACACCGTGTACAGACAGAACACCACCCCCGTGCTCAAGGGCATCAGCATGTCCGTGCGCGCCGGTGAGAAGATAGCCATCTGCGGGTCCTCGGGCAGCGGCAAGACGAGCCTCATCCTGGCGCTGCTGCGCATGGTCGAGATCCAGGCGGGCTCCGTGCGGATCGACGGCCACGACCTGGGCGCGTACCCGCGGGAGGAGATCCGCGCGAATCTGACCGTGATCACGCAGGAGCCGTTCCTGATGACGGGCACCGTGCGGTTCAACATCGACCCGGTCGGCGGCGCGGCGGACGAGGCGATCATCGCCGCCCTGCAGCGGCTGCGGCTGTGGGAGCGCATCGAGCGCGAGGGCGGGCTGGAGATGGCGATGAAGCCGACATCGTGGTCGTTGGGCCAGCGGCAGCTGCTGTGTCTGGCGCGGGCGATGGTGCGCAAGAGTCGGGTGTTGATCCTCGATGAGGCGACCAGCAGGTATGTATTCTTTTGTCCCTTGAGGTCTTTTTAATGGGTGCTGGGGCTGGGCTGAACAATGTGTAGTGTGGATCACGAGACGGAGGATATCATGCAGGAGGTCATTGAGACGGAGTTCGCGTCTCACACCGTGCTGGCGGTGATGCATCGCCTGCGGTTGATTCATCGGTATGATCGGGTTGCGGTCTTGAATGCGGGTGCGTTGGTGGAGCTGGATAGTCCTGCTGCTCTGTTGGGTCGTGATTCTTTGTTTCGACAGCTTTACCAGTCTGGACATGGTGGTGCGAGTAGATGTTGATGATGGTGATGATGAGTGGTGACGATTTTTCACTAGAGCTGAGAGATGGCATACACGAAGACACGATACTATACACAGAAGAATAATCTATACACATGCGAGCCAGACAACCTCACTCCTCGCGCCGAACACGGATCGCGTAAGAAAGCTCCTCACTCCCTCCCTGCACGGTATACACATCCAACCTCTCCGGATCGTATCGATGGTTGTAAAGCTTCATCTCCGGCGGACACGAGACCAGCTTCTCCAGGGCCCTAACCACCTCCCACGCCCAATCAATCTCCACGCCCAACTCCCTCGCCAGCATATTACAGCGCACCATAATCTGCCAGCAGCGGTGCAGATACCGCCGCAGCTGCCGGCGATTCCGCTCATGGAGCGGATCATGCGGCACGCATAGCCGCGATCGGGGCTCCTTGTTGCCCTCGCCGCTCAAGGTCGTCATCTCCGCCGCCCAGTCGTCGGGCACGCCGCGCTCGCGGAGATAGGCCTCGATGCGCGATGTATCCTGTTGACTCGGACGGAAGCCCGCTTTGTCCGACGCGAGGAACAACGGGAAGGGCAGCTCGCCGTACGTGAAGCAATCCTTCTCCTCGGGTGCGGCGAGAATGGCCAGTAACGCGTCCACGGAGACATCCTCGGGCTGCTGCCACAGCCGCTTGAGGCGGGCGCGCCGTCCCTCCTCGTCTCGTGCGCAGGACTCCTCGTACCACGGATCTCCCTGGTCCCAGATCCGCACCTGGCTCGCGAAGCCGAACTGCGGCTCCAGGCCCAGAAACTGGCGGTGCGGGTACCGCGACATCTCCGTCGCTTGCCAGAGGCACGTCCACTCGTCGACCGGGCGCTGGTACATTTTTGTGGTGCGGTAGTCGTGCGCATAGGCCCTGCTCCCGGCTGCATGTTCCGAGGCCGAAGAAGAAGAAGAAGAGTGTAACTCCGGGAAGCAGTAGAGAGTATTTAACGTCAGGTACATCTCCAGCGCGGCGTCGAAGACCGGGCCCCACCCGTGGTCCATCTCACACTGCCTCAGTTAGTTCTGGTGAATGATGATAATCAACTCGAGTCGTACAACACACGATTCATATTGGAAAACACCAGTGCAGTTACAACAAGGGAAATGAAAATGGGAGGGAAGCGGAGGTACTCACTAGTTCAATACAGGAACAATCCTGCACGCGCATCCACTCCTTCAGCCCGATGTCGGGATGCGCGCACAGCCGGAAAATGATCTCCATCTCCCCGAGCACGAGCAGGGTGCTGACGACCTGCAGGTTGAAGAACCCGTCGCCGTTGACCTCTTCGAACCGGGAACAGTCGTTCCATTGGTAGGGCCGGAGGAAGGCAGCGGCCCGGCGCTCGGTGTAGGGGAGCGGACAGCCGCAGGCAAAGTCGGTGGTGCTGTCGATGTGCTGGCAGAGCTGCTGCGTCTTTTGGATGTTTTTTTTGGGGTGGTGCCAGCGAAAGGTGAGGGGGTGGATGCGCGCGGCTAGGCGGTCGTCTAGGAGGAGTTCGTCGCGCGCCGGCGGGAGGTATTTCGGGGCGTACTGTTGCCGCGCGGCGGTTGTGTCCTCGTCGAGGACGCGGGCGAAGGAGGTGGCGAAGTGGCCTAGATCCTTGGCTTGGGTGGGGAGGAAGCGGAAGTAGAGGTTGGCGATGGTGGTGTCCGGGCTGGTATGGGTTGGGGTGCGGTGGATGAGGTGCGAGGTTAGGCTGCGCCAGGGGATACGGTGGGCGCGGTGGGCCATTGGGGATGAGAGGATTGAAGATTGGAAGACTTGATCGATAAAGCTAGCCGTGTGAGCTTACCTTATAGTTCAAGGGGAAGACCCTGATCAGGGGCCACAAACTACGGGGTCATAGTAAGACCTAATTGACTAGCAAACTCATTCCTGTGCTAGGAGGTAGTGAAATCGCCTTCCTTGTTTAGGACTTTTGGCTTGAGTTAGTACTGTGACTTTCCCTGATCAGCCTAGAGTAGTTCAAGGTCCAATATAAAAGAAGGGTAGCTGGCCGTCGGACTCCGGGTGGGCCCAGGGTCCCTCGGAGCTTATCGGGGCACTGTCCTCCCCGAGTCAGCGCGAGTCCCTGTTCTTGTCCTAGAGCTTATTAGGGCTGCAAGGACTATATTAAAAGGACCCATAATGGCATGTATCCAGATGAGATGTCCTGGGTCGGTAAGAGATCTGATCTACCTACTAAGATTAGGGACTAGTTTGCATGATTCTGGCTAATGAGAATGATTTATACAAATGATCAGACTGGAAAACTCCTAGGTGCTCTCTACTCCGTAACCTATGGGAGTTGCCTCCATCTGCCATATCCTAAGTCAGGTGTACTGCCCTCGTGCTATAAAATAATCCCTTGCCACCTGCTAAGCAGCCCTGCCCGGGGAGAATCCGTGCGGCTATTGCGGAACCGCCGTGCTGTACCTATGGAGTACGGAGGGATCTTTGGAAACCATATACAAATAGAAGTAGCGCTCCAATCCTTTTCTTCCAGTTCCAGTTGACTTCACCCGCATACATCATAAGTCCTCTGAAGACAAACACTCCCACCTCATAAATATAGATAAAATGTATATAATATAAATAATTTACATCATTCTTATCATGATTTTTAATGTATATATTTTATCTAACTTGTTATGATTATCCTGCTGTTTTGATTATATATCAATTTCTTTATTTCAATAGATATAAAATTATAATTTAATCCTTAAATTTACAAATTTTTATTAGATATTTATCAGGTTTCTGAGCTCTCAGGGCTGACGCCACGAAGACCTCATTGTTCGCTGGCTGCCATTAGTAGACGGTACACAATGGCCCGGTGTAGCACCACAGACCGAGATCTTCGTCGGAAAACAAGACTGCGTTTACAATAACCAAAGGTTTGCGAACGACGTACAATCCAGAGGACTGGCGAGGTCCCGGGTGGATGTTTTGGTCATTAGGTGTGAACAATGATTGTAGAATGTTGAAGCTTCCCTACCGCTTACCACTGGGGCTTGAAAGTGAGTTTCACAAAGCGCGGTTAGCAAGAATCGCCTTGAGACCTTGAGCTTCGACAAGATATGGTGGAAGTTGCTAGTCAATAGCATTGATTGAGTTGGAGACATCTTAAGATCCCCTCTTAAGCCACTAACCCAAACCTGCATAGTGCAGAACGCAATCCCGATAGATTTCGGAGCTGAACAATAGTATCGGACATAGACAGACAGTGTATCAACATCAAAGAGTATATAAGGAAAGACAATGCCAACCCAAAACCGAGACGATCAGCTCACCATAGTCCTACCACAATACACCCCGCCCCAAAATGCCCCCCAACCCCATCCCGACAACCTTCCTCTCACGCAACAATCTCCACCTAGCCGCCCATCTGTACCCGCCGTGCCGCAATGCCCCCTCCCGCGCCGGCGCCGCTATCATAATCGCCCACCCGTGGACTTCCATCAAAGAACAATCCCCGGCCAACTACGCCCGCTACCTCTCCGCCGCCGGGTTCACCTGCCTAACCTACGACGCCGCCCACCACGGCGAATCCCCAGGCCAGCCCCGCCGCCTGGAAGACCCCTTCCAGCGCGTCGAGGAGATCAAGAACGCAGCCACCCACCTAGCCACCAACCTTTCTGACTCTGTGGATCCCCACCGCATCGGGGTCCTAGGCATCTGCGCCGCAGGCGGGTACGCCGCCTTCGCCGCGCAGACGGACCTGCGACTGCGGGCCGTGGCGACCGTCTCCGCGGCGTGCGTGGGCGAGTTAGTCCGGCGCGGGGGTCCTTTGTCTCAAGACACCGTTGACCCGGAAATCCTGCAGACGCAACTTGCGCTAGCAGCAAAGGACCGCACTGCCATGGACCTCCCCACCCGAAGAGAAGGAGATGAAGATGTAGGGCTGGTGCGAATGCTCCCGCAGCGCTACGAAGACCTACCCGCCGATGCACCCCCGGCCATGCGGGATTTCGCGGCGTACTACTGCACTCCCCGGGGCTACCATCCCCGGGCGGATGGGGTGGCGCGCGCGCAGAGCTGGGATCTGATGGCGAATTTCGAGGCGTTTCGGTTCATGGATAGGGTCAGTCCAAGGCCGGTGTTGATGGTTGTTGGGGAGAGGGCGGAGAGTCGGTGGGTGAGTGAGGCTGCTGTTGAGCGGGCGAGGGAGCCGAAGGAGGTGTTTGTGGTGGAGGGGAGGTCGCATGCTGATTCGTATGACCGGGTCGAGGAGGATGGGGTCGGGGAGAAGTTGGTGCAGTTTTTTATGGGGGGGTTGGTGGGGGTTTAGGGTTGGATTGGGTGTCGGTATGAGTGCTTTCAGGACTGGAGTAGGGCTTCGGACTCTAGCACTCAGTGGTGAGCTTCTATGGTCGGGAAGTTGAAGAAGGACTTTGTACATGAGTATAGGTGGTTCTTTGGCCTTCCAGGAGAGCCTCAACAAGGCATAGAAGATTGGGGAGAGCCACTATAGATGTGGGGATATGAAAGAATAATGGTTAGAAGCAAAAGTGCGGATACCCATCCTGAACAACGCCGGCTGCCTTAGGGCTAGTACCATCTAAGTGCCTTTATTGCAATTCGGGATACATGTTGCTGTCAAGGTGCAGATATGGTTCCATCAAAATAAAGTCATCATCATCATTATCCGCAAATTATACTGTACATAAAAACGCTGTTTATCGTCATTCTAAATCACCGCGCTCATCACCCAATCAAATGCTCTATTGCGCAACAAGAACACCCCTGTATCTCATCTTGCCGTCTTTGAGCGTTTTCAATGCCTCCTGCACACCCTCCTGCGTCAACGGGAAGGTCATCTTAATAGGCTTGATGCCGTGCAAGGCAGCGAAGGCCAGCATGTCGCGGTGGACCTGTCTCGCGGAGACGATGCCGCCCTGAACGCGCAGGCCACTGGTGAGAAGGGTCATGTAGGGGAACTTGAACTCGGAGCTGTCGACGGAGAGCGGCGAGATGACGGCGCCGGGGGCCAGGACGGAGGTGTAGAGGTTCCAGTCGGGCTGGCTGCTGGTGGAGACGATCAGATGATTAAGAGGCTTGCCGATCTTGAGCTCCTTGGCGCCCTTGGTCGCGTGGAACTCCTTCGCGCCCAGCTTGAGCGCCTCCTCCTTCTTGCTGTCACTGCCGGAGAACACGACGACGTCGCAGCCCATCTTGGCGGCGAACTGGATGGCCAGGTGGCCGAGCCCGCCGATGCCGACAATGCCCACGCGGGAGGTCGACTTCACGCCCGCGACGACCAGGGCGTTGAAAACGGTCGACCCGCCGCACATGAGCGGGGCCGAGTCCTCGTTGCTGAGCCCGTCGGGGATCTTAAACAGGAAGGCCTCGCGCCAGACGGCGTGGGTGGCGAACGAGCCCTGGTCCAGATCCGCCCCCGCATACATCGCCCGCTCCGGGCACATCGTCTCCCACCCCGTCAGGCAGTTGGAGCACCGCCCGCAGCAGTCGTGCTCGTACCCCCAGCCCACCCGGTCGCCCTTCTTCAGGTCCTGCACCTCGGGGCCCACCTCCTCGACCACGCCGGCGCCCTCGTGGCCCAGCGCCATGTCGGTTGTCTGGTAGTGCAGATCCGTCCCGCACACCCCGGAGTGGGTGACCCGCACCAGCACTTGGTCTTTCTTCAGATCATCGCGGTGGGTGGTGGCTTGCTTGATGGATCCGTCCTTGGATCCTTTGTAAACGGTGAAATCGTATCCCATGGTTGCGATTGGTGTATAGGTTGGTAATGAGGAGAGTTTCGAGAGATAGTGTAAGGACCTTGCAAGAATCCCGAAAAAATGGCTTGTCTTTCGTCCGGGCTATATAAAAAGTCGGGGATAAACATGATGTCACCGGGATCCACCGAAAATTGCCGCATGCGGTAATTTCGGCAGGCGACGGAGCCAGCGATGATATCAGGTCAGGATGAGGTCAGTCCAGTCTATTGTTAATTCTGCGCACCGTGCGCCTGGTGAATGATTCAGTAGTGACGCTATGGAATAATAAAGTTCTGATATTGTTTATCTCTGGCTAGCCGTGGGTGTGGTAATGGCTACACAGCTATCTCTCATGGAAGAACATCGAAGCATTACCAATCCTTATCTTGGGTTTGTCATGATTGAGTGTTTGCATTAGTCCCAGGGCATGGTTAGGAGAATAGTATTGCAGCCTGGCACAAGTAGTTTAATCGCATGTGGGATTGGAATGTGTCAAGGTGGGCTGCATGGAGCGTTGCCAAGCTCATAATGCATGGCTGGATACTCGCCGATCACTTGGTGCCTTAGGCATAAAGACGTATTCCTCCTGCTTTTACCAGCGCCGTATCCACACACAGCCATGCTGAACGGAAGTTGGAATGGTACGAAGTCTGATGCTGAAGTTTTCTACCAAATCAATATGCTAAGCTAAAGCAATCGTATCGATTTCCTGTGGTAGCTATCTCCCGGCTAGTTTGATCCCCCAGCAACAAAACAAAGATAGGTCCAAGAAACGCCGGTGCCGTCCCCAGTCTCATATCACTAACCACACCTCCATCCTATTGATAGAATTCTCGCAGAGCAAAAAGAAAAACACATTAAAGAGTAAGAAAAAGTAGGGTGCAGTCTCTTGCTTGGAAGATTCCAACAGAGAAGCCGAGTCGCTTATCTCCTGACAGCACGGACAGCGTCGATTGTGATGGTCCTGGGATACCAAGACTTTGCAACAACCCGGGACAGATGAGGGTACGTAAGAATCACAAGCGTATGGAGAGCCGCACTAACAATGCCATTGGGGTTCCATACCAGAGTTTCACCCTGCCCGGCCTCCCATTTCAGGATCGTCTCTCGCGGACCGTCGATCTCCCACCGTTCTACCATTCTCTCTTTCTTCGGCAGATCGCTGCTGTACGGGGCAGGGCCGTTGCCGACGACAATGGAAAACGACCGGCACCCACCGAAACAATGAACAAGATAACACAACTCACTGGGGTCAGCCAGAAAGAACTCTTCGGACACGGCAAGTCGTTTGAATTCTGGACTGGAACGAAGATTGTCTTTGTAGTCCGGCGCGGCAGGATCAAGGCCAAGATAGAGTGTATTATTTTCCGCAACAAATGGGCGAGTCAAGAGGAAAGTCCCCTTGTGGTTAAAGCGCTTGCGCAGAGGACGATGCTTCTTAAGCCAGTCGAGAGCGACCGAATGGGACTCGTGGTTGACGTAAAGCAGGGGCATCGCTATCTGGTGAGTTCCGGGAGCAACGGGATAGTAAAGGGTCGGCTGGATCCGACGATGCCGGCCATTCCTTCCCCGTTTCCATTCAGTCTTCTCGACCCATGGATAGAGTGTAGCCCCGTCTGTCAGGATCGGCAGCGCATGCTTCCAAATCTCAAGGCGTAGCTCAGTAGGGAGCCAGGGAAATCGTCTGAAGGTCGGGTGCTTGTTTTTGGGAGCTGGCATGACTGTGTGAGTTTTTGAAGGCTGAAGCCAAAGGGCCTAGCCCAGTAGAATGGCTGGAGGAAGTAGTTTATATGAAGGGACACGAGGGTCGAAGGTGAAAAGGCTAGAAAGTGAAAGAGTAACCCGAGAAGACGTGTGGCTCAGTCCTCCTCTAATGGACAAACTAGGTGAGTGAGGCAAGAATAGAGGCCACTTAGGTCTTTGTTGACTGTTGGTGTTCGGCCTTCGCCAAATGAGTTGTAGAAGGAGTATCTCAAATACGAGGTGGGAAGTCAAGGCAGTGTGAATTGTATGTAAAGTATGCGGCCGGTAGATCGACAACTTTACCTTGATATTCAGCCCTCAAGCATAAGCCAGGTTTGACTTCCAGCTCAATTCCGTCTGATAGGTAAAAGATTGGGACTCTGTCACCCGGTGACAGCAAATAGATCAAAGGTGTGTGATGACGGGTGCGCTTCGTGAATGACGTTAAAGCTAGTGATACTAAGATGAGGTATCATATCCTTCTGTCTGTGCAAGCAGACAAGACAGCAACTGGCCTGTGATACGCTACAGTTCCTCAGCAGTCCCACATCTCTGTAGAGGAAGTTTTCACAACAAGGCATCCAAATACTTAATCTGCAGCCCTGCTTGACATTGCATTCATCTTAAGCATTTGCGTCTGGATCTGATGTAGAAATTGTTGCTCCTGCATTGTAAACGGTAATAAACAAATCATTTCCTGTATTTAACCAACTTCTATTCCCCCTTCCGCGACTGCTTCAATATCTCCACCTCACTCCCACCTCGAATGACCCCGACGCGCATCATCGACAGAAGATTATGCGCCGCATTCGAATGATAATACACACCCCCATTAAACATAGCAGTCGCATCCTTTCCAATGCCAGCATTGATCATCGCCCGTCCCCCGGGATGCTCCTCCACAAACTGGCTCACATCATGCACGACCCCGGCCACCGCCACAAGAGCCCGACTCTTCGCCAACTCCACATACTCCTCCCACTCCAACACAGGCAAGTCCTTGATAGGCGTGCCCCAATCCAACCTCGCGCGCCGCTGATCGACCTTCTTCTGCATCTGCTGCACCCTCCCCTTTTCAATCTCATTCGCGCGGAACACCTTTAAATCATACGCGAGCCCCATCTGCTTCCACAGCCAGATCATCCACTTGGTGGGGTCATACTGATACCACTGGATCGCATTCCGGTAATCGGAGGGAAACTCATGATGGAAGTTGTGGTAGCCCTCACCCAGCGTGGCCAGGGCGGTGATGGCGTGGTCGCGCGGGGAGTTGCGGTCGTCGAAGGGCTGCTCGCCCAGCCAGTGGGCCAGCGAGTTGATGCAGAAGGTGGCCTGCTGCACGAAGAAGATGCGCAGGATGCCCGCGTAGACGAAGCCGCCCCACCAGTCGCCCCAAAGCCCGGCGCCCAGCATCGGCACCCCCATGCCCATCACCGCCACCACGAGGAGGTAGTGCCGGTGCTGCCACACCACCACGGGGTCCTCGTTCAGATCCGAAATGTCCGTCCGTCCGATCCGCTTCGGGTTCTGCTTGAAGATCATCCACCCGAAGTGCGAGTAGAAGAGGCCCTTGTTCACCGAGTACGGGTCTTGGTCGGTGTCGGTGTACCGGTGGTGCGCCCGGTGCAGTCGGGACCACCACCGCGCCGAGCCCTCGACGGCTCCGCCTCCGGCGGCGGCGAGCCAGATGCGGAGCGGGAGCGTCGCGGAGTAGGAGCTGTGGGACCAGAGACGGTGGTATCCTGCGCCGTTTCGGGTGAGGTTAGGATTGGGTTCTGTGGTTGGGTGGTTGGGGGGAGTTGTGGGCTGCGGGCTGAGGCCACGTACCAGCTGTGATGCCTAGACCGGTGAAGAAATAGTAGGCGATGGCCCAGATGGCGGTTTTGAACTGCAGGGGAACCCAAAATGCTTGGATGCAGCCGTAGAGGGGAATTCCGATGATCATGATGACATTGAGCCAGTCGATGTGTTGGTGCCAGTTGCGCAGGGTGACGGGGGTGTCGGCGATGTGCACTTTCTTCGGCCCATCCCCTGTTCGTCCAGAGGACGTGTTTGCGGTTTTGGGAGGCATGGTGGCCTGATTCTGGTGTGTGTGTGCACTACCGAATCAGGAGGGATGCCAGGTTGATTGATTGCGATGTGGGTAAAAGATAGAAATTGATATTGTTCAAGTATGAATGGAGTTCTGATGTAGTCTGTTCTCACCCAGAAGCATCAGAGCAATTAATGGTTTTATCTCTACTACAATGGACAATACTGACACAAGGGCGACCGACTCGCCCCCGGACTGTTGGGCCAGTGACATGATGCGGATGTGGTTCGATGTCGGATCAGACGAAAAGGTACGATCTCATTCGCTGCAGCATTCCCAACAGCTCGAGTCAGCCATGTTCCCGACTCGGTCTCAAGGCAAAGGATTCATGCATCAAGATCGATAGAGCTCAAACATGGTTGACGACGCATACTTGGATCGATGTTGTGCTCTTATGTTGACATGGAGGGATCTGTTGGGGCCAGGGCTGCTTAGTCACCTGGGCTGCTGGCCTCCCAAAAAAATGTTCACTAATCATTTAATCAAAATGCTGGACCCGCAGGGCCTCGGCCATCGGAGGGTGCGGAGAACTCAACATCTTATTTCTGTGTTCAACGTTTCAATTCTTTTCTCATTGCATGTCATTGGTTCTCACTCCCCAAGTCACGTGTCATCCGTCTCGCTTCTCACTACACTGTCATTCTCACTCGCCCTCATTTCGATTTTGTCAACCCAAGCTTAGCCGCAATGCGAGGGAAGATGGCCAACGCATTCTGATGATTGATCTGCGCCATTTCCGCCTCGGTAAAATTGCCATTCGCCTGGATCGCCGCCAGCCCCGGTTTCGCCTGACTGACCGGCACATACGGAACTAACACCACCATCAGCAATCAGCACCCCGTTCACCACCTCCCAATGCATCTCCATAAACACAAAAGTGAAAAAGGGAACAAGACGAAGAATCTCGATCAGGTGAATGACTTACAATCCGTCCCCGTCACAATCTGGCCCACTCCGATAAACGCCTTCAGCGCCTGCAGCTGGATCGCCGAATACGCCGACGCCGTGTCGAAGTGATACCCCTTCAGCTGGGCGACCACGGTCGCCGGGTTCAGCGCCCCCAGCGCCGGCAGACTGGCCACCCCCGCGATGCGACCGGCCAGGTAGGGCATGGCGCCGCCGCCGTGCGGGTAGATCATCGTGACGTTGGGGTAGCGCGCGCGCTGGCCGGTCAGCAGCATGTTCTCCATCGCGCGCACGCTGTCGAACGGGTACTCCGTCAGAGGGCCGCCGTAGCCGAGGGTGGCGTCGGCGCAACCGGGCGTCGCGGGGTGGACGAAGACGGTGGCGCGGCGCTGGTTCAGGGCCGCAAACACCGGGTCGAGGCTCGCGTCGCCCAGGTACAGGCCGTTGTAGTTGGTGTAGAGGCCGATGCCGTCGAAGTGGAGGGTGTCGAGGCAGTACTATCCTCTGGTCGGTGGCTGGTTCTCACGTAGACATTGGATTGGTAGGGGGAGGGGTGGTACCTTGATCTCCTCCAACGCGTCCGCGACATTGGGCAGAGGCAGGAGGCATAGCGCGCCCAGGCGCGTCGGATAGGTCTGGGTGTAGTTGTGCAGTAGGTTGTTGAGCTCACGGGCCAGTCCTTTGGCCTTCTGGGGCTTCGACGCCAGGAAGTACACGCCGGGGGTTGTCACGCTCAGCGTCGAGTAGTTGACCCCGTAGCTGTCCATGTTCTGGAGGTGGCCCGCCAGCGTCCAGTCTGGCACCGGGAAGCCCTCCACGATCAAGCTGCCATTCACGGTGGGGTAGCCTTCTTCGATCAGCGCATCCAGCCAGATTTGCGGGACCGGGTGGGAGTGCACGTCGATCCGGTATTGGGAGTCGAGGCTAGTGTGCGCGTGTACGATCTGCGCCGCCGCGGCTACGAAGACGGCGAGATGGTATATGAATTTGGCCATGGTCGACAGCGCAACGCGATTGCTATTGTGACGCAGTTGGGCGTTTCGCCTGGAGTTCTTCCCGCTGGAGAGAAATGCAGGTGCAAATTTCACCCAGAGGCCTTATATACACGCATGGTTGTGCTTGGCGGAGGAGCTCGGGCAAACAATCAAATGTAAGCGACCGAGATATACGAAGCAGTTAATATTGAAGAAGATGGCGATTCGACGGGGAGATTCAGCCGAATAGTTACAGCATTCTATTCCGCACCGTGGGCTTAGAGATTGCCCTATGATTGGTGCAGTTTGGTCTCGAAGAGCTTAGGGCTCTCTATTCAGTGGGCGCTAAATGCCGCCTTGTTCGGGATGATTAGAATTGTTCTCGATGAAGCTCCATACTTCGCCAGGATTGAAAAGTGATGGAACAGCGGACTCCTCGATGGATTATATTATGCGCCCAGAGCAACATCACCAGCCCTAGCTTTCTTCCATTCAAGCCTTAATTCATTTCAACCGATATAATGATGATTACGCGACGTGACGAGGATCTTAATGCGCGGGTAAGCTATCACATTTGGAGCGGGGTAAGGCGCACTCGGCAACCGACCTCGGACTGAGGACTGAGGACTGGCACCAGGACCAATTCTTTTTCCAATTTTCGCAGGTGCGGACTAACCCGCAGCTTATGCCCATCAGGTCCACATGGTCTAGGAGGCTCGGTTGTGAACCGCATCTATGACGAGAAACTATGAGTATGTTCCCTCAATGGAAACCTACTTGTGGCTAGTGCGGCTATTGCGGAACCTCGGAAACCACTGTCCCTGCGGAGATTCCGTTAACCTACAAAGAGTGTGCCTAGTACGGCAGTCGCTGTTTTGTGAATGTGATGATGCATCAACAGTCGTTGAATCCACGAGGCTCGATGACTGCGAAATTCCCTTCTGGGTGTTTTTGCTGTTTAGATTGTGATGTCTGTCAAGACACTGCCTAGCCCATCCGCTGTGTACCCTCGAAACATGAGTCAGGGCGAAGCGCGTGGCGGCGGCCCGCAATACCCGACAGTATGCACTTCACCCATACAGAAATGGTCGATAAATCGTCATTTCAGGTTGAGAATTTCATCTCAATTGTCATGAACACCTTCGAAACCTTTGACTTGAAACAACTCCCTGCACAGCAAAGACGCCATGAGCAACGCGGACCTCGAAGCAGGCGAACTACACAAAAGCAGGAGCGATGGCCTGCAGTACGACCTGACCGTGGGCAGTGACAATGATGAAACCCTCGAGAAGGACAAGGCTCTAGGTTATTCTATGGGAGCCGGGAAACATTTCCCACCGCCGCTTCCTGATCCAGCTGAGTACGTTGTTGAGTTCGACGGACCTGACGACGCCACGCATCCATTCAACTGGAGCTTTGCCGTGAAGTAAGACCATTCGAGAACAGGGAGAAACTTAGAATCAAAATCTAACACTCCAGGCTAGGCTCTACATCTCCGTCATAGCCTGTGCCGGCACCTTCGTCGCATCCTTCGCCAGCGGGCTGTTCGCCCCAGGAACCGAGCAAGTAGGCAAAGCCTTCGGCGTCAGCACCGAGGTAGCCACCTTGGGAACCACCCTCTACGTCCTGGGCTTCGCAACGGGCCCTCTGATCTGGGGACCTGCTTCGGAATTGATCGGCCGACGGTGGCCCCTGATCCTAGGCCTCGTCGGCGGGGCCATCTTCGACATCGGCTCGGCAGTGGGCAAGGACCTGCAGACGGTCATCATCTGCCGCTTCTTCGCGGGGGTGTTCGGAGCCTGCCCGTTGTCCGTCGTCCCCGGCGTGCTGACGGATATCTACAGCAATGCCCATCGGGGATTCGCCATGACCATCTACGCGCTCACCGTGTTCGTCGGGCCCTTCTGCGCCCCGTTCATCGGCGGGTTCATCACCTCCAGCTCGCTCGGCTGGCGCTGGACACTCTACCTCCCCGCCTTGATGGGCTTTGCATTGGGCATCATCTCCTTTGCCTTCCTGAAAGAAACATACGCCCCGATCCTCCTCGTCGAAAAGGCAGCCGCCATCCGCCGGGCGACCCGCAACTGGGGCATCCACGCCAAACAGGACGAGGTCGAGATCGACCTGACCGCGCTGCTGCAGAAGAATTTCACCCGCCCGCTGCGGATGCTCCTCACCGAGCCTATCATCCTGCTGATCTCGATGTACATGTCGTTCATCTACGGGCTGGTCTACGCCCTGCTTGAGGCCTACCCCTACGTGTTCCAGACGGTCTACCACATGAGTCTCGGCGCCAGCGGCCTGCCCTTCATCGGCCTGATCATCGGCCAGGTCCTCGCCTGCGCCTTTATCCTCTCCCAGCACTCGGGGTATGTCAAGAAACTCATCGCGAACGAGAATCGCCCCGTCCCGGAATGGCGGCTGGGACCCGCGATGATCGGTGCTCCGATCTTCACGGTCGGGATCTTCTGGTACGTATACTCTGTATCGGCCTCACGACTCGCACGAGCACCATACTGATGTGAGGGGGAGAAGGTTCGGCTGGACGGGATTCACACCACGCATCCACTGGATGGCACCCACTGCGGCCGGTGTCTTTGTGGGGTTCGGCGTACTGTGCATCTTCCTCCCGTGCTTCAACTACTTGGTTGATTCGTATCTCCCGTTGTGAGTTAGCTGGAACATTCTTGTTGCTTCTCGGGCAGTGAGCTGACGTGACTAAGGGCGGCATCGACCGTGGCGGCCAACATCATCCTCCGCTCCAGCGTTGCGGCTGGATTTCCGCTGTTCACGAAGCAGATGTTCGAAAATCTGGGGATCCAGTGGGCGGCGACGTTGCTGGGGTGTCTGGCGGCCGTGATGATTCCTATCCCCTTTGCGTTTCGGAGGTGGGGCCCGCGGTTGAGGGGGAAGAGTTCGCTTGCTCCATAGTTTGAATATGCGTTGATAGTATTTGATCTTATAGATATAGGGCTAAAGCCGACCGGGGCTTCGCTCCACATCATGGCTCCAGTCTTCTTCGACTGTCCTAAGCTGCCCTACTTGAATCCTCACACAGAGCTGTACAATACAAGCCAAACAATACATGCACATACCTTGCACAGTACATCCCAATCACCTAAACAAATCCTCAGTATACACACAAAACACCCAGCACGACCTACACCTCCCCTGGCCCTCGAGCCGTCAAAAACCGAAAATCCGCTCCCTCATGCGCCTGGTTGACTTCCCGCTCATACAATCCGCGATACCCGCGCCTGGCCCGCCGCGCATTCCACGTCTCCTCCACCCCTTGTTCCACCACGGCCACGCGCCGCTCCTCCACCCTCCTCTGCAACTCCTCCTCACTCACCTCCAACCGCAGCAGCCTCCTCTCCACATCCAGCGTAATCATATCCCCGGTGCGCACGGCCCCGAACGGCGAATCCGGCACCGCCGCCTCCGGCGCCACATGCAGGACGATGGTGCCCCCGGCGGTGCCGGACATGCGGCCATCCGAGAGGCGCAGCATATCGGTGACGCCGCGGGCGGCCAGCTTGCGCGGGATGGGGATCATGCCGGCCTCGGGCATGCCGGGGTTCCCGATGGGGCCGATGCCCTTGAGCACGAGGACGGAGTCCGGGGTCACGTCGAGGTCCGGGGCGTCGAGGCGGGCGGCGAGGTCGCGCGGGTTCTCGAAGACGACGGCGGGGCCCGTGTGGTGCAGGAGGCGCCGGTCCTTGGAGGCCGAGGCCTTGCACACGGCCCCGTCCGGGGCGATGTTGCCGTGCAGCACCACGAGGGAGGCGTTGGGGTGCAGCGGGTCCGCCAGGGTGCGGATGATGCTGCGGGAGAAGTCGTGGTCGCGGAAGGGGGTGCTGTCGAGGATCTCGCCTAGGGTGGCGCCGGTGATGGTGCGCGCCGAGGTCTTGAGGAGCGGGCGCAGTCGGTGCAGCAGGCAGAGCATGCCCCCTGCGTTGTGGAAGTCGGTCATGTAGTTGTCGCCGCTGGGTTTGAGGTCCACCAGCAGTGGGGTCGTGCGGCCGATGGCGTCCAATGTGTCCAGGGTCAGGGTCCCGCTGATGTCCGGGTGCCGATTGATGATGGCCATCAGGTGCACCATTGCGTTCGTCGAGCCGCCGATCGCCTGGAGGACCACGGCTGCGTTGTGGAAGGATTCTGCGGTGAGCAGGGCTTGCGGGGTGCGCTGGTCGCGGTGCTGCGCGGCGGCGACTGCGTTGGCGCCCGTCTGCTCGGCGATGCGCAGGCGGGCGGCGGAGACGGCGGGCGCCGAGGCCCCCTGGAGTGGGATGAGGCCGAGGGCGGCGGTGATGCAGGCCATCGTGCTGGCGGTGCCCATTACTCCGCAGGTGCCGACCTGTACGGGGGAAGTTAGGGTTGTGCAGTGGGGAAGGAATGGGGATTACGCACTGTTGGCGCCAGTTCCTCGTTGATCGCTCCGATCTCCTCCATGTCGATCGTGCCCGCCCGGTACGAGGCCCAGTTGTTTCGGCAGTCGGTGCAGGCGCCGATTCGCTTGCCCCGGTGACTGCCAGGCATCATGGGGCCGGTGAGAAGGGGTAGGATGGGCTTGTTGGCGGAGATGCCGCCCATGATCTGAGCGGGGACCGTCTTGTCGCAGCCTGGGGGTAGGATGTCAGCATGATCGCACAGGTTCACGGCGGTAAGTGGGAAGGTTCTCTGGCCTGTACAGACCTCCGATCATAATGCAAGCATCCACAGGCTGAGCTCGAATCATCTCCTCGGTGTCCATGCTCATGAGATTCCGCAGGAACATGCTGGTCGGATGGGAGAAACTCTCGTGCAGGCTGATGGTGGGGAAATCGATGGCAATGCCTCCCGCAAGGTGGATGCCTCGCTTGGTCGCCTCCATTAGCTGCGGTACGTTCCCATGGCAGGGGTTGAAGCCCGAGCCGGTGTTGATGATGCCGATGATGGGACGGGAGAGCGCATCCTCCGAGTAACCTAGGGCTTTGATGAAGACTTTGCGCAGGAACAGGGAGAAGTGGGCGTCTCCGTACGAGGTGAGCCCTTGGCGCAGCCCGGTGGTGGAGGCGATGGGTTGCTGGAGCTCATAGTCCTGGTTTGGTGGTTCCGTTGGCTCCATTCTCGCATTTAGTGGGTAATGGGTAAACGAAGCTGATAGTTTGATTCCTGGATGTTGCCAAACGTGCAGCTTTATGAGACAATGCGGGGTCGGCTGGGGATAAACCGAGGCGGAAACTTCTCCGAGCAGCAAAGCGGGAGAGATCCGAGCTCCCCGCTTCGACGCTTCGACGCTTCGACGCTTTTCATTTCCGTCGGCATGGCGCAATGTCATTTACGCCTATCTGGATTGGCTGGAGTTGGAATCGTCCAATGCAGTCTAGAATGCCAGCCTTAGTCATTCTATGGCTACAGTGAGCACAATCATTTGGTCGCACAAAGACGTACAGACAAAGGAGCATGGGAACCCTAACAATGGAAACATACTGTAGCGAATTGGGGCTCAAAGAAACGGGTAAACATCCCGACCCTCTCATATATCACCACGATCCATCTCAGAACGTGGGCCTTTGTATATAAGATGAAGCTCATTGGCGAATTGAAGGACAACAAAGT
The DNA here is from genome assembly GCF_003184765.1 of Aspergillus aculeatinus CBS 121060. Taxonomy (NCBI): domain Eukaryota; kingdom Fungi; phylum Ascomycota; class Eurotiomycetes; order Eurotiales; family Aspergillaceae; genus Aspergillus; species Aspergillus aculeatinus. The sequence goes on from NW_020291495.1 coordinate 229,100, forward strand.
GAGCAATATGACAAGGCATGCAACAAACTTTCACACCACTACAAACACCAAATTCGCAGGATATACATACAGTATATAAGCCCCCCTCCCAGATCAGTCGTAGTGTCGCTCCTTCCACATAGTCACAATATCTTTTATTTCCGTACGAATCTCACAGCTAGGTCAAAATGGCCACCCTACAGACAGAGTCTGCACAGAAAGAATTTGCCTCCCAATGCCGGGCCACGAATCTGGACTACGGGCTCCCCGACTGGGACTCGGATACCTCGTCTGACTCCGATAATGAAACCGTCTCGAGCGTCAACATAGTGGGACCCGACGAGGTGTCGCTGGCCAAGATTCCCTACTGGTTGGACCAGACCCCGGGTCTCAAGGCGAAAGACAGGAAGCCCGTGCCTCCGCCGCGGGTGTATTTCCCCGTGGATGCGCCGGACAGTCCCGAGCTGCACCGCCGGATGTCCTATCTGCTTGGCACGAACCGCATCAAGGCCACCGTGGCCGGCGAGATGGCCGCCTCCTACGCGGGCGTGCCAATCAACGTCCAGAATTCCGAATGGGCGATCCCCGAGCCGCTCCTCGACCAGGCGGCGGAGATCCTGCGGGCGGACGGCTTCCCGGCCTGCCCGGCCTGCCCGCGCACGGCGGCGTGGAGCGAGATGCTGGGGCAGAGCGACAGCGAGGAGGAGGGGGAGGAGAGCGACAAGGCCTCTTCGGAGGGGAAGCGGCGGTCCCTCCGCCAGAAGAATGTCCGGTGCGCCGTCCTGCGGCGCGACAAGCCAGCGCACCGCGCCTACCCGCGGCCGGCGTTTCACTTCCACACCGATCACCGCTACCCCAAGTCGGCCTGGGATCTGGAGCAGTCGCGCGGGGTCTTTCTGTATCCCATGAAGGCTGTGATCCACCCGGCCCTCCCAGACCCGCCCTGCGGCCCGGCAGCGCACGGGGACGAACCGGCCTTCCTGTGGCCGCTGTCGCAGCGCAGCCCGCGGAGCGCCCCGGGGACCTCGAGCTACCGAACCACCTCGTCCAGCCATCTGCCCGCCGCGGGCGCCGGGCTGCTCGACTTCCGGGGCCGGCAGAACCCCAAGCATTACCCGGTCAACATGCTGACCCCGGCCAAAGCCGTGGAGAACCTCGTGCGGCTCATCATGCGGCACAGGGGCCAGTGGGTGAACCATTATTGGATCCGGCTCTTCACCGCGTACATGCTCTTTGCCTTCGACGTGAACCACCTCGACGAGGACCAGAGTCTCTCGGAGCACGTCAAGTTGGAGATGGAAGGCGTCGGCGATTGGCTGGAGCTGCAGCTCGACGACAACCCGAACATCGACCGGGCATTCCACGCCGTCTGGCGAGCCATCAAGAATGCCCGCGAACCCCCCCTGTTCTATCGATATGGGACTTGCAACCAGCACGCCCACTATCAGATCTGGCATCGGCAGCAGTGCAGAAGGCCATGGTAGTAGAGACGTGTAGGAATGAAGTTCTGTCTTTGTTTCAAAGTTGCTTATAGATTCATGTTGGTGCCAAGTCAATCAGGGAAACCGGTAGAGGGGTTTGCAGAATGCACGAGGTTCCCATGGGGTCGTCTCGGTGGAGGACAGCAGTCTCCGAGGCTGTCCGATGGTTGAGAACAACACCGTCATAATACAGAAAGTAAGACCCCCAAACACCTTTCATAATACCAAGTCTCGCCGGTCGGCCGCCCACTACCCGACTATACCAAAAGTACCAAAAATACACTCCAAGTACCTCCAAGCGCATAGTCAAGAGCGATGCGGGACGTATCCGCGTGTATCGGCCGATACAGAGACCCCCCCTCGGCCTCGGCCCGCTTCCGATCAACGAAGCCGTCTTAAATTTACCCAAATACCCAAAAGATGCAACAGGTTCCAACGCAGCAACTCTCACATCAACCTCAATATCCTGTTTATCTCCAGACTCCCACAAGCATCAACCATGACCCTCGTACACATCGGTCCGTTCCCCCGCAACCACCTTCCCAAACCGCACCCATCCTAACCCATGAGCCTCCGCAGTCCTCTTTAAATTCCGCTCCGACGTGAGCGACGAGCACAAAAAGACCTTCGTCACCGAGCTCAAGAAGCTCAAGAGTCTCCCGTGCGTCAAGGATGGCCGGCTCATCGTCGGGGGACCCAGCGTGACGGACCCGATCGACCGCAGCAAGGGGTTCCAGATCGCGCTGGTGAGCTACCATGAGAATCTGGCGGCGTTGGCGGAGTACCAGGCGAGTCAGGAGCATCACTGGTTTGTCTTCCACTCCCGTGTCAATTCCGTGTGTGTCCAGGCTAATTTACGGGGACAGGGTGACGTCGACGTATATGTTCCCGTACAAAGAGGACCTCGTGCGGTTCGACTTCGAGGTCGATCCGGAGGATGAGTATATGTGTCAGTTTGCGGTATGAATTTGACTACGGGGGATAGTGGGGCGGAGGCACTTTGTATTTGGTAGATTTGTCAATAATAGTGAAGATAGATCCGCATGAAGCATACGTTGTACTCCAATCAAAAGACGACAGACTACATCTGCAACCGCAGCGCACTCTTCCGCCACCCCTGCCTCCTTGCCCGCTTCCCACCGATCGGGTTCGGCCTGTTGGTCGTCGTGTTGTACGTCGCCAGCGGATCCAGCACCTCCCACTGCACGGTCCCATTGCCCTCGCGGTAGGTGCTCTTGACCGACCCGATCGTCCTGTACCCCTCCGTCCCGGCATCCACGGTCCCCGTCGCCACGTCCTTGCCCGAGATGACCCGCTCGAACATCTCCAGCGCCAGCAGAGGTTGGTAGAAGGGGACCTCGTGGCCGCTCTCGTAGACGCGCACGAAGGCGAAACGGCCGGCCTGGCGCACCTGGCCGTGCACCACCGCGTCCGAGGTCGTGATGTTCGTGTAGCCCGCGGCCGCGAAGCCGGGGGCGCCCACCGCGGCGGCGACGGCCTCGCCGCCCAGCCAGTTGCAGTTGTAGTCGGCGTCGCCGGCGTACATGGCGACGGCGACGCCCTGGCGGAGCAGGGCGGCGACGTCGGCGGTGGTGCGCATGCGGCGGCCGTCGTCGCCCGTCGCCGAGAACGCCTCGTACACCGCGTTGTTGCTCTCCGTGAAGTTGACGAACGCCCCGATCGCCGCCTGCACCCGCGCCGTGTTCAGGTAGTCCACGTAGAACTCGTAGGGAAACGGGTCCGGCGTCAGCTCCCGGATGTCGTACTCGTCCCGCCCCAGGTACAGGTCGTAGATGCTCTCCACCTCGTTCGCGCAGAACGAGTCCGCCGTGCTGCAGATCGCGTCCGTGCCGCGCGCCGCGCAGTCGCGCAGCTGGCTTAGGCAGTTGCCCGGTCCGTAGACGTTGTTGTACAGGAGGGCGCTGATCGAGGCGTTGTAGGGCCGGTAGTCGTAGGTGTTGCCGGGGTAGACCTGGTGGTTGGGGGGGGGGGGGGGGTTAGTGAGTCTTTGAACTGTGTATATGACGCAAGGAAGAGAGGCTCACGGTGAAGTTATAGTAGGCCTGGTACTGGATGATCGGGTCGTACCATCCGTTCCCGATCATCACGCTCTCCAGCTGGATCTTCTTGGCCCCGTGCGGGAGATGGGCGTTCTGCTGCTCGATGTACTCGTTGAAGACGGGCCCGTAGTGACCCCCGTAGCTCTCGGTGGTGAAGTGGAAGGATTCGCGCGAGTACTGCGGGAAGGCGCCCATGAAGCCCTGCAGCGCCCGGTAGAAGTTGGGGGCGGCGTTGTCGGTCGAGTTGGCCGTCAGGCTGATGTTGGGGTACGAGTAGGTGCCACACGAGAGGCCGGCCGCATAGTCCGGGCAGCTGGTCGAGGGCAGGCTGATCACGTTGCTGGTCTCGGAGTCGACGTAGCCCGGGACGGGGATGCTGTAGGAGAACCCGGTCTGCACCGGCTGGTCAATGTACAGCATGTTGCTCGCATTCGACCACGAGTACGGGTTGTTGTACACGGAGCCATTCGCGTCGACTCCACAGGGGCCGTTCTCCTGGAAAAGACCGATCATGGACGACGACCCAGGACCTGGAAGTTTTGATATCAGAATTGTATGGCAAGCGATAGTTCACCAGGGTTGGTCTACCTCCATTGATCCACACCGTCAGCGGGGCGTCTTGGGGATCTTGGTTCCGCGCTTCGAAGAACCAGAAGAAGATGTGTTCGTCCTCGGCCACATCGAAGTAGCCAGAGAAACTCTTCACACTGGGATCAGTTTCGCAAATCCCGTTGGGGACCTGCTTGTACCGAACGGGGACATCGAGATAGCCTTTGGTGGAGATCAGGTCCGTCGGAGGGGCAACAAATTGGGCCTGGGTGAGTGGCCAGGCACCCAGCAATGCGACAGACCAGAGAGATCGCATTGTCACGATGCTCTGAACACTGGAAGTACAAGTTATTTAGTATCGTATTCAATGGCAGGGGGCTTGGCTTGGCTTTTATGCTAGCATCACCAGGCGTTATCTCCAGGGTATCGGGGAAGATGAAAGGAGTGGAGCCTGGAGGAGGCTGGAGCAATGCAATGCAGTGGAGTCAACAAATTGCCCCAATTAGCGGTGTAACCTCGGCTCTGGACGCGCAAATCAGAGGCTTGCCTTCCCCCTCTTATCAGCACAATGCGGATCAGATTGCATCACCTCGCTATCAATTAAACTCCTTTGGGGTATTTGTTGATGATTGCTCGATGCTTATATGTAATGCTCCTCCGGAGTCCGTAGGAGATATTTGATGTCTAGTTAACTAGATTATATGTCGTCACTTAAGCATTGCGTGCATTTGGCAGCAGAATAATTTCAGAGAACTTCAAGCCAGCAATGATTATCCGCAACCATCTATTTTACATCGAATCTCACTCACACTCTCCCCGTTGACGAGGTGATGCCTCCATCTACCACCAATTCCTGCCCCGTGATATACCGGGCCTCATCCGAGGCAAGGAAGACCGCCGCATTGGCTACATCCCAGGCATCGCCCATGCGACCCATGGGCACCTGTGCGTCCCGCTTCCGCATGTACTCCTCCTCATCCCCGCCGGGCGCATACCGCTTCGCCAGTTGCTGCGTGTACGGGGTATAGATCAGCCCCGGCACCACCGTGTTCAACCGCACCTTCCTGGCCGCATAGATGACCGCCGTCGCCTTGGTGAACTGCATGATCGCCGCCTTGGTGGCCGAGTACGCGACCTGCGGCTTGCCGATGTACCGCAGCCCCGCAATGCTCGACACATTGACGACCGATCCCCCGGTCGCTTGCTTCTCCATGATCGGCAAGACATGGTGACAGGTCAGATAGATGCTCTTGAGATTCAGCTCCACCTGCGCGTCCCAGACGTCTTCGGCCATGGTGGCCGGACCCCCCGGCTCGGACTTGCCGACGTTGTTGACGAGGATGTCGATACGACCGTGCTTGCGCATGCAGGCGTCGACCAGCGCTTGTACGGAGGCGGAGTCGGTGACGTTGGTCTCCTGGACATCGCACACGCCGCCGGCCTCCTCGATGCGGGACTTGGTGCGTTGCGCGGAGGCGAGCGAGCGGTTTCCGCCGTAGATGAGGGCGCCCTGCTGGGCCAGTTTGGCGGCGATGGCCGCCCCGATGCCCCAGCCTTCCTCGGTGGTTTGGCCCAGGCCGGTGATCAGGACGACTTTGCCGTCTAAGCGGAGCATGATGTGATGTGTGGAGATGAAAGCAATATTTTGATATTTTGGATATACTTTGTAAGAAGAAAAGCCAAGCTCCTACTAACAGCCGGCTCTTATCAGGGCTTATCGTCGGCGGATCGTATCCGCTACCCTCGGATGCTGTCCGGTCCGCATCCGCCACGAGGACCACAAGATTGGAACGGGCTAACGGATTTTCCCCGGCCGTGCTAATCTTCACATCCCCTCGCGGCGAGTCTCCGTTTGATCCATGCATTGGTTGCATAGTGCCTAATGCCAGACTCTTCTCCATATATTGCACCTGATGGACTCCTCCAGACGCGCGCGCAATCGCGCCGCCTGCAGACGCTGCCAGCGTCGCAAGATTCGTTGCGATGGCATCACCCCTACCTGTGGCGCATGCCGGAAATCGGGCGTTGCTTGCGTTAATGATGGAAAGCAGGAAGTGCACCGCTCGTTAGTCGCTGCCGTAATTCGAGAGAGCCTAATTCCCCATACTAATACGATAGCTGTAGGTACATTGCGAACATGGAAAATAGGATCAAGTGGCTGGAGTCGATTGTTCGAGAGAAATGCTCGAATGTCGACCTGAGTAATGGCCCGGAGCGGCACTCAGAGACCCTAGACGAGTCAATCGTGGACGATAGTTTGCAGCAGAACCATGCATCTCCGCAAGCATCGCAGCAAAACCCTCTTGAAGCTAGTCAAGCCACTCTGCCGACGCCCGATCAGTCAATCTCCCAGGCTACAGCTGTCGTGGCGGAGGGGAACGCAGCCACCCTACCCACCCCCGACCAGTCGATCTCACATCATGCCCCCATGCAGGACGAGCCACACCAAGCCCACGAGATCGGTCTGGTGTCTCTCTCCCGTGGGACTGATCCCCGTTACATCGGCCCGTCAAGCGGATACTTCTTCGCCAAGCGCATCTTCTCGAATACAGGGTGGCGCGGCCGGCAGGAATCCTCCTCCAGCGGCAATCTGTCTCACCTCCCCGTCGAGTTGCTGAACCCGCCAGCCACGCTGCCACCCCAGAAAGAGGTCGCTGTCGAGCTCTCGACCACGTACTTTCGAACCGTCCACCTCCTGTACCCATTCCTACACGAGCAGCGTCACATTGAACTGCTGAATGAAGTGTACAGCGCCCCGGAGGAAAACCCAACCAGCACGTTTCAGGTGTATATGGTTTTGGCGATCGCGTCCCTGAACCTCTCCCGTCAATGCAAGCTCCAGCTCCCGGTGGAAGGCTACTATGCGTCAGCGATGAAGTACGTGGACTACGTTTGCCACGATGGGTCGATGGCTGCGCTGCAGTGCTTGTTGCTGCTCATGGTCTACGCCCTGTACAACCCCTCTTGCAACGTCAACATCTGGAATCTGAACTACCAGTGCCTGGCAAGCGTGATAGACTTGGGGCTGCAACGCGACGTTCGCGCCTCTCCGTCCTACCAGATTTCTCTGTTCACCCAGGAGATGCGGACGCGGGTGTTCTGGGTGGCGTACACATTTGACCGCACGGTCTGCACCATGATGGGTCGACCGATCGGACTCAGGGACGAAGCGTGTGAGATCCGGGTACGCCTGAGCCTTCATACTAGAATCTCGTACTTACTATTGATGCTGTACTAACCAACGACAGTTCCCCCTGGATATTCCCGACCGCAACCTCATGAACCGCACTGCCAACCAGCCCGTATCGCTGGACGCGCCATCCCACATGTCCTATTCAATCCACCTCTTCAAACTGGCACAGCTCAACTCCGAAATCAAATACGTCATGCACAGCATCTGCCGCGACGCGCCCGCCTACGCATACCCGCCCGTGAAAGACATCTTCGGCTGGCAGCGGGACATGATGCGATCCCTGCAAGAGTGGCATGCCGCCGTGCCGCAGCACCCCCGGGATCAAGACAACACCGGGATGACCCCGTACTGCCACGCCAAGTACCACGAGACGATGGTGCTCCTGCTGCGCCCCAGCCCGGCGATCCCTGCTCCCGCCCCGGAGATGCTGGATCTGTGCGTCCAGCACGCCTTCATGCTGCTGCAGTGCTTCGGCGATCTGTACGACGCCGGCCGACTGCTGTACAGCCGCCTGGCCGTGCACGCCGTCTTCCTGGGGACGCTCGTCCTGCTGCACGGGATCTGGAAGCTGTCGGAGACGGCGACGCGATTCCGTACGGACGAACTCATCCGCCGGCTCAACTCCGCACAGAGCATCCTGGGCAGCATCGGCGAGCACTGGGCGGAGGCCGCCAGCGCGCGCGACTGCATCGCCCAGCTGTCCAACGTGACAGTGCAGCGGCTGCTCAAGAGCCCGGCGGGCCCCGGGGAGACCGCGTCGTCGCCGGTGCGCCATCGTCTGCGGGATCCTGGCGTCCCGGCGGCCCAGCTGCAGCATGTTGACCAGAGAGGTAGGGCCGTGCAGGGGCAGAGCTCCACTTATTACGAGGACGATCCCACGCTCTCGTGGCAGGCGGGGCTGCCGGGACAGCCTCCTACTGCTGCTCCGTCTCCGCCGTCGGAGTTTTTGAACCTGTTCGATGACCTGCTGCGGTGTGATTTCCAGAGCTGGAGCGGGGTCTCGGATCTGGACGGGTTGATTCGGGAGATATTCAGTAGCTCTCAGCATGAGAGCTGATGGCTTTCATTGATTACACCAACCCGTTAGATGTGACTTGCCTGTTTCCTTAGATAGTACAGGTTACATTTCTTTGATTGGATGGGAAAACCATTCACGCAACCCACGCCCAGGAGAAGCCGCCCGGCTACTTCCGACGGAACAAGCCGCGCGCGACCGAGTCTGGCTCTGGCTCTCGGAAGCGCTCCGTCTTCCGACTCACTCGGATTTCCCCTCACCCGCACCTTCCCCCACCATAAAAAAAAAAAGGCGACCCCAAGATCACCACCAAACAAACCCGCAGTTGACCCTTTCCTTTCCTCAATCAAACCCCACACAACCACTTCGGGCTCAATTCTCTCACACCATCAACAATGGCAACCGCTCCCAAGATGACGCCCGAGGAGACGCTGGCGCACGTGCAAACCGTCAGCGCGACCCAGCGCGCCAACAGCCCCATCTACGCCCACCTCCTGGCGGACGTGACCATCACCGCCGCCACCGAGGGCCACCTGCTGGCGACCCTCCGCATCGCCCAGCCCCACATCAACTCCAAGGGCGGGCTGCACGGGACCATGTCCGCGTGCCTGGTCGACTGGGCCGCGGGCATGGTCATCGCCACCTACGGCGGCAGCTACACGGGGGTGAGCACGGATCTGCATGTCTCGTACGTGGCGTCCGCCCGGGAGGGGGAGACGCTGGAGGTGACCGGGCGGGCGATGAAGGTCGGCGGGACGATGGCGTACGTCTCGGTGGAGATCTGTAAGGTGGTGCCGGATGAGACGGGTGGGGGGGAGAAGAGGGTGGTGGTCGCCACGGGGCTGCATACGAAGTTTGTGAAGCAGCGGTGATTGGTGTCCAACCCCTAAGAGTTGCGCTATGCTTTGGGTGGAAGATGTGCATGTTCATGGATGGCGTTGTTTCTGCTGAGCTGCTTCTTCTATGGATGGACTACATGTACATTATAGATGAGGAGGGTGGAATTGTGATTTAAATCCACGGGTTATCTTCATGTCCAAAGGAGCATCTACAAGGTATCGACTCACAATCAGGACCCCCAACAACTTCTCACTTCAGTAAACTCCCCCGGCCCTTTCCTCATCACCCTGCCGCGCCTTGCCCAACAGACTCGCCCGAAGCGACCGAAGCCCCGGTCGCCCTCCCTGCGCATCACCTTCGGCAGCAGTCCGAGTATACGTATCCGGCTGATTATTCTCGATGATCTTTTCGGCCGCCAGGTACCGCCGCAGCGCTACGAGACCATAAGGCTCCAGTGGCTTCCCATCGCTTGGTATCGCCTACCAGCTGGTAGCGGGTATGGTATCCCCATGTGGCACTTTTAATTCTGATATCCCTATCCATTTCCCCTATCCTCCAATGTGTTTCATGAGCCCCCAGTCCCTCAGACACAGCAAAATAACAGGTTTGATTCTGCAGAGTCTGGTTGTCATGTGTCCTTGCGAGCCAAGCCCTACCTCCGAGACGTTGCTGAAAGTCACGTCGGCAAGGTGAGTGAAAATGGCATGAGTCAACAATCTCCGGTCGGCTGTATCATTTTCTGCATCGCAAGCGAAACAGAAGTCTCAGTTTGTAGTCGAGAAGATGATTGTCTTATTGGCGCTGTTATGTTGGTTGCAGAGCATGCTCGTTCTTCGCGGTATGTGACAAATAGCCTCTCCACCTTGCCTCTTCCCAGGCGTAAAGAAAATAATAATAATAAAATAAAAAAAAAAAAAAAAAAAAAAGACGCAAAGTATCTACATGCCTATAGTCTCATATAGTGAAGAGTCGACGAGAAGCGACTCAGACCTTAGCCACGACTTGCGACAAATGTCGGCGGTCAACACGGAAGTATGAAGTCAAAGACGGACACGGATACGAGATCCATGGATCGACGCCAACTCAACCAGCTAACCACAGACGGGAACAAGATACGAGCAACCTGGTTCAGTCACAATCATAGATCCTCTCTTCAGGCTATTCAGGTGGTTCAACGAGAACTCAACCTCGCAACAAGCACGGAACTAGGCCGGAGCTGTCACTGTAGGTGTACATCACAACTCAGTAGTGTCAAGCTCAGGTACAGACTAGTGGTCATAGTTCGGAACGTCTTAAGTGGCTTTTACTACAGTACTGAACATTGTGGTACGTGCAGAGGAGCAGGCACGTATCTCCCAAACCCACACGAGCTCCTGGAGCTACACTGATATGGTATAGCTCAACCCTGACGAAGGGAGGTCCGGGCGGAAGCCGTGAGGAGCTCGAGATGCCAGGAGCATTTGAAAGCACCATTAAGGTTCGGGTTGGTGAGCCTAATACGAACCACGAACCATTCATCATCACAAGGCTGCATGCGGCCGTCGTGAGCTTCAGTGCACAGCCCCCACAGCTGCACCGACTAGGCTCTTGGTCCGAGCTTGAGCTTACAGCCACAGCGATCACTGGTTTGATCTTGGCTTCTGCTACAATGAGGAATCGGAATCTGGGCCACAGGCCACTTTCATACGACGGGGGCGGCCGGCGCATTTTCATCCACGAATTGCGCACGGCAGGCTCACTGCAATGTTCAAAGTCCCCCTCGTCGTGCAATCACCAGTTGAGGGCTGCGCTCCTAGAGGCCGGTTACACAGCCATGGTCTCTGGCATGTGAGTTGATATTGAGATCGTAATCCGGCCGCTCCTTCGGTCCCGAATATTGTAAAACTGTGGACCGGTGCTCCAGACCCAGCACTACGGTTGGATAAAACAGACATGGCCAGCTCAAAATACCTTGAAGATCCCACTTGTAACGATTCAGTGTCAGGCTTCTCTTTAACGTTTTCGGCTGCTCGTGTTGAAACCGGGCAATCCTTGCAACATCCCCCAAGTGGCAGCTTAGCCTACAACACGAACTTGTTTCAGACGCCTGCACCACACGAGTCCTTTGTCTTCAGCTTTCCTGCGCCACAGCCAAACTGAAAAGCTCCGAGTCATTTGACAGGTGTTGCGCAATTACTTCGGAAGAGATAGACATCGGCAGTCGAGTCCAGACCATTGAACGACCTCCAAAGTGGTAACACACTGATCCCTCATGACAGGGTGCACCCTGAACGACATAAATACGGTCTAATCCTCCGGGTCAAGGGCTCACTTCTTCTCTCAACAATCCCAATCCCATCACACCCTCAATCACCCACCATATCCAACCAAGCTGGACTCCGTCGCCAAAGACTGGTGTGGAACCTCGATCCGCAACCGACCCAAGCCCATCATCATGTCCAACCAGCAGGCCACCCTCGACCCGGGCCGCGCCAGCTTCTTCGACGACCTGAAGGGCGCGGTGGGGCAAGAAGCCCTAAAGACCCTCGACCCCTCAACCGACCTCTCCGACGAACAGCCCGACGAGCCGTCCTCCACCTCCGGAGGCCCAGCGAGGTACACCTGCTCGACCCAGAAGCCCACCCCGGTGACCTTCACCGATGCCACCAGCACCAGCAGCAGCGACCCGGCGGCCAAGACCGCCGCCCTCCAAGTCGGCTTCGGCAAAGTGATCCCGCGGTGGAAGCCCGGCCCGAACCAGCGCATCAACTTCGCCGCGTTCGCCAACGGGTACCCGAAGGCCGAGTGGGCGACGCTGGCGGCCAACGCGCTGAAGGCGGCCGCGGACGAGTGGAACCGGCTCGAGCTCGGGGTGAGGCTCGAGTGGGTGGCCCGGCTGGAGGACGCGGCGTTCGTGCTCTCCTACGGCGGCAGCCAGGGCGGGGTTCTGGCCGAGGCCTTCTTCCCGAGCCCGATCGACCTGAACTATCTGAACGTGTACGAGTCGGCCTTCGCCCCGGGCACCGTCGCCTACCTGAAGAACATCTTCCTGCACGAGCTCGGCCACGTCCTCGGCTTCCGGCACGAGTTCGCCCCGGAGCTCGAGGATACCCAGGATGACTACACCGTGCAGCTGGGGCCCCGCAACCCGCTCTCCGTCATGGCCTACGAGTTCCCGCCGCAGCTGCAGACCTCCGACGAGGACAGCGCGCGCGCCTTCTACCGGTTCCCCGGCACGCAGCTCGGGTGGGGGGAGGCGCGGAGTCGCGCGCCCCGGTCCGGGCGGATGCTCAAGATCGTGGATGTGGAGCCGAACAACTAGGCTTGGGGATAGGGTCGGGAGAATGGGACTGGTCTTGCAGTCTTGTCGGGATTCATTTCGATGTGCTTATTTGGTGCGTCTTCCATGAAACTGCCATGCTACCCCTCCGAACGCGTCTGAGGATGATGCCTTTGTCGTAGTTGTGCTCTATATATGTCCCATGAGCCGAATGCCAATCACTAGGTAGTCCCAGGAATCAAGATGATTATGCAATGGGTCGGGGAGTGCGAATTACCCAGGCCTGTGGTTTCGAAATCCTTCTCAAAAGTGACCCATTCAGCAGCGCTGCGTCATGTAGCCAAATATTTCATAATTCTGTCAACAATTGGGGCTGTGGTTTAGTGGTATAATATTCCCTTAGCATGGGAGAGGTCCGGGGTTCGATTCCCCGCAGCTCCATTCTTTTTGGCTTTGTGCTGGGCAGCCATTCTGGAGGAGGTAGCTCCTTTTCACGGACGGGCTTGTGTGGGTCTCGTCGCTTTTTGCTGGCAGCATCGGCCGGCGCGTCGAGTGGATTGACCGCAAGGTATACCCGAAGAACAATATGCACTGCCTCGTCTTGTTGGAACCAGGTGTAAGTCCTTGAGTCTAAGCGGGTGTGACCTGAAGGCTGGTGCTAGGAATATGCGAGGGGTGCGTGACAATCGAGTGACTTGGTCCATGTGCCTTTAGAATTACCCCTACAAAGTGAGCCGTCAGCCTTGATTCTAGGTGTGGTGTTGGGGTGTTGGGATGCATGAATCCAGGAATATGTTACTAAAACACCTATGGATGGTTGTGCTCATCCGGAATAGTAGTATTGAGGATTGAGGTCCTGGATTCATTAAAGTCCTTGGCCGGGGATGAGGTCATTCATTGGGAATAGGGTAGTGTAGAGCAAAATGAGAGTGCACAAGGGGAAGGTTGCTGCTGAAGCAGCAAAAAGCAAAAGGAAATCTCCCCGACTGGGAGTCGAACCCAGGTCTCCCGCGCTTGTTCCCGAATGGGATTGACAAGCGGAAATCATGACCGTTAGACCATCGAGGAAGGGATACTAACCTTGTGTAATCTTGAACTTATCACGGGCTAATACCCAAAAGGCCCGAAAGAATGGAAGAAGGCAAAAAAGATGGACTCGCCGGGAATCGAACCCGGGACCTCTCCAATGCGAATGGAGCGTTATACCCCTAAACCACAAGCCCTTGTTGTTTAACTGAGTTTCTAGTTTGGTATATGTACCATGGTTTTGAGTCATCGAGTCAATAGACAATGCACCTTATTCGGGTCCGATGGTGTATAATTCACTCAAAATCTATTCATTTGGTGGTCAATTATGATATACCAATGAAGTGGATGATGTAGTGTGTCTAGCTATGTATAGATATCCATTCTTCACCTTTGGGCTCTTGTCATCTTTTCCACCAAACAGTTCACCTCGAATATATATACGCATGAGTGAGACTCCACTTGACAGCCAGCACATTGTAACCCAACCACCAACCAACCAACCTTGATATCGAGGCATTCACATCACAAAGTGTAATATATCGAGAACCAGTCCCCTCCAAAGACCTCCGTGGCGAGACCAAACCCCGACATTCTCCCACTCGCTGTCGCAGTTACACAAGCCGACAGGCAGTAAGCTCCAGAAAACACCCCATAGATTGTAATGATACGCTCACCGCTACGACACATCCAGGGCTGGCGAACTATCCCAGCATACTGGGAGCTAAGTTGTACGGCTCCAATTCATCACTCGATGCACAAGCAGCCCAAACAGAAGCTCAACCGCAAGCCCCAGAGCTCCCACCACATAGACAGAACAAAGAAAGCCCTGCTTCCAAGTCAAAGCCGCACCGCACAAGGGTCCTGTAACTGGCATAACCGGTATACGGCCTTGGCTAATGCCCAAAGAGAATAGTCTCGAGAGATGCGCACACTGGCATAATGGCACACCAGAGTCTCCACAGAGCATGAAAAGATTAACACCACTGCCAACAGGACTTATGACCTTCCAATCGTAAAAAAAGGATCGATAGTCTAGCCCCGGTGCAACAAGCGATAAGAATACCAGGGAACCAAGCAGCATGGCGGCACCCTGTCCTAACTGGCATAGTCCCGTGGGGATGATAGAAGCCGCTGGCGTCGCAAACCCGGAATCGCCTGGCGTCGCCGTTGGCCCGATAAAGGGCCCTTTGGAATCGAGGGGCCTCTCTCTTTTCTTCTTGGGACCAGCTCACGATTTCGGTGTGGGTGCTCAATAAAAGCACGGAACACAATCACGGACAATAGATGACGTGCTATAGGTAGTCCAACCCAAGCTTCGGCTGCATCGGAAATGTTTCAGGTGTCGAGATTTCGTTTCTCGACTGACACATCGGTACGATCCTGCCGGCCCCCCCCCTTTTTTTTTTTTTTTTTTTTTTCTTATCAGAGGTCAAGCCCGGATCTCGCGGAGCGGGCAGCGGCAGCGCGAGCCTCGGCATGAGCTTCGATGAGTGGAGCTCAGGAGAAAAATCCAGACGGGTGGGCCAATCAGTGCTATTGTTCTGTTGCACCACTCCATCTAAGCGTTGGAACTACCTAACCTATACAGGTACCCATCGTGCAACCGAGATCTCGTCGCTCGATTCGCCGGGGTGTTCACAGAACCCCCGTTCTGGAGCCGCAGCACTGGAGCCATCATATTTGTGCGGGAGGAAAGCAAAGCAAGGACCGGGGATGGATACTATTTAATAAGGGTGGGAGGGCCCTCTTCGAGTACACCAGCAATCAAAATTGAGACAAAACACACGCAGCACCATGAGCATCACATTCGACGTATTCCGCGGGTCGCCCGAGGGGCGCATCGTCGCGGACAAGGTGACGCGCGCCCTCGAGCTGCACGAGGTGTTCATCGAGACCACCCACTCCGGGGTCTGCGGCACCGACGAGCACTACCTCAAGGCGGGCAATGTGCTGGGCCACGAAGGGGTGGGCATCATCCGCGCCCTGGGGGCCGGGGTCAAGTCCGTTCAGGTCGGGGATCGTGTGGGATTCGGCTATACGCACAGTATCTGCGCTTCCTGCGAGGAATGCGTGACCGGTATGTCTTTTCCAACGTGTTTTTTTTTTTTTTTTTCGTTTTTATTATCGGGGTTGTGTCCGAAAAGGCAACTTACCCCGAGACTCCTAGGCCATGATCAGTACTGCCCGAACGTCAAGATGTACGGGTTCCACGACCGGGATAACGGCTCGTTCAGTTACGGCGCGGTCTGGGACGAGAACTGCGTCTACCGCATCCCCGACGGGTACGACTCGATCCACGCCGCCCCGCTGATGTGTGCGGGCGCCAGTGTGTGGGAGATCTTCATGCAGTACGGGGTGCGGGCGACGGACCGGGTGGGGATCATGGGCGTCGGCGGCCTCGGCCACGTGGCCATCAAGCTCGCCAGCGCCATGGGGTGCCAGGCTGTGGTGCTGTCCAGCTCCGAGGCGAAGAGGCAGGAGGCGATGGACTACGGGGCGTCGGAGTTCCATGTCTTCCAGTCGGGGGGCCCGGTGCCCGCGGGGTTCCGTCAGGTGAAGCATCTTCTGCTTTGTGGGAGTGCTGATGTAGATTATTCTTCGTAAGTGGCTGTCGACCCTGTCTTCGCTCCTTGTGAACTTGTGCCATTAGCACCCAGATTGCATCCAACGGTCTTACTGACGCACCGCTAGTTTGATGCCATTGGTGGCGACTCGCGGCAGCATCTACCCTCTCACGCTTACCCTGAAGCCCGCCGCGGTGCCCTTGGCCCGCCTCTTCCTTCGTGGCATCAAGATCCAAGGGTCGTTGGTGGCCTCCCGCCAGAATATCCGGTCCCTGTTCGAGTTTGCAGCGAGGAAGAATATCACCCCCACGACTATGACCTTCCCCATGACGCCAGCGGGCATTGAGGACGCGATGAAGACTCTGAGGGAAGGGAAGATGAGATATCGGGGAGTCTTGGTACGGGACCTGCAGTAGGACTAGGTGTCATCAGACACCGATATTGATCTGTATTGTACATACGAAGCGAAGAAGAACAACACATCATATCCATTCAAGGCACCAAGTGCGTAGCCACACCCCAGATCTCAAAATCAGCAACGCCCGCTAAATGTCAGCCACATAAATGCCAGAAACAAGACATCATTCGTTACCAGCCAGACAGGATCAGACTGCATTCTGGGCGGAGATCATATGTTCGATCGACCGGGCGGTCTTCCTCCGCAGCATATACCACCCGCCCATCGTGACGACAGTCAGCGAGACGGTCAGGACCAGCAGGATCCACCACTGCGACGAGATGTAAAGCTCCGAATGGCCCGGGGTGTCTCCTTCTGAGCGAGACGGCCCAGCGATAATGTTGGTTCCGAGTATGGTCTGGGGGGGGTGTGTGTGCCTGTTAGCCCTAGTTTTCACCGTCAAGACTGCAGATAGGGCACCCACGGCAATGAAGGTTCCAGGGAGGAAGAGCATGGTCACCACCGAGATGGTGCTCATCGAGGCGCTCTCATGCATGGCATACTTGGTCATCTTCGTGCTGGATTGAGTGTTGATGCGCGAGCTCATGTTGAACAGCTGTTTAGTGTAAGTCGTCGATATGATCTATTGAAACAGGGGCTTCTCACCAATTCCAGCAGCCGCTCCACCCGCCTCGCAACATCCTCCACCGACGACTTGAAGTAGGCGATCTGATTCTCGAAGCGATCGAATTCCTCCTCCATGCGGAAATACAGCCAGTCGCGCTCGGGGACGCCCGCCTTGCCCTCGACGAGGGTCTGGAAGGTCTCGTGCTGGATGCGCAGCCGCGCAATCACGCCCAGAATGAAGCTCATCTGGATCTTATCCTGGTCGAGACTGGTCAGGGTGAGATGGAGCTTGTGCAGGTCGATGCGGGCGAACTCGTCCATGCCCCCGTGCACCCTCGCCTCCTCGTCGCGGATCGTGTCGCGCGGCTCGCGGGCAGCCCGCCGGAAGTACTGGATGGTCGGGTTGAAGTGCATCACCGAGGTGATGAACGGGTTCTTCACGAGCGCGGCCGTCGTGGGCTCCCGGACGAACGCCTGCAGGTTGTCCACCAACTCCTCGTGCAGGCGCTGCGGCAGGTCGTTGAAGGATCGGTACTTCAGTAGGACGAGCGTCGACTGCGACCGCGCGTCGTATCGCGTCACGATCGTCATCTTGAGATCGGCTTCCTTGCCTAACCGTCGCACGTAGGCGCGGGCTCGGATTGCGTACCAGAATTCTGAACCAAAACATCCATGAGACGATTGGTCTATGTTGTGGCCATTGGCAAGTCCTTCACTCACCGAAGGAGCGCATCTTTCCATCCTCATCGCGCTGCTGTCGCGAGCCGAAGATCTGTTCCTGGCCACGGATGTGGGAGGCCGCGGCGGGCGCGATGTCGTATCGCGTCAGGATCTTCAGAAGGCAGCTGCGCGTGATGTTAAGCTGCGACGGCACGCCGTCCTCACTCTGGTCGAGAGTCTTCTCGTTCGCGGGCTCAGTCACCCGATCGCTGATGAGTTCGTTGGTGAGCAGTGCCTTCAGGACCGCAGGGTCGTCGATGGTGTGGAGTAGTCTCTCCTGTGGGGTCGGCTGCAGCAGAACAATTCGGAGCTGGGGATGGTGTTCTGCCTGCGCTTAGGGTTAGCATACTGTATGTATTGGATGGACTCTTTGCGACCGGGCAGAAGTTGGATAGAGGGGGGTAACTACAGCTAATAGTCGATCCATCTCTGCATCATCGCAAAAGCGGGCCGACCCCAGGCCATGGTCATGCTCCAGGACCATCACATTCGAGACGGGCGCATATTTCTCGGATCGCCACGATCGGGACTCCTCCTTCAGCTCTCGCTGGCAGAAGCTTCCATCGTCCAGGCCCGAACAGTAGGATGGCAGCGAGAAGGGGTACTGCGAGTGTATCGACATCCCATAACCTAACCACTATCGCAGAGAGTCGGTATGCGGCAAAAGACGATCCAGACATGGCGACGCGAAAGGAAAAAGAGGTCTTATGAGCCTTATCACCATTGCAGTAAGGCTGTGAGGCAGCCAAACATGGATTTAGCTGCATGAGGCTGGCATATGCGCCAACATGCGCCAACATGCGCCAAGTCCGCACCGCCTCATGAATACGAGAGGCTGCAATCATCCGCCTGCTTCAAGCCTTATCACCACCGCAAATCCCCGCACGCAGTCCTTCTCCTTCCCCTGCATCTTCACCTTCACCCCTTCACACCATCCCATAAACTAAAAATAATGGGTGACGCTGCCAGCCTGCAGGTGCCCTTCTTCACCTTCCCTCCCCAACAGCCCGGGGAACCTTCCACTCGCAATTGGTATCAAGAACTTCTGGACCATCCGGAATGTGCCAACAATCCCGTACGTGGTGGTGCCTATCTATATCACCGCGGTGCTATAGCCAGCCTTCCAGACTAACGCTCTCCCACCGCACAGGCCAAGATACAAGAAGCCTACGAATCCTTCCGAACCGCAAGCCTAGAGCGATCGATTGGCCTGCTCCGCCCGAGTGGACGAGATGACAGCACTGGCGACCGTAATAGTAGCCATCTTGGCCCACCAGCATCGCAGCGCATCACGCTCGACGAAGCGCTCATCCGCTACCTCAAGCTGCAGACCGACGAGACGGACGGAGCCCAGGAGATCGAGCAGCTGAGCCAGCAAGATGTGAATTGCCTGGTCATCTGGACGCGTCCCGACCCACCGATCATGCGCCTGCTCCTCGATATCCAGCGCCGGTTGTCGCGATTCGTAGGGCCTGGTGAGCTGCTACCCTACCCTCCAGTAGAAACAGAATGGGACTCCAAACCCACCGCATCTGCCTATTCATCATGTAGTTTCAAAGTATAACTGACCCAGCGACCCAGACCTCCATCTCACCCCACCTGCATCCCTCCATCTCTCCATCATCGAGCTCTCCCACCGCCACCCGATCGCCCACCTCCGCGAGGTCTACGCCCACATCGGCGAGCCGCAACTCAAGGAGCTCCTCGACACCCCCCGCAGCGAGTACCACCGAGAACAGCGGCACATCGCCCGCCTCGTCAAGCCGAAACTCCTCTTCGACAAGCTAGGCGTGGCGATCAGTTTCGTCCCTGCCGCTGCGGACGACGACGACGACGACGACAACGAGAGCCCGTACACGTATCATCATCTCCGGAACCAGCTGCATACGAGGGCGCTGACCACCGGAGTGAGCATCGATACGTGTTATACGGCGCCGATTGCGCACGTCACGCTCGGTCGGTTTGTGGGCACTGCTTGTTTCCAAGGGGAGGAGGCGGGGGTCGGTGATGGCCCGGGCAAGGCGGAAGAGCAAGAGAGGAGGGCGATGGAGCGGTGGGTGGGCCTGATCATGGAGATCAATGAGGAGTTGGAACGGGAGTGCTGGGGGCAGGTGATCTGGGATGTCGGGCGGCGGACGGCGTTGGAGATTCAGTTGGGGTATATCAAGTTCGGACGCGGGGTGGAGGAGGCGGAATTGGTTGGGGTGCCGATCGAGGCGTGATGCTTGGAAATTAGCTTAGAGTTGAATGGCTGGAGGGGAGGGCAAGATGCGATGCATTCGGGTTAGAATCCATGGTTAGAGTAGGGGTGACATAGAGGTGCATTTTGTCATTAGATGGGACGATGTGCGATTGATACATCGCTCTGACAATCACAGGCTGATTTTACTTTACCAGGTGTAGCAGTCAATTGACCCCACACCTAGAGGTCTATAAGATCCTAAATGCTATCGATCTCCTGGTTGAGTGGACCACGACTCGATTGCAGTCACAGTTAGTGAGTGCAACTCACGGCTATCAGAACGCTTGGGGCGGGCTTTGCCCGTAAAAAGTCTAGTGTAGACTGAATTTTCACATGGTCGTGCTAGATGAAGAACACCTAGGGCTTGAGTCGGTAGACTTGAAGCCACTGTATGAGTCAGGGTAGGACGGGAGAGTACTAACTCCTGAGAAGAATTTAAACGTCCTTGGGAAGCACAACTGATATTTAGAAGAGGTACTGAACATCGGAAACTTGGAATCATAGATTTGCAGATCTGAATCAAGGGTAGTCGGTATTGGCATATTCACAGTGAAAGTAGCAGTGTATACAGCTCACTGTCGCTGCCAATCATAGCCCACTAATCTCCACAGACAGCAACACGACTAACACGAATAATTTAGAGTACGCTGGGACTACATACCAGGCTTGTATTACTCGCAAAATGTGATGATGAAATCATGACTAGAAAATGGGAATCCCCTGTAGGTGGTTATGGTGGTGGTGGTTGTTGCCATAGTTCGCTTGGCGCACGCCATCACGAGCAGCACCCACTAACAAGCTTTATCAATCACCCACAGCTCGAGATCTGCCTGCCCTACTTCCTTCTCGGCCGGTACATGCATAACGCAATTGAGGCCAAAAACAGCGTGACAAACTATTCACAGTAGAGCAATGGCCAAACTCTATCGCCTCACAGTATATACTTAAATCGATGCTCGGGTATCAACACCAAGAAACCAACCGTCCACAACGGCCATTGAACAACCACCCCCATATTATCCATCATGACGGTAATAGATCTGGTGCCCCAGGGCACGGCCTATGGTCTCCTTATCGGCCTGGGCGTCCTCTTCTGCGGGGTGATCCTAGTGGCGATCAAGATCCAGAGAGCGTATCTAGCCGAGGATTCAGGAACATCTGAGATGTTCATGGTCGCAAACCGCTCGGTTGGCACAGGACTGACGGCTTCAGCGGTCTTCTCATCATGGATGTGGATCAATGAGACGGTTTTGTCGGCCGCGATGTGCTATCGCTATGGACTAGCGGTTCCCCTGGTAAGGCACGCAGCCCTAACCTTGGACGAGCGGGCGTTGACACTCAACCTTTACAGTGGTGGGGATCGGGTCTCTGCTTCCAGATCGCATTGATGGCAGCGCTTGGTGTCATGGCCAAGATCCGCGTGCCCTATGCCCACACTTCCCTGGAAATCATCCGCATGCGATACGGATGGGTGGGCCACATCATCTACATGATTCTCAACCTGACCAACAATGTGTTCGGCTGCGCTTCGATGATCTTGACGGGGTCGCAGCTCATCCACGGCGTTTCGGGAATGAATTTTGTGGCTGCTACCATTCTGATACCCCTCGGAGGTAAGAAAAGACATCCAGCGGCGAGTAAGGTGGTGCTAATAATCAATGGTATAGTGGTGCTCTATACTGCCGTCGGCGGCTTGAAGGCAACTTTCCTCACGGACTTTCTTCACACGACTGTCGCTTTGATTCTCATCATCTACTTCACGCTCTCAGTCCTGACCCACGACGCTGTGGGCGGGCTGTCTGGTCTCTATGATAAAGTGGTCGCAACCGCGAGCGAGAACTACATTTCTGGGAACTATGAGGGCTCTCTGCTTACCATGAAATCGAAAGATGCCATTATCTGGGGCCTCATCTTGAAGTTCGGCAACCTCGCGCTGGTTGTCATGGTAAGTGCCGGCAGTCGACTTCTCTCTGCGAGGCATGAATCTAACCGCAACCCGCAGGACACTGCGTTCTGGCAGAAGTCATTTGCCAGTGAAGTCAACTCCACCGTACCGGCCTACAACCTGGCCGCCGTCGCCGTGTTCGGAATACCCTGGGGGCTAGGCACGGTGATCGGGCTGTCTGCGCGGGCGCTGCACAACACCCCCATCTTCCCCACATACCCCGGTCCCCTCACGGCCACGGAAGTGAGCACGGGGATGGTGATGCCCTACCTCGTGAAAGCCCTGCTGGGCAACGCGGGGATGGTGGCCTTCTTTGTGCTGCTCTTCATGGCGCTGACCAGCACGGTCTCCTCGTCGATGATCGCGGTCAGCAGCATCCTCTCCTTCGACATGTACAAGACCTACATCAACCCGACCGCGGGGGACCGCCGGCTGCTGCACGTCAGCCATATCGCCGTCGTCTTCCACGCGATCTTCATCACGGGCATCTCCATCGCCCTCAACTACGGCGGCGCCAACATGACCTGGATCGGCTACTTCCGGCCCATCCTCTCGTGCCCCGGCATCATCCCGCTGGGGCTGACCCTATTCTGGTCCGGCCAGACCCGCCTGGCCGCCATCCTCGCGCCCGTGCTGGGCTTCTTCACAGGCCTGGCCATCTGGCTGGCGACGGCCAAGTCGCTGTATGGCCGCGTGGACATGACCACGACAGGCGAGGGGCTGCCGGCGCTGTACGGCGCCATCGGCTCCTTCTTCTCGCCCGCCCTCTATTCTGTGCTGATCTCCCTCTACCGCCCCTACAAATTTGACTGGCGCGAGTTCCTCCGCATCGAGCTCGTTGCCGACGACCAGAGTTCTGTCTCCCAACCCACCCCCAACCACGAATCCCGCGAGGACAAGAAAGAAGGGCCCGAGCCCGAAACCAAAAGCGTCTTCGTATCCTCCACCTCCCCAACCTCCAACTCCCCATCCCCCTCGCAGTCCCGCCTCAGCCTCGACGAGGTCATCCACCCGTTCTCCCCGGAGACCCTGCGGGAGTTGTACCGCTGGTCGCGCATCGCGTGGGCCACCTTCGTGGCGCTCGTGCTGATCACCTTTGTGCTGTGGCCGATGCCGCTGTACCGGGATTACATCTTCACCAAGTCGTTCTTCGCCGGGTGGACGACGGTGGCGATCATCTGGCAGTTCTGCGCGTTCTTGGCGGTGGTGGTGTATCCGCTGTACGATGGGCGGTTGGAGATCGCCAAGGGGGTTCGCGGGGTGTGGGCTTCGAGTCGGCGGGTTTGGGAGGGGCGGAGAAATTAGTGGGAATTTTATGACTCTAAAGAAATTATACCGATGCTCAGATTCGATAGAGGTAGGTCAAGTTGATGAAAAATGAATTCCGTCATGCTGCTGCATAGTTTAAGTTATCGGACCCTGGAAATGGAGTGTGGAGAAGCCAGCCGAGCAATTGCCGAGCCTTGCCGAAGCCGGACCCACCGGCAAATCCTGCCTTGCGCCCTGCGCATTAACCGAGTTCTTAAATCCAGGGCAGGCTGGGCTGGGGTAGGTAGTTTGGAGCTGCATTCAACCGGTTTACCAGTCAACCAATCGTTGCAGCATTGCTTTAGGTAATAGAATCCCTGGGTTGCTGATCCTCGACCACCCTCGTGACAGCCACTCACCGTCATAAACGTCGAAGTACCCCTTCACCCGGACAGAGTCGACGACACACCTGTATGCTACTCAAAGACACCAGGACTCAATTTTCGACATCCTCTCCGCTGCAACAGCCCCCTGTTCTTCTCCGAACCACCCATGAATGAGCAAGAGTTCCTGGCCCGCCTCCCGCCGTGGCTCAGCCACTGGCTGGGCTACCGCGCCAGCCCTCCCCAGCCCCTGCCCAAGTATCAAGTCTGGCTGTGGTCGTTCATCTCCGCCTTCTGCGGGCTCTGCGTCGTCCAGGCCATCTTCAACTACTCCCACTACTTCCTGGACCGTCACGTACCGGGCATTATCGCCTCCTATGTTCGTTCTCCTTTTGCCCCTGTCCCTTAATCGTACTAACAACAATCAAGGGCGCCTCCGCCGTCCTCGTCTACGGCGCCATCGAAAGCCCGCTAGCGCAGCCGCGCGCCCTCATCTTCGGCCACTTCCTGAGCGCCCTGGTCGGCCTGTGCGTGACCAAGCTGTTCAGCCTGATGCCCGACGCGGAGCGGTTCGAGTCCCTGCGCTGGCTGGCCGCGGCGCTCTCGTCGGCGCTGGCCGTCGTGGTGATGCAGGTCACCGAGACCACCCACCCGCCCGCCGGCGCCACCGCCCTGCTCCCCGCCACCAACGAGGCCGTCTGGCGGCTCTCCTGGTACTACCTGCCCGTCGTGCTGCTCTCCTCCACCATGCTGCTCGCCGTCGCCCTGCTCGTCAATAACTGCCGGCGCCGGTACCCCGTCTTCTGGGTGGCGCCGGTCACGCCGAGGCCGGCGTTGCCGCGGGCGGAGGCGAAGTAGGAGGTGCTTTTTGGGGGCGTCGGGGGGTGGATTGGGGTGGTTGTTGGTGGTAGTGGTGGTGTTTCTTGCAGGGTGTTGCGGGCGTTCATTGGGCTTAGATGTTAGAGGTTGGGTGTTACGGTCAAAGAGCCTTGTGTGATGATTCTGCGTAGGTCTCTCTGGTTCGGAGTTCATAAAGAAAAACATATGTTAATGTAAACAGTACACAGAAGAAGAAACAAAGAAGGATGATGATTTATAGACACTTAGGAGACGAGATATTCATTTCTCATTTCTAGGATTCAGAATAGCTGATAATAATCAGAACATCCTTCTCAGCACAGGATGGATCACGGATGCAGTAACCTCATAAATAACTCCCACTCTCTACTCCGTGTCCACCGTCATATTCACCACCGCCCCGGTGTCGGCAACCCGGGACATGATGCTGCTCAGCTGGCTCGTCGTGCACGAGAGATTGAGCGAGACCCGGTGCAGGTTCGTCTCTGCTGTTTTCTCATGGCTCGCGGCGGGGACTGAGACACGTGGAGAGGACGCCCGGGGCACTAAGTCGAGCTCGGCCATGGTGAGGAATGGATGCAGCGGTTCTGTGGAGGAGTGTCGGGAACTCCTCAGGCTGCACGGGTCAGGCGCAAGGTAGAGTGCCTCGTGCACGGTCCGGGAACTGTTGTCCGTCGGGTACTCGTCTACTGCAGGGTAAGCACACCAGGCGGTATCTGCGAGAATGGCTGTTCAACTGACCAGGAGGGAACAAGAGCATCTGACGGTCCCAATCGTTCTCAGCCTGCGTCGCGTCCAGCACCCGGTCGAAGGACGGCAGCCGGGAGCCGCCAACTGCAGACACTGTCAGATTGGGTGTGCTATCCACCCAACAATCCTCTGTGCTCAATGAGCAGGGCAGGATCAGGCGGGGGTCGATGGTCCCTTGGCCCACCCACGGTGTGGATGTCTCCTGCCAATTACTGGAAGCGTTGTTGGGGGATCGAAGCGACCGGGAAGCTGGCTGCTTGAGCTCGACGGGATGCAGAAACTCCCTCTGCGCGTCCTGGCTGTCGGAGCAATGATCTGAGGTTCTAACTTCTCTCAATTGCTCGTCGCAGTTCCGAGCGATGCCCCTTTGCGGGAAGCTGCGTTTCCTCCTCGGTTTCACCACCCGGTTGCGCCTGTCACCAGGTGCAGGAGGGCCCTTGCTCAGCACGGATGGAGCTGCACTCTCCCCCTTCGCCCGAATCCTCGTATATCGATTCTTCAAACTCAGTCCCGTGCGCGGAGGGTCGTGAAATGCCGCAATCGCCGACCAGTTGGTGCCATGCGTTTGGACCGCCTTGAGGAGTTCTTCGTCCTGCTCGCCTCCCGGTTCGTATCAGCTGTCGAGCTCAAAGTAGTATCAAGAATGACTGATTACCTCTTGTTCAGTCCAATTACAATAACTGACATCAGGCCGCAACACCTGCCGCCAGTGACTAGAGCACTGATCGGCGCAGCGAGACCCCACGAGGGAGGCGATCTGAGTCCAGTTGTTGCCATGCTCCCGCACCGCCTCGCTGAGTCGCTTGTCCTCCTCCGGCGACCAGACGCCCTTGATCTTGCCGCCGGCCAGCGTGTTCCACCACCGCTTGCGGCAGTCTTTGTTCGAGCGGCCAGGGACTTTCTGGGCGAGCTCGCTCCAGAGGACCGTGTCCGAGGTGCCGAGTGCTGTAGCAGAAGAAAGTGTCAGAGTGCGGGATGAGGCAAGGTGGGGGAAGGAATTGTGGGAGTTGTCTCCATGCACCCACAGGTTTGAACCAGCTTGCGGAGGAGCTCATCCTCCTTGGTCGTCCAGCTGCGTCTGCTGCGCTTCATGCTTGATGGAGGTCGAGGTAGTTTGACATTTAAAGAATCGCTGTAGGGGATACGGAAAAATATAGGGGATACATCGGGCGACATGTACCACTCTTCCCTGCCACCGATGGGTGAAATGTAACTCAATCTTGTTGATAGGGGGATACGGTGCGGGCCAGAGCCATCACGGCGAACTTGAGACAAGTTTGACACTGCGACCAGACATTCAACTGCGAGAAGCTTCCACCGTATGGAAAAGGGCAGGCTGAGAAAGGGAGCCACCACAGTCTCGCAGCCGGTGGAACATACCCGTCCTGCTCCTGTCTGAGTCTCACAATCGCGACTTCTTGAATCCTCGCTAGTCCGCAAATCCATGAGGTGATGGTTCGCCCATCGATATCTCGGGGTGGAAATGGCCGGTAGTTGTGAGTTCCAGAATTGTGCCCCGACCCTTCTCGCTCGACATGAACGAGCACTCTCCAATCCCCTCATCACATTTTTGAAAGCGAGATAGCTGCTGGAGTCGATTGCCGAAGGAGTATCCGTCCCGGCAAAATAGGAATGCGTGCATACCTCTTTAATTCTCACCGACAGAAGCCACCTTATTGAGACATCGCAGAGTCAATATATCGACCTTGGGTCTGAGTTGTGAACCAGCGTGTGAACAGGGTCCCTGTCAACCGGCATAAGATTCAATGGTGCGGAAACTATCGTATCATTTCAACTTCAATTCATCGGCAACCAGCTGTGAGGCTGTATAGTGGCGTCCAAAACCACCTAGGTCTCGTTGATACATGTAAGTCTGTGCTTTGGTAAAGTAAAAATCATAGGCTCCGGCCGTTGCTGGGTGGGTACCAGCCCCAACAGCAGAAACCAATATGACCAAAAAAACGACAGCAGTCGGATTTGAACCGACGCCTCCGAAGAGAATAGATTTCTAGTCTATCGCCTTAGACCACTCGGCCATACTGTCTTGGATGCGAGTTTGGCTCAAAACTGTGCTTCAGGAGCCAAAATTAATGCAGCAGCCCCTTTTCAGCTCATCCTTGACTTGGACTAACCACTTGATCATCGGAAATATGGAAAATCGACCAAGCCTTATAGCATGAGTGTTGGCGTATAAGCTATAATACTCATCAACACGCCCACCCCCCCCTTTCAAGCAAGACTCTGTATTGACAGATGTCTCAGGGCTGTCCGTATTCATTGACCAATGTGCTCTCTGTCTTAGGTGACAGGCTTGGCGTAATCGTATCGCTTAACAATATACCTCCAATAATCTCGTCTGTATACGTAGTCTAGTCCCCATCGGTGAGACATATTGCTGTGTGTGGTACAAATGAATCGTTATCACAGGTCTGTCTTCACGCCTGTTGTGATTACCAAGTCATCTCCGACCGTCGACCTGCTCACGCTCAGTTCCACTACATCGTCTGTCTGCCATGCTTCAAGACACTGCCAACCTGACTTTGTCTATTCGTTAGACTGTGTTCTCACATTCTAACACGACCAGTAGTTCAATTACCCGTTTGCTACCTTTGCTGTTCCCATACGGGAGCTATTGCCCGACGACTTAGTCTTTCCACAATAGTGACTTGCGTCTCCAGGCATGGGATAACGTTCTCCCCATTATACGAGGCTACTCGTCACTCGTCCCTAGCTTCTTGGTCTACTGCTGTTGTCGAAAATCCTGTGTGACAACTCATTTTTCTGCTTTGGAAGTTAATGTGCCGGGATGGCCCCGAAGAAGAGCTGTCACTCTCCATCGCCTAATATCTTGAAAGCAGCCCGAAGAGTTTCCCTCGGGGCTACAGGCATTCGTTGAGATCACTCGGGACCAGACTAAATGCTTCATATAGCCTGACAACCACGGGAGATAAATACCACTGTTGAGTTTCACCCGTCCAGATCCAGCAGGCACCGTTCAACATGCATGTGCCCCTCCGGTGCAGACGTTCTCCTGACTCAGAGTTCCAATTTTGGGGCAAGTCTCTCGACGTCGCCACTTTTTTGCAGCTAGCTCTGCGCCTCCTGAACCATCTCCTCTAGTCGGTCAAGCGCAACGGGTCCTCCAGATGCCCTTAATTGCCCAAATTCCTCGCATTGCACTATCCGACATCACTGCTCGCACATCCAGAAATTTGAGGCGGGCTTCAAGATATCCGATCAGCCTCAAAGGGGGCGGCAGGCGCACCAACAACTGCTTGAAGCGTGGCTGTGTCCGATCGGCTGGGTATGCTGGATGTGACCAAAAACACCGGCGCACCAACTTGGTGCGGTGCGTCTTTCATGTACGGCGAATATCTTTACATTGTCGTCTAATCTCAATTTATTTCGCTCAGGAACAGTGGTAAAACATTACTCCGGCATTTCTTCAGGCATTACCCACCGCCCAGACTTTCGATATTGAAAGGAAGGGGAGGAATATCTTCCCACAGGTCCAACGAGCTAGACCCTTGGTTCTGTTTCGGTTTTTTCCTATACTGTTGGCATTAGTGTATGACGTGGTTTTGTTCTTCTACTTTGTCCTGTGTCTGTGCCTGGGTTTAATTATGTTGAGGTTGGTAGGGTTGTGACCTGGCTTTGGATAGCGAAGAATGCAGATGATAACAAATCCAACGATGGTGGTTGAAGTGAAGGACATGAGAGTATTTTGATCCACCAAACCACATGTCTACAGTAGTGCGCAAGTACTACCAGCAACCGTCAAATCACTTGCAGAATATTCTATTCAATCGCATATTCAAAGTGACGAATTTTCATCGCACCCACTGTCCCCATGTCACCACACACTCCTATGAGCCCAGCATTCTACCCTCAACCGGCCTCCTCAACACAGATTCTGCATGATACCAGGCTGAATGGCCTCCAGCCTCCTGCAGAGCGCATCCCACACGTATGTGGCCCGCCGCTCGTCGGCCGCGATGGGGGCATAGGCCTGCACGGCGCCGGCGCGCATGTACCGTCCGTGGGTTTCGCGCCCGGCGGCGGCCGTCTGGACCACCAGCCGGGCCCCCTCCTCGGCGGTGCGGGCGGTGATCGCCTCGAAGATCTTGAAGAGCACCCTGGCCAGCCCGGTGGACTCGCTGATGATGCCGGTCTTGCAGAAACACGGGTCGAGGGCGTTGACCGCAATCGAGGAAGAGCGATCGCTCGTCGAGTCGACGAGGGCGGCTAGCTTGATCATCGCGTAAAGTTGCAGTAACTTGGAGAGGTTGTACCTAATGCAGCATATTCCATAAGCAATGGGTCCTGTGGCATGTAGGACGGGTATACTGACTGGTTCATAAAGTTCACGTGGGATTCCTCCCGAAACCAGGTGAAGATATCCTCCCCGTGCTGCGCGGGGTACTCGGCGATGTCGTAGAGCGCGGAGGCGACGAAGGTGATCACCGGCGTGACGCCATAGGTTCGAGCTGTCGCCTGCATTTTCGGGATCATCTGGACCGTCAGCAGGAAGGTGCCGATGTTGTTGACGGCCAGGGTGCGCTCGGTGTCGTAGACGACTTTGAACTTGTTGGCGTGGATCCCGGCGTTGTTGATCAGGACGTCAACGCGCGGGAGTGAGCGAGCGGCCCATTCTGCGAACCGCTTGATCGAGGCCGGGGACTCCAGGTCGAGTTCTCGGACGTCGATGAGGTTGGTCTTACAGTTCAGCTGGGCCTCGATCTCGCGTTGGGCCTGCTCGCCTCGGGACCGACTGCGGCACGCGAAGATGATCTTCTCGGCCCCGAGACGAATGAGGTGCTTCACGGTTTCTCGTCCTAAGCCTCCATTGGCGCCGGTCACGATGATAGTCTTGTTGGTGAAGGAGGCGGATGGCTGGGGGATTCGGAGAAGGAATTGGGTATAGAAGAAGTCGCTGAGAGTCGGCATCGTGCGATTTCGAGTCTATGCGACTATGAGACTATGGCTGTCGAGTGAACTGTGGAAAGTGACGCTGAATTGATGGAATAAGGCTCTTCCTCATGCATGTGATCGGCGATCGGCGTTCCGCTATATATCTTCGTCTTTTGCTATTCTTCACGGTGGCATACATTCTCGGGGTTAAGTCCAGACAGGCCGGATATAACAAGTCCGTGGAGATCAGCAGAGTGCAGCCTCAGGTCTCAGGCACCAATTGCACGTGAGGCTCGTGATCGGTCAAGTCCGCGGATTTAAGGCTGTACTCCGCAGCTTACTTTGCATCATTCATCATCATCCTTCTTGGTTTCATCATCAGAGGGCTTCGTTCTAGATGCAGTCTCCCGTCCTACCCGTGTCACAAAGACGACGCGCTCGCATCCCTCTATCGTGTGACCCCTGCCGCACGCGAAAGTGTGTAGATCACATCAATGCTCTGTATGATCCGAGGCAATGGCTCCATTGCTGACCTAGATAGAATCAAATGCAACCGGGAATACCCTTGCCAGAACTGTATCACTCGTGACGAGCAGTCATCATGTCACTTCAGAGGGGCCACGATTGACTCCCTTTCGAATGCTCGGCGTGAGAGTCAGCTCGATCCCATGCGCCAGCGGATCGACCAGTTGGAAAATATGGTGAAGAGGCTCATTGCCCACCAGGCGCCCGAGAGCCCTAAGCCTGGCGACCTGGTCGTGTCCGCTACAAAAGATGTAGCCTCTGCGGGAAAGGTCGTGCTCGATGGCGCCCATTCAGTCTACCAAGGTGGCGATGATTGGTATGATGTGTTAGAGGAGGTATCTCGTCCTGTTCCTGATTCCAAGGCCACCTCGACTATCTTCTATCACCTGCAGATTTGCTGTCATTCAAGCTCAGCTGATGATTTTCAGATCAACCAACTCAAAAACACCTGGACCCAGGCCCAAGACAACCGAGTGGGCCATCAGACTCCACCCACGCAGTCGCAACTAGCCGATGGATCGAGCCTTCTGTTCGGTCAAGTGAAGCCCATAGATCGAATCGAGATCCTGGCCACTCTCCCACCCAAGCGCGAATTGGACAATCTGGTGACTACTTTCTTCGATCGCCCAACCTTCCCAATTGCCGTTCCTCGTACGTGTCAGCCACAGCTCACCTGGTCCGCGAATCTGATACATGTCTTAGCCATCATCCACGAGCCGACCTTCATGCGGGAGGTAAGAGCACACGACCCGTATTGATCGTATCCTAGGGTAACCCTAGCGCAGTATCACGAGCATTGCAAGGACCCATCCCACGCGAACTTCATCTGGCTGGGACTCTTATTCTCCATTCTTGGTATCGTCATGCTAGCCTATCACCAACACGGCGAGCCACCAGAGTATGAAGGGCGCTCGGAGTCTCTCTTCCAAATGTACCGCATCCGCACGGCGCAGTGTCTCCTGAGCGGCGACATCGCCAAATGCCTCCCTTACACCGTGGAGACCCTGCGCTTCAACGCCACCGCCGAGCTCAACCGCAAGGACGACAACCGCCGCGGCCTCTGGATCATGACCGGCGTGCTAGTCCGCACGGCCATCAACATGGGCTATCACCGAGACCCCGCGCACTCGTCACCCCCAATCCCCCCCTTGCAAGCAGAGTATCGTCGCCGCATCTGGCTCGCCGTGATCAGCATGGACAACATGACCTCGTTCGGCGCGGGCCTCCCTCGCATGCTGTCCGCCATATACTCCGACACGAGGGAGCCACGCAACCTGCACGACTGGGAGCTGCCCGCGGATGATGCCACCGCTGCCAGCCTCCCACCTTCTCGACCCTTGACCGAATCCACCGCGGTGACCTACCTGATCGTCAAGGGCCGCCTGTGCCACGCCCTCGGCCGCGTCGCAGACCTCACGTGCAACCCTACCCCCAGCACCTACGCGGATGTCCTCGCCACCGACCGCATGCTGTCCGCGGCCTACGACAGCTTCCCTCCACACATGCAGCCACCGGCCCCGCCGCAGCCCCCGGAGCAGCTCCGCCTTTTCCACGCCCAGATCGGACTCCGGACCATCTACCACCGGGCGATGTGCACCCTGCACCGCCGGTTCCTGGCCCAGGCCAAGACGAACCCGCAGTACCGATTCTCGCGGGATCGGTGCCTCGCCTCCGCCCGCGCGCTGCTGGCCACCCAGCGCGATCTGTCCGAGCAGTGGTACCGGTTCGCGCACACGCGCCAGATCCTCAGCTTTGCGGCGATGGTGGTCTTCCTCGAGCTGGAGCTGATGCGCCAGTTCCCCGCTGCGGAGGACGCGGTGGAGCAGGCGGATCTACAGCAGGATCTGGAGACGTCGGTGGCGCTGTGGGGGGTGTATCGGGAGACCTGCGACGAGGCCGGGAGGCAGTGGCAGCTCCTCGCTGGGATGCTGGAGGGTGTTCGTATATGCTCTGGTGCGAAAGATGGTGGTGGCGGTGGTGGTGTTGCGGCGGCGTCGGCCGATCATGCATCTGGCCTGGGGCTGTGGGGCCCTCCGTCCCAGATGCCGGGCGTCGATGGTTTCACTTTCGAGAAGGAATTGGCCTCCGTCGAAATTGATTGGGTATGTGTTCTTCGTCGCTGGCGGTGAGATTATGTGCTAACCGGTTTTAGGCTGCATGGGACTCTTACATTGAAGATGCTGGTTTTGCATCGGGACCAATCTACTAATCCATGGTTCTGTATACCGTAACCTGAGAGAACGTAGACCTACAGCACACTATATACACGCACAGATCCATCCTGATACACATTCAAACTCGTTTCCGTTATTCACCCTGCACCTGGCACTGCACTCTACCAGACCCCCCGATTCCACACTCCTCTGCAATGCAATAAGGGGAATCTAACTTCTATGATCTAACAACGATACAAAAATCTCAAATAGCACAAGAATGGAGGAAGCGACCATAAACAAGTATATATAACATCATTATCAACATACTAAGCCCGGGTTCAGTTTAGAGACAGGAGGAGTCATCACATCGTGGCACATAAGCCGAAAGCTGCTGCGTGCCGCCCCGGCAGGGTCGAAAAGAATCCCATTTCAGTTTTTGGGCTTTTTTTTTCGCTTTTTCGTTTTTCATTCCGGTACGGCCCAGGTATAGACGACCTTATCGTCGCCGTCCTCTCGTTTGCGACTCTCCGGTACGGCCCAGGTGTAGACGACCTTGTCGTCGCCGTCCTCTCGTTTGCGACTCCTCGCCGGTATGGCCCAGGTGTAAGCGACCCTATCGTCGCCGTCGGCTACTTCGCGGCTGGAGGAGTCTACATGAGATTATGGATGTTAGTCTACCGGTAGATGACAAGCCAACTGAGCAACTAACCTCCGACGAGTGGTGCAGCGTTGGTGAGGATCAACGCGGCCAGGCCGTAGTATAGCACCGTGGTAAGATGCATGATGAGTGTAGTAGTTTGCAAATGGAGGAATTGCAGGTCGATTAGGTTCGTTCCTCGAAATTCGTTCCCTTATACCAAAACACGAGAATCGGGTAGGAAAGGTTCAATTAAGAAGTTGCCAGCAAAACCACCCCCACCGAAATGAAACGCTTGTATTGACTTTCGTAACGGTCGCTAAGAGACACTGACAGGTGACAGAAGAGAAAGGACAGGCAAAAGATTGTCGAAACAGCGGAATCCGGCGGATCACAGCATGGGATTAAACATTCTTCTCCAAAAAAAAGAGGGGTGGGGAGGGTTGGAAGCTGACGGGCGGAGAAAAAGAATCAATGGAAACGGGGAAAAATGCCTTAGTTAAGGTGGTTGAATGGCCGAGAAACGTAACAGCGAACAGTTCGTTCATTTCATTTATTCATTCAAGAAAGTTAAGTAGATAAGAAAACGAACATTGAGAGGAACCAAGGGCAATGAACCAGTTTACCCATCAACCTGGGCGGGCGACGACCCTGCAAAAGGTTTCTGCTGCCGGTTGGAGAAACACGAGGGAAAAGCGAACTGACAGGGCGTCCACCGGCCACAATACCTACGTACATGGCGTCATGGTGTTTCCCTTGGCAAGGTATGTAATCCAATTTTGGGTTCTTTTTTGTCTGAATTCCGACCGGGAGTGGAAAGGGTTTCCTCCGCCCCCAATCGCCTTCTGCTGCCTTGCAGTCATTTCAATTCCTTCTTATGTCTGTCTGGGCCGAGCGCGGCATGAGGGTTGGTGGGGCGGGCTACGAAGACACATCCGTTCAGTAAAGTCGGTATGTATGGATGTATGGACGTGTTTTCATTTCTTTTCCTTTTTTTTTTTTATTATTTCTATTTCTATTTTTTTTTTTTTGATTTTGTTTGCTTGTTTTGTTGATCCATTCGCTCTCTGACCGAGATAGAATACAGGTTCTTTGTAGAGTAATCCGATTATCCCGTCTTGTCAACTCAGCCACCGTTTGAGGAGGGAAAGGATAAGAACAGAAGAAATCAAGGTGGTGGCGCGGGTATTATTCTCACTGTATGTAGAAGGAAGGAGGAGGAACTACTGGCAATCTTACCGCAGAACAAGGATCTCTCGGTCTAGGATTGTTTATGCACCTCTGGCCCTGCATCTACCGGCACGCCGGAGTCGCTCTTAACCGTATGATAGGAGGGATACGAGAAGGAAGAAGTGGAAGAAAGTCTCAATTTTATATTTTGTGAAGTTCTTCCCCAACATTTACTTTCTTTCTCTTCCATCGCGCGGGGTGAGTTGGCCATCATGTCGTTCGAACTCCCCTCCAAACCCCACGAGCCCTTGATGCGCGGGGAAGAGGACTATCACGATGAGCCCGCACCGCCCCGACACCGCAACGCAAACCCGCGATCAACCTTCATCCGGTGCGGCTGGATGCTTCTTGGACTTCTGGTTGCTGCGGTGGTTTTCGGCCTCGGGGTTTCCATTGGGAAGGGTATTCCGACCAGGAAGCGCGAGGGACTGTTGAGTACGATTCCCCCCACCTTTTCATAGCAAAATAATTGACCCTAACACTGTGTTCCCTTGACGAACGACTGTAGTCCCCGATGGCGAGATCCAGATCCGCATGGAATACAACAGCACCTTCTCGCAGCATCCTTCGCCTGAGACCGACGCGGCGTGGGCCTCCCTCTTTCCCAAGGGAGTCGGTTTCGTCAAACACCCAACCCTGGCGCCCGAGCTGTCCGGGTTGGTCGTCTTCCACGCGCTGCACTGTCTCAACGCCCTGCGCGAGGTCTACTACGCCGCCGTAGACGGGCAGCTCCCCCATGTGGCGGACGAACACGACCACATGAAGGACCCGCACCACGTCCGGCACTGCTTCGACTACTTGCGCCAGAGCCTGATGTGCGCGGCTGACACGAACCTCGAGCCCGTTGACAAGGAGCTCCAAGGCGTGACGGGATGGGGGTATAGTCGGACGTGCCGGGACTACGAGAGCGTCAAGGCGTGGGCGGAGGCACACTGGTCGAACGATCCTTCCTAGCATTCTCTGCAGTGTATACAGACCACGAGTTTCTTTATTCTATTCAACCTATAATGGATCATGATCTTTACAAGTCCAAGCCATCTGCCATATACATAGAGTGAAGTCATCAGTCTAAGCGCCACCCAGAACCCCGGGCTCCCACGCATCCACCGCTCGTGCATCATTCCACGCCCGCAGTCGCTCCCAATCGATGCAGACATGATTCCCCTTGGCTTCGACCGTCAATTCCTTCTGCTTGCCCTCCGGACCGGTCTGAATCCACCGGAACCCACTCAGCGTCACGTCCGCCCGACACAGACTCGCCTCCCGGAGCAACTCGACACAGTGGTCGACGTGCGCCTCCTCTTCCACCAGCACCGCCGCCGGGGCGTCCGCCAGATAATGGTCGCGGTAGATCCAGTGGCGGATGCGCTTGAGGCAGTGGAGCTCGTGGAACACCCCCAGCTGGCCGACGAACCCCCCAGGACCTTCGCCTGCGGGCCCGACGATCGGGAGCGAGGTGACGTTGTAGAAGGCGAGGTCCTCCTCGGTGACGCGGATGTTGTTCTTCTCAAACAGCATGTGCCAGGCGGCCTCGAGCTCCGGCCGCGGTTTGCCGGCGAAGGGGTTGTCGTGGAGGCGGACGCGCCACGGGCGGGTTTCGTACCCTACGGCGTTGGCGGTGCGGAGGGACGGGAAGATGGCGTTGTTAGGGGTGGTGATGAGTCTGTCGAGGGCGAGCGGGTTATGGGTCAGGAGGAGGAGGTAGAGGGGGATGAGCAGCGTGTATGCGACCGTGATAATGCTGTAGTGTATCCGCAGCTGGGTGCGCTGGCGCGGGCTGGGGGTCGCGCGTTTCCCCGCGGTCTCGGACAGGGTCTCATGGTCGTTGAGGTCTTCTCCCTCCTCCGCGGTTGGAGCGAGTTGATACCGTTGTTCGTCCTTCCTCATGGTGGATGCTCATTGCAATGCATGGGGAAAGAGCAAGCTCCCTCTATTCACTGGGCCCCCATGGCCATGAGCACAGAGCCCCCCGCGGTGTGGATGACATAGCCGGGGGGGCACTGGTGAAGAGACAAGAACAACCACCACACCACACCACACCACGCCACTTTTCTCACATGCAAGGGTATCGGTCTCGTATTGATGCGGTAAGGCTGTGGAAACGACATCCCCAGCCTTAGGCAGCAGGTTTTTTTTTTTTTTTTTTTTTTTTTTTTTTTTTTTTTTTTTTTTTAGGATATTTTGGTGGTACAGGCGTTGGGCGGGGTCCCATCAGCCACTTTTAATTAACTTTATTATATTATAGTGCACTAAGAATGAGCTGAACGATTCAATCACTCTACTAATCCGACTGCGCACCGATCTCCACATTCTTCAGCAGGGATTGTCAGTGCCACCTGGCCGGGGTGGTCGATGGGCTATGCCGCTTTGATCGGGAGGTGGGGTATTCTGGAAAGGAACACATCATTTCGGCGTCTGAACAAGTCGCTAACAACCCCAGAATACACAGTTCACCGGTCAATTTATCGCTGATGTCGCATTACTGGTAACTGCCATGTACTCCTAGCAGGAAGTACCTCGTAGCGAGGCCTTGGACGGCCCGCCAAGATTCCACTCGTGCTGCTGCAAGGAACTGATTCTCGTATCCCGGCTCTAGCGTGGGTCGAATGTGGTCAACCCGACCAGCACATGGCGGGCCACGAGATGTTTTTCTAGCAACATCAAGACCCCAATCCGGCTGTGCGTAATCTCCACGGCATACGTGGGCAGAATGGGCGGTGCAACTCCCCGGAAGCGCGGAGGTAATCGGCCATCCATCAATGGCATCGCAAATGCCATTGACTGACATAGTATATGATCCCTGTCACCTCGTGGACCACCACGACGCCGTCGGTGACTTGGTCTCCACTCCATGGACAGCGCCATCGACTCAATCGATTGACCCCGTTCATCGTCTTGCATACGGCGTGACACTGTCGTCACACTGACTAACTATACAGCAACCATGCCGTCCCGTCCGACCTCGGATGCAAATTTTGCCGACCTCGGCCGGTCCATCGCGTCCAACCTCGACCGCATCACCCAGATCTATACCGACCTCCAGCAACCGCTACCCTCCTACGAGATCGACTCGCCCCTCGACTTTCCGGTCGAGGTGCAGCAGCTCCGACAGAAAGTGCTAGATGCCACTCTCCAATTGCAGCAGCTGTTACTAGGCCCCAAGGAGAGTTTATTTTTGTGGGCAGTGAGTCTTGCCTCCCATCCAGTACTTCGGCAACGGATTCTATATCCACAAGCGGTCCCCCTTCATGTGACTAACCTCAGCCCTCCCTGCCTCCTGCCTCGAAAGAGGAACAATATAGGCACCATCCGCGCGGTCTCCGACTTCGATCTCGCTCGTTCCTTCCCCGTCGGCGAGACGGCCACGTTCGCCGAGATCGCGACCACCGCTGGACTCCCGGAGCAGAAAGTTCGTCGGATCATCCGCCATGCTGCGACCGAGGGGATCTTCCGCGAGGAGCCGCAGGGGGTCGTGAGGCACACGGCCGCGTCGCGGATGCTGGCGGAGGACCAGGTGATGCGCGATTACATCGACGTTCACTATACAGAGATCCTTCCCGCGATGAAAGAGGTCTGCATAGCATTCCCCCCTGCACGGCCCCTTCGGATCTGTTCTGTATTAAGTTCGGACCTCTGACATGACAATTCTCACCTCACCGTGAACCAGACCCCAACCGCCTTGCGCAACTGGCCCAACGCCACCGATCCCGCCCAAACGGGCTTCTCGCTCTCGCAGCCCCCGACCCATCCCACCTTCTTCCAATACCTGACCACCCAGCCCGACCGCGCGCGGGTCTTTGCCTCGGCCATGTCGACCTACAGCACCGGGCCCGAGAATGACGTGAGCCACCTCCGCGACGGTTACGACTGGGCGTCCATATGCGGCGGAGGGGGCGGCGGAGGGGGCGTAGTGGTCGACGTCGGAGGTTCGACGGGGTACGTTTCGCAGGCTCTCGCGCAGGCATACCCGGCCCTACGTTTCGTCGTTCAGGACACGGCGCCCACCATCGCCCAGGCGCCCACCGTGGCCGCCGCTGCTCCAGCCGGGGAACACAGTCGGGTGCAGTTCATGGCGCACGACTTCTTCGCCGACCAGCCCGTCCACGGGGCGGACGTGTACCTGCTGCGCATGGTGCTGCATGATTTCGGGGACGCGGACTGCGTGCGCATCCTGCGCGCGCTGGTGCCCGCGCTGCGGGACGGGGGCCGGGTGGTGCTGAATGAGTTCTGCTTGCCTGAGCCCGGGTCGGTGGGGTTGTTGGAGGAGAAGCATATTCGGTAAGTATGTTTTGGGCCCCTCTCTCTAGCGCAGATCTATCTCTCGCGGCGACTTGTTGCCGTCGGTCGCTGAGCAAGGATGCCCCAACCTCGTCTTAACGCCGATCCACTGATGATGATCTCTCCCAGAACAATGGACATGAACATGCTCAGCCTGTTCAATTCCCGTGAACGTGATGCCGCAGACTGGCGCGCGCTGTTCGCGCAGGCCGACCCCCGCTTCCGGTGGCGGGGCGTCACCAAACCGGCGGGCTCGAATCTCTCCGTCATTCAGGTGTCGTGGTCGTCCCCAAGTGTCGAGTGAGGCGCGTGGAGTGGATCTTGGGTGTGAAGATTATTCCGATTTCGGTGAATGACTAGTTGCGTGGGTGGGGGATGTTTCCACTTCTCTTCACATCGTGGTGGTGGGGGCCGGAAAAGCCGATTGTAACGGTTTCGTGTCTTGGCTTATTTTTTTTTTTTTCTTTTTTTTTTTGTGTGTATCGAACAGTTCCCTGCAGAGATAGGCTGTGTGAGATTCTTGGCATTCGTTTGTTTTGTCAGCGGAGGTGATGAAGAACGTAGAGAACACAGACGGTCAGACTTGGCTGTGTTGGTGCTGGGGAGTGCAATGACTGAGTGAGAAGGAAAGAAGGAATGCAATGGGCGGGCTGCGGCAGTCAGGTCGGTGATAACCGGGGATCAGATGATTTTCCCATCTGCAGTTAGGCTAGCTGTGTAAATCGTTGGCGGGCGGCGGGTCTGGTCTGGGCCAAGATTGAAATGCCATGGTTGTTGGGGAGAGTAAGCGGAGTGTGAGGGAAATCGATTATCGGGGATCATCTAGGGTGAGAACAGGCACGCAAGGACAATCTTACTCACATACTCCGTACTTTGTGCTCATAAAATCCTATGTACTGTACTCATGTAACAAGTCGATAATCAAGCAATACAGCAACGAGGCTGTGCAATTGCCCACGATTGTCCGAAGTTACGGACTCCACTCCTCTGCAGCGACTTCAGCCAAGGGAGGGAGGGGGAGCCCGAAAGGGGGCCTCGGAGAGGTTGAGGTAAACATCCCTCGTGCGCAGGGTAAGCCGGCCCAGCCAATCGAGTGGCAGGATTCCCCAGGCTAAAAGATGACCGCATGGCCACATGCATGGTGTGTTGTGCTCCCCAGCCTCTTGCTAGATCCTGGCGGGAGGCCGGGCACGTTCTGTCTGATTTGTTTCCTGAGCCGCGAGTCGAGGGGTGCTGTACTGCTGACTGCAACTTCCAGACGGTCCTAAGATTTGACGGTCAGCGTAGGAACGAAAAGTCAGGAATCAACCTTAAAGTCAGTTCCGCTTGGATCCATAGGATGGATGTCGAGTAGACTAATCAAGAGGCTGTGATCAACCACTGGCACTGCATCAACTACTGGCTCATCAGCCCTAACTTGGACCACCGTGTAGGTTGCAGTGGAAGGGAAAGCGGGAAGGGTTGCGGGCCGGGAGGGGAGGAGGGGCCAAATAGTCAGAGCGCTGGCCCCCAAATAACTCCCAGATACGGAGATACGGAGTATTCAGTAACTGCTCAGTGCGATTCTCTCACTCATAGTCTAGGCATTGTGATCGCAATCCACGACAGGGTGACCAGCCCATGGTCTGGTTCTATCCCGTGTGTGGGATGCAGGCAGGCATGTAAGCACCTAAGCAAGGGGACTAAATATTGCTTTGTCCGAGGACCAACAACTATTCGATCGGACCTCCATGCTGACTCGCTCACTGGCTTACTGTCCCACGCTTATCCGACCGATAAACCCTGCCTGCCTGCGATTGGCACCCCAGCCAAACAAACATGCACAAGCGCATACCTAGCATGCTGACACTTGACCGGAGGGGGGAAGGGGAAAGAGCAAGGCGGAGGGGGAGGGATAGCGCTCGTCCTAGCCTCTTCGTGACTTGACAAGCAAGGTAGGGATTAGCAGCGAGCATCATGTATTTGCGCGACATTCCCCTCAATCCCCTCTTCCCTTTTCCTCAAAGCTGGTCTCTTGCGTTGTCGGTCTGTACGCTGGCAACCCGGATTGCACTGCCGCCCGCATGGGCTACAACAAGGGGGAGATGATAGCCTTAGGCTTCATCTTGATGTTTGTACCCGCCATCTTCGTGGGGTTACGTGTCTGGGCCCGGCGCCTCTGTGGCGCTCACATGGGCTCGGACGACTACACTATCTTCGCCGCCTTGGTAGGATTCGAGCACCATTCCCTCGGTCGCAAACCTGGGTACTGACCTCACCGTAGTTATTCTGCACAGCCGTCTGTATCTGTCAACTGATTGGAGCCATCGATGGACAACTGGGCCAAACCCAGGCGACCTATCCCAATGGGGAGCCCATCCTGGACGACCCACGGTTTCTAACCTACGAACGGGTGCGTATATGCCTCCACCTCGCTCGAGAAGCCGAAAGAGTTGAGAAAAAGTAAGCCACTCTAACCCGCACGGACAGGCCAAATTCGCGCTGCACATGTTATCCGTGATGGGAGTGGGGCTCAGTAAAGCGTCGGTGATCCTGCTGTATATGCGCATCTTCCACACGCGAACGTTCCGGCGGGTGTGCCAGCTGTTTCTAGGGCTGGTCGTTGCGTGGACGGCGGTGATGTTCTTCGTGTGCCTGTTCCAGTGCTACCCGGTGACGGCGCTGGTGGAGGGGTTCTACGGCAACAAGTGCATCAACACGATGGTCTTCTACAACGGGCTGAGCGGGTCGGACGTGGTGCTGGACGTGTGCGTGCTGCTGCTGCCCATCCCGATGGTGCTGCGCGTCAAGCTGGAGGTGCGGCAGAAGGCGGCGGTGCTGGGGATGTTCCTGCTGGGCGCGCTGGCCGTCGCCTCCAGCATCGCCCGCCTGGCCGCCTTCATCGAGTGCGAGCGCGTCCTCCTCATCCACTACAACAACGAGACCTACTACACCTCCGGCGTCTTCATCTGGACCGTCGTCGAGCTAGCCCTCGCCATCATCAGCGCCTGTCTACCCACCCTGCGTCCACTCTTCTTCTACCGGAGCCGGGGCGGCCTCCCCACCGGCGACACCTTCAAGCTGGCCCACGAGTATCACGATCACATCCCCTCGCGCCAGGCACGGTACGGTCGCCCCACGGACACGATCGACGAGCTGGAAGCCGCTGTGCCGTGTGACCGGACTGGGCCCCCGGCCAGCGTGCAGATTCAGATCCAGCGCACCTCCTCCCACGAGCGTCCGCACCCGACCGATGGAGTCATCGTCGTCGAGCACAGCACGACCTGGACGGACGGCG
The DNA here is from genome assembly GCF_003184765.1 of Aspergillus aculeatinus CBS 121060. Taxonomy (NCBI): domain Eukaryota; kingdom Fungi; phylum Ascomycota; class Eurotiomycetes; order Eurotiales; family Aspergillaceae; genus Aspergillus; species Aspergillus aculeatinus. Next base: position 271,253 of record NW_020291495.1, read on the forward strand.
AGGCTTTCAACACCGATATTGCCATTGCCAAGTGACGGTCTCGTGGTTCTTCTGATGCGTTGTATGCTGGTATGAGTAATCAGATCATGTTGTTCTCTCCATAGTCTCTGCCCTAGTTTCCTAGTTCATAGTGAATCTGTACATTGCCCTTGATGGGACGTGTATTGACCGCCAACTGCCCTGCGTCTATGCGCGGGTCGAGTTAAGGGTTCTTCGCCATTGCTAAATTTACAATACTTGCTGTGTGTGTCTGGAGCTTAGAGATGGTCATGTCCCGAGTTGTTTTGATCGCATGTTCGAGTGCAGGTTATCTTCATCTGGGCTCTTCCCTGAGACCTATCACATACTTGAGCCCTCAGCCTGCCCAATCCACTAGAGCTCCTCTAGGAAATGGACATGATCCCATTGAGCGCTCCATCTCGAAACATTCCTCCACCCTGCCCGCTATTAGCTTAAACCTGTGCCCCATGCACGAATGCCGCACAAGGCCCCAGACCCACCATCAGGGATAGGCAGAAAGAAAAAAGAAATAAGCCTGGGGTCAAAAAAGAATGCACCTCGATTACTGAACACGAGTCCCCATTCAAACTAGTGGCTCATACCACCAAGGGTTTCCACGTGTTCCTGTGGCTTCTGGAACTAGTTGAGAATCAACACGCCCCGTTCCTGGTTCGTATGATCACAATCCCAGTGAGCACCCCACTAGGAGTCTCTAGTCCACTGCTAGTCAACTCGCACTCCCGACAAATGATTCCCCAGCATTGACCCCCCACTCCCCGCTCAGTCAATTTCAAGTCGGTCTTCAGTACCATTGAAAACCAGAAGAATGTCTGCAGTGGCTTGAAACGCCACCGCATGGGCGCTCCATTTTTGACGGCGCGCCGGGCGTGCTACAAAACCCTGCCGCGCACGAGGCGGCCATGTGTCTCGTCCGGTTTACCCGGTAGCTGCAGCAGGTAGCCAGCTGGCGCATTGCAACCGCTTCAGATTCCACAAACGGGCTATCTTCCTCGTAATCATATCGACAAAGAAAATAAGCTGCTAGCCTCTCCAGCAGAACAGTCAATGTAGCGCACCGTGACTGGTCCACCCCCGCGAAGCACCGGACCGGAAGTCCAAACCGAGGGTTGACGATGCAAATTGACAATCTCCCCCACCGCCGTCGGGGTCGGAGTGGGATGAAAGGACCGAAGGCTAAGCATCCACGTGCGCCTTTTCGTGGCTTGGTTGAAAGCATCGAATCGGCAGCCTGGCTCAGCTTCCGTGCAGACCAAGGGGAAGTCTACGACTACAACATCCAGTTGGCCTTTGACGGTGTGGGGCCCAATCTACGCACATGCTGCTCCTTCTCCCCGCCCCGCTTGATGGAACGGGATGAGCCCTTGCTCGGTCCCAGAAGTATATTAGATGCGGGATGGCATGGTGCTGGGTCGTGTTTGCTGAATCTAACCTTTTCTATAGTGCATGCCCCTTGGTCCCCTTCATTGTTACCCTGTGAGTGGTGTCGCGGTGTGAAACACTGAGATGAGGGTTCCATCAGCATTGGGGCTTGCTGCCTTGACCGGCCCGGCCGTGGCCGAGGCGTGGACGAAGTACACCGCGTTTGAGACGTGCTTGCAGCCACTGCTCTCGTCCCAGGCCACGATCCTCAATGCCTCGTCGACGGTCGTCGCCCCTCGATGGACGGAGTACGGCGAGCCCGTGACGAACCACGTCGTCAACGTGGCGACAGAAGCGGACGTGCAAGCCACTGTACCCTCCCCCATCCCGTATCCCCCAGTATCGGACTGACCCCACACCACAAACACAGGTCTTCTGCGCCAACGCCCACGACATCCCCTTCCTCGCCCAAGCCGGCGGCAACGCCTGGAGCACCACCTGGACCCTGACCAACACGACCACCCCCTCCATCCTCATCAACCTCCGCGCCCTCAACGCCATCACCTTCTCCCCAACTCGCACAACCGTCACCGTGCAAGGCGGCACCCTGACCTCCGAGCTCCTGGCCGCCGCCTACGCCCACGACGCACAGGTCGTGACCGCGAACTGCGACTGCGTCGGGGTGATGGGCGCCCTGCTCGGGGGCGGGTACAGCCGCATGATGGGGGAGAGGGGGTACATGATCGACAACGTTCTCTCACTAGACGTCGTGCTAGCAACCGGGACGCGGGTGACGGTGACGGCGCGCTCGCAGCCGGAGCTGTGGTGGGCGCTGCGCGGCGCCGGCGCCAACTTCGGCGTCGTCACCTCGGCGGTCTTCCGCTCCTACCCGACCCCACGAACTGAGAATCACGCCTGGCTGGGCAGCCTGGTCTTCAGCGAGGACAAGCTCGAAGCGTTGGTGGCGGCGATCAACGACCTCCCGCTGAGCCCCCAGATGGCCATCTTCCTCTACTTCGCCACCACCGGCGCCCCGGACTACACGCCGGCGATCATCGCGTTCCCGTTCTACCTGGCCCGCGCGGGGGCCAACACGACGACGACGACGACGACGGAGGAAGCCCGCGCCGCGTTCCGCGCGATCCTCGCGCTGGGCCCCCTCTCCGACACGACCGCCTGGACGCCCTACGACCGGGTCAACGCGGGCAGCGGCGCGTTCTGCGCCGCCGGCGGCCGCAAGGTCAGCCTGGGGTCCGCTGCGCGGACCCTCGACCCGGCCGCGTGGCGCGCGATCTGGACCTCGTTCACGCGCTGGGTGGCCGCGTCCGGCGGCGACCGGGTGGGCAACTCGACCGTCCTGATGGAGGCGTACAGTCTGGGGCGCGCGAGCGCCGTCGCCGCGGGCAGCTCGGCGTACGCGTGGCGCGCGTCCAGTCGCTTCAATACCGTCGCCATCGCCTGGTATCGGGATCCCGCGCTGGATGCGTCGGCGCGGCAGTGGGCGGGGGACGTGCGTGCGGTGTGGAGGGAGACGAGTGGGTTGAGTGGGAATTCGACGTGAGTTTGCCTCTTTCTTGGGATCTGCGATGGTTGGGTGGGGAGGGTGCGTGATGGGCGTGCTTGATGCAAGGTGAGCTGTGCTGACTGGGTTTTCCCTGCGGGTTAGGTATATCAATTTCGCGTTCGGGGATGAGAGTCTCGAGGATATTTATGGGGATAATGTGGAGAGGTTGCGGTTGTTGAAGAGGGTCTATGATCCCCAGAATCGATTTAATCAGTTCTTTCCACTGACGTAAAGGTGGGTGGGTAGGACATTCCTGTTCTGGTGTGGATTTAAGATGTATTGTACCGGATGCGTGCTCTGTACATGACTTGAGCGAATGCACGCGATGTCTTGAGTGAGGTCTGAGGACTACGAAGTAGATGGTGAGATCCATGCAGCGAGTCGACACCGGTCAGCATAGCTCGCACTGGGTCTCGGGGTTAGGAGTTTAGTGAAGGGCAGGCTAAACCCTAACAAGGTAACTTAGTCTATGCAGGGTCGGAGTCGGAGAGTGAGTGAGTGAGATGGTGCGATTGCATTGCTCACGCTCCACCCGGGGCTTCCGGCCGCGCTAGGAGGTGAGCTAGTCCTGGATTCCTTAGATAAAACAACAGTTTTGAGTCAAGTGCACTCAGACAGCAGACACGAGCGTGTTGGAATGTCAAGGATAAGCTAGGAATGTGGCGGGGTGATCAGGCATGCGGCTCAGACGAGCCAATCGATCACATCACGCATTTGCCTGGATTGGTAGAATTTCCTCTTAGTTTTCAATTAATTTTCGGAAAGAGTGATGAAGAATGGACTTGATTGACCCAGATTGAAATTATTTGGTACTGTCTAATCGTAAGACGACGGGGTAGGATCGTCATCCAGCGGCTACCCCGCTAACAGTTCACCCAGCCAGTTGACAGTGAACGAACCGGCTGACCAGGGAGGGATCTGGAGTTCTGGACTGTCTCCGTAATTGATCCACATCTCCACTCAGTTCCGGCCTGTCAGACCCATCTATCTTCCCATCTTCCATTCACTGGCGATCCAGACATTCCACTATTTAATTGTGTAACACAACAGCTTTAGTTACCCCGCCGAGGGGTAAGCCTCCCCTTCTCACCTCAACCACAACCACAAGCAAACGCAAATAACACCTTTATAATAGCCTTCTTCTCTCCTATCCTTCCTCATCCCTCCCTCCTCACTTCCTTCCTCCCACCACACCCCATCCATCGATCACAGTCAAAATGACAGACCTCAAAAACACCCTCGACCCCCTCCTCCTCAAACATGCCAGCATAGGATACATCGGGCGCGATTCCCCCTCCTTCTCCGAGACCACCCGCGTGTGGAACGTGGGCCGCAACAAGAGCTGCACCCCGCTCGCCGTCCTCCAGCCCCAATCCGCCCAAGACGTCGCCGCCCTCGTTCCTTTCCTCCACAACCAGGATCTCCCCTTCAGCGTCCGCACCGGCGGCCACAACATCGAAGGCAAATCCATCCAGAACGACACCCTCCTCATCGATCTCCGCGCCCTCGACTTCGTGCACATCGCTCCGGACCGCAAATTCGCCACCATCGGCGGTGGCATCCTGCAGGGGAAGCTCGGGGAGACGCTCTGGAAGGAAGGCCTGATTACCCCCACGGGCTCGATCCCGGATGTCGGGTACGTGGGCTGGAGTACCTACGGCGGGTACGGCCTTTTTGCGCCGCGCTGGGGGCTAGGGGTGGATCAGATCCTCGGGGCGAAGGTGGTCAAGGCGGACGGGACGGTCGTGGATACGGATGAGGACCCGGAATTGTTGAAGGGGATCAGGGGAGCGGGTGGCGTGCTTGGGGTTATTGTTGAGGTTCGCGTCAAGGTCTATGAGGCCAAGCAGGTGAGTTCCCCCTGTGATAGTTCAACATGGTTGTCGTGGGATGGTGAGTCGAGAGCAAAATAGGCTGACAAGCAACGATGGACAGCTTCTCTCCGGCGTCATCATGTTCGAATCCTCGGATATCAAGAAGACCTTCGTCGGGTTTAACGCCGCCTTCCAGGCCCTCCAGGACGACGAAGGCATCCCCGATGCCCTGGCCGTCCAGCAGATCGCCATCAACGCGCCCCCCGGCCGCCTGTTCGGGACCATCGTCGTCTGGACGGGCGACGACCTCGACGAAGGCAAGCGCTGGGCCGACCGGGTCGCCCAGCTCGGCATCGCCATCATGAACACCGTCGCCCCCACCGCCATCCCCGACTGGTTCCGGGGCAACGGCGCCATGGTCCCCACCAGCGTGTACGGCTCCAGCCGCACCGCCAACGTGCGCCAGATCACCCCAGAGCTGGCCGAAACCCTCGGCGCCAGCCTCGAGAAGATGCCCGCCGACCCGGCCACCATGCTCTCCGTGCACCAGCTGCGCGGCCCGTCCGCCACCCCCACCCGCGACTCGGTCTTTGCCGCGCGCGAACCACACCTCATGCTGGAGATCCTTGGGTGCGTGACGGCGGAGGACCTGCAGGAGGAGGCCGAGAAGTGGGCGTCCGACATGCTAGCCAGCGTGCACGGCACCCAGGCGCAGAACCTGCTTCCCGGTGCCTATGTGTCGCTACACTGCGAGGGTGCCCAGACGATCTGTGTCGAGGATCGGGTGAAAAAATTGTTCGGGGAGTTTGCCGACGAGGTGGTTGCGCTGAAGGAGAAACACGATCCGAAGAACTTGTTCGCTCACGCGGTTCCCAAGCTGAAGTAGGGGGTTCGTTTTCTGCATGATGAGATGTATTATGATAGCACGCATGGGACGTTAGCAGTTTGACGAATGTCTTTATTCCAATTCACTAGCATTGATTCTCCTATATTTGTTACGTCTGTTGGGATTTGTAGCTTGTAGATTACCACCTACGTGAACACGTTCAGCTTTGGTATGTTCGCTGCTCTCTTTTGTATGATTTGCACTAAAGATCGACTCGGGCTTATGATACTCACATACTTCACTCTGCAATGTCCCTGGCAATCTTCACTGTCTCTGAGAGCTCAATTATTATGACCAATAGTTACAGTCTCTGATACTCTTCATTCTCTTCCTACAGCAATTGCCGGGAGATATACACACGGTCCATGAACCGACAGACTTAAGAACCATACTTCACCCACGAGAAGCTTCAGAGAACCTCTATTAAACAGCTCTAGGAAGACCCATTGTATCCCAGTGTGAGAGGAAGAAAACGGTAAAAAAGGTCCAGTGCAGATGATACATAGTACTCCGTACCAGCAGCCCAGACGCGGGGAGAGTGCATGACGTCACTGCGGCTTCGGCTTCGGCTTCCGATTCTGCTTATGTCAGCGCGCTTCTGCGTTCCTGGCTCATATCCTTTCCTGGACCACGCTGTTTGTTCTTACTCATAGGACAAGCAGATGGGGTGGTACGTGCATCTACAAGAGAGAGAAAGAGGGAGAAGAGCTAATATGTGGGAAACTCAATCTGCAATATCTGGTCTCTGAGGGCTGATGCATCGCTGGCTGTCAGCCGAAATCTGTCCGAGAAAACGAGACCATTGCACGAGATAAATACTGTTAGCTGACCCCTTTCCAGCTTTCTTATTAGATGCCGTCCGGATCAAATTTCAGATCAGTCTCAAGCAGGTATGGCATCCTAGGAGGAAGAGACTCGATTGGGCTATGGTCGGTGGCTACCGAAAGATAACAAGCACGGATGCATCAGGTTTGAGCCAGATTGTATATCTGGCCTATATGCAGAGCAGTCTTCGGCACGTTGGATTGAATACTAGCATCACCGCACCACACTGACCCCAAGTATATACCGCACCATTCTCGAGATCACCCACGACCGGCTCAATCCCGGTCGATCTCCACCACCGGCCCCGTATACTCCTTGCCACCCCAGAGCACATAATACACCGTGCTGAGCAGACTCGTCCCCGCCGTGCCCACCACTGCCCAATTCATCGTACTCGCCGTGGGGCTGGCCACGGTCGGCCAGAAACTGAAGAACACGCCCACCGTCAGATACGCGATCGTGAAAGCGTTCACCAGGATGCCGAGCACGCCGCGGATGTGGAACGGGCCCCACGCCAGCGGGGCCCCAGCGGTGTTGACCAGCACCGAGTCCACGCCCGCGACGGCGGGGTCGCGGATGCCGCCCGTGCACCGCTTCCAGATCAGCAGCGTGGCGGAGATGAGGTAGGAGGTGTAGAGGGCGCTGACGCAGAGGGAGACGACGTCGTTGAGGACGGCGGCGGATCCGAGGATGATCAAGGCCAGCAGGACGGCCGCGACGGTGACGACGAGGATGGACCATTGCGGGACGGCTTGGGCGTTGACCTGGAATTTGAGGTCAATACATGGTAGACTTCAAAGAAACAAGGACGGAGGATGGGGGCGTACTCGACTAAGGATACGCCAGCCTGGAAGACCGCGATCTCGGGCAAAAGACCAGACCATGCGCGATGACGAGGCTAGCGAGCCGACTGCGGTGGCTGTGACTAGAATCGGCACGATGGCACTCATCACCGTACAGCCGCCGACGGAACTCGTGGCTGAGCAGAACACCTGCATATAGGGATATCCGGTGGGCGTTGCCAGCGCGGTGTCAACATCGGTCATGGTGAACAAGGTGCTCAGGACCATGCCGAAGCCCAGCAGGCCGTTGATCACAACGGAGGTGAGGATGGACTGCGGCACGACGCGCTCCGCGTTGTGGATCTCTTCACTCATCTAAAGCACATGTCAAGTTAGTGCCAGTCCGACATGAGGGGGCGAGCAGACTTACGTGAACGGCGGCATCAGCCCCCGTGAAGGAGAACATGGCCCCCGTCATTCCCACCATGAACGCCAGCCCTTCGCTCTGAAAGCCCCCGTCGTTTCGGAATGTTCCAAACACCTCGGACGCATCGTTGTGACTGCCCAGGTAGAGGAGTGGGATGATGATGGCGAAGAAGCCCACGATGTGCAGGATCAGCACGAATCCCTCAAACTTGGGAAGCCAGGTGCTGGCGACCGCGTTGACGAACACTGCAAACGCCAGGATGGCCCAGAAGAGCAGTACCGTCTGCCATGCTGTCGGGACATAGGTGCTGTGGTTCAGGACCACGAGGCCCTGAATCTGGGAGGCGCTCAGGTAGCAAGTCGATGTGAATGCTCCCAGCCAGCCGATGACGATCAACCACCCTGGAGGGCAAGTCCGTCAACCAGTCATGACAAAGAACTCCAGAGTGACAGAGAAGGTCGGCAGGCAACATACCTGTGAGAAAGCTAAGGTACTTTTGACATGATGCCGGAGACATCATCGAGACCCAGTGGTACTGGCCTCCGGACGTTGGGGCCCTATGCGAGAGGCATGTCAGATTCTGTCGGGCAGCAATGGACAAGAGCACATACATTGAGACCAACTCCGACAGCGTGAGAAAGGTCGAAAAGGTGCCCAACCAGACCACCAAAAAGCTATACACGGTTCCGGCCGGGCCTCCACTGTACGATCGGCTTTTGTTAGGTGCCACTCAGGCAAGAAATCGTCCAGGTGCGCCACATACTCTTCAAACGAGATGACAAACGTCGACAAGATACCTTCCCAAGAGGCCAAGATAGTACAGGAAAATCCTAGAATGGACAGAAAACCAAAGCGACGCTTGAGGATCTGCTTCTTGCCCACACGCCCGAGCCCCTGGTCGTCCTGGACCTGGGTGTGACTGGTACTCGCGGCTTTGGTGTCGACGTGCCGATCGCGGAGAGGAATCGGGTCCTCCATGCTGACTATCGAGAAGCTTCAGCTGCCAAGATCCCACGCAGTAATGAGACAGGCGTGGTAGAAGACAAGAGAGCAAAGAAACAATCAAAATGAAAGAGACAAAACGGGATTGTATAATTTTTCTTCCCGATTCTTCTCGCCCGCGCTTTTGTCTCATGGCGCACAAAGACACTTAGTCGTCGTCTATCATTCCCAAAAGAGGGGCGCCAGCCCTGAACTAGTGGCACGAATAGCCCCCCTCCTGCTGCACTCGCAAAGCTGCACGGGAGGTTAATTGCTGAGAACGGGTGGGTGAAACAGATCAAATGGCCGTCCTCCTTTATTCAGCGCAACCACCCCACCGGCAGGGGATATAAATTGATGCGTGACTAAATCCCTCAGTTCCCGCGCCTTCGCTCCAGTCGATCACTTGCAATGGGCTGACAAGCACTGCGCTTTCAGACTAAGCATATTTATTAGCCTCGGAGCTATCTTCCACTAGCAGGGGAACTAATATACCAAGTGTGGAGAATTCACATTGGGCCGACGCGTAGTCGTTTGCTACCAAGCCAAGTCCCACAGCCCCATCATGTCTCACTTTTCCTTATTCTGATAAGCTCTACTAAGCTACTGTCAAAGATTGAAGCCATGGTGGCCCTCCCTCTCCCCGTCCCCGCCAATGCCAGCCATTGACACTAGCGCACTGGTTGACTGCGATTCGACCCTCCATCAGTGGTGATCGACTCGGTGGCAGCATTGGGATCGTAATGCTCCTCCACGGCCCAGGTCATCGTCTGACGGATGATATGACTCTGACTGGTCTGGCTATGCGCGTCGTCCCAGTCGCGCTCCCGCTGTTCCGCAAGAATGGTCGTGTCGTGAGCCGACCCGTGCAGCTGGTTCAGCTCATGCGCCGTGCCGCTCCGTTTCTTCTTCCCCGACCCGTACCCGTATTGTTCGTGCGTCGAACTCTGCCCCGGTAGATGATAGAGTCGTAGCCCGGTGGACTGCAGTCCATCCATGAATGGCTTGAGGTGAGGGATGCAAGAGACGATGATGGCCAGACACTGGACCAGCTGCATGCAGACGGCGACCTTCCAGATCTCGAGCAGGGGCTCATCCGGATCTTCTTGCATGCGGCCTCGATACACCAGCTCCATCACGATAGCGACTACGACTCTGAGCCCGCCGTCACGGCTTGAGTCAGCTCATAGTTCTGTCCAACGCACGGGGACCGGGTCACTTACAAGATACGAGTAGCGAAACACCCGATCACCACCGCCTTCTTCGTATCAGCCATCTGGATCTTGGAGACGACCAGAATGGGAAAGACCATCAGAGCGCATTCGGTGAGGATGTTGGTGATTCCGAAGTAGTACCACCATGCCGCCTGCTCGCTGGGTCAGTCGAGTTCTGCATCACGTCCAAATGCGGTTCATCGGCACCCTACACGGTTGAAGCATGTCTGCGTGAGCCAATTCCACGGTTGGGGCAGGCCACACTGGAACGCCACCGCAACTTCGCACGTCACGGCCCATGTTGTGATGAAGGCAATCAGCCCCCATTCCACTTTGCGGGTTCGTTGCATCAGGAATGTCATGAATGCCAGAGAGCTCAGCTTAGCGAATGTGATGCAGGGGATGTAGAGCAATTCCGCCGCATAGATTGACTATAACCCCGGCGATGTCAGTCACTGTGAAGTCTGTTCACGCGGATCCAAACACACCTTCAAAGCCACTGCCTGCTGATGCTGCGATGAAGCTCGTTGCTCTTGACCGTACCCATTGCCGGCTGCATTTGCGACACATGCTGCCTGTAGCACCGAGAAGACCTACACAGTGGCTCGCACGGTCAGAACAGGTAGTCCGTATGGTCTCTCCTTCCGCAATACACCTACCAGAGCCACCGAGATCAGGTGGTCGTCCATCGTCAGCTTCCTGACGATGACATATTTGATTAGAAGCCGTGTTCCCCCGGAGAGCACGGCGATGACCATGAAAAACCATGCCAGAATTCCGATGACGGGGGCGCGATTCGTGTCCGTAACCACAGTCATGGCTGCAGCAGACAGTGTTGCATGAGCGTCAGCGTCACCATAACGATTCCACCTCGCTCATCCAGGTTCTCCTTCATAAACCGACCACACGACGAATATCTCCCACGAGGATAAAAAAACGAGGCGGAAAAAGTAGATTAACATGGGATTGAGTGTCTCACCTGGAGGTGGATCCGAAGGTGGCCCGCGCAATCTATTAGGGTTCGGCCGGTTGGCGCAGATCCGTACCTTTGCGTGGCCCCATCACCCATGCACTTCACGCATATCCAACTTCCTACTGGATGGGAAAATTTCGGCGAATCTCAATCCTTGTCACTCCAGGACGGGCTGGCTGGGTCCCCCTAGTCTAAGGTTGGAGAATTCAAATTCGGCGCTGTGTGACGGTTCCCCCCTCTCTCTTAACCTTCGTTCGTTCCGGCCGTTGGATTTCGGCGCTATCCCCCCCTTTCATTATCTGCAACCCTAACGAAATCTCACGAACCGCCCTCGTGAAACTGCTTCTGACATCATGGGAGCAACGATGCATGAAGGAACCGCCCCATTCCGGTATGAGCACCTCCCCAGACCCGCGCAGACCTGGTATCGCGTGTACGGCGATCTCACGGTCGGCACCCCCCTGGTGGTGCTGCACGGGGGCCCGGGGTTCTGCCACAACTACCTGCTGCCCCTGGCCGACCTCGCCGGCCCCCAGCGGGCGGTGATCCTGTACGATCAGATCGGAAACGGGCTGTCGACGCACTACCCGGAGAAAGTCGGCGATCAGGGGTTCTGGACGGTCGAGCTGTTTGTCGCCGAGCTGGCCAACCTGCTCGCCCACTTGGGGCTCGCGGCCGGCCGCCCCTTCGATCTCCTGGGCCACTCGTGGGGGGGCATGCTGGGCGCCGAGTTCGCCATCCGGCGGCCGGCGGCGGCGGGGGGCCTGCGGCGTCTCGTGCTCTCCAACGCCCCGGCCTCGGTGTCGCTGTGGTTGGAGTCCGTGAACGGGCTCCGCGCGACGTTACCGGCGGACGTGCAGGCGACGCTGCAGCGGTGCGAGGCCGAGGGGCGGCTCGACTCGAAGGAGTACGAGGACGCCACCATGGTCTTCCTGTCGCAGTTCTCTTGTCGGGTGGACCCCTGGCCGCAGGAGTTTGTGGATAGTATCGTCTGGGCCACCGAGACGGATCCCACCGTCGCGTCTACCATGTGAGTCGTTGTGCTTCTGGCTCTGCCGTCCTCTAATTTAGTTTAATGTCTTTAACCTCCGGGGAATAGGCTGGGCCCGTCCGAGTTCTGGATCGAGGGCAACCTGAAGGATTGGAGCGTGCTGGATCGTCTGCATGCGATCCGGGTGCCCACGCTGCTGATCAACGGGAAATATGACGAGGCCCAGGATAGTACTGTCGAGCCGTTCTTCTGGGCTATCGACAAGGTGAAATGGGTGACATTGGCGGAGAGCTCCCACTGTCCGCAGTTTGACGAGCCGGAAAAATATCTGCAGGTCATCCGGGATTTCTTGGGCGCTCGGTAGAGCTGGGGTGGCTGAACATGCCATTCGGAAATAGCTGATACCACTCCAGGGGAGCTGAGACAAGCATATCACGCGACTGCGTCTGGAGGACCTATCAATGAAGATCCAATCAGTGGCCGTGAAATAGAACTTTCCATCTTACATCTCAGCATTTACTACCGATGTTACCTGGATCATGCTCTTTTCCACCGCGCATGATAATAGATGTTTACAGACGAGGATAATCATCAGTGGCGACATGGTCCAACAATATTCACTTTTTTTGCCTTGACGTGTAAATCATGTAGTTGGAAAGCAGGCAGAGAATAAATGCTGCACAATTGGGGGTATTCATGTCTTACATAATTATGCTAGTGCTGACGCATTCCCATGATCGGGTTATGGAAACAATAACGTTCAGCGCCCAAGCATTCATCTCATCCATCACGAAGTATAATTGGGGAGCAAATAGCCCGAAATGCAAGCTAAAGCGAGAGCTATACTGCCGGCCCCGGCGGAGGCTGACTTGCTCGGCAAAGCAGCCCCGTCAGCCCCGGCAGCCCCAACCACCATGTCATTCACCTGCCGCACCTGCGCCAGACGCAAGGTAAGATGCGACAGGCTGACGCCTCGCTGCTCCAGCTGCCGCAGGGGCAACCACGAGTGCTCATACCGAGCACCGACCCCGCGATCGCGGAAACGCAAGACAAGTGAGGAGCCCGCGGAGCAGCTCGCGCGATATGAGCGCATTCTGCGGCAGCACGGCTTGCTGGACGGTGACGCGCGGCCAACGGCGAGAGATACCTCGCCTGAACCGATTTCGTTTCAGTATAACCGATCCGAAGCCTCGAAGGCTGGTAGGGTGCTTGCGGCAGAAGGCACGTCGAGGTATGTCAGCGGGCATCCATGGAATACTCTCGGTGAGGAGGAGGTGCGACGCGTCTTCGAAGAGGAAGAGCAGGAGCAGCGGGAGATGGCCATTGCACCCGAGATCTTGGTGTCTGATCCGTTGATCGGTGCGCTCGTGGGCTCTCGACGCTCGCTTCTGCAGTACCACCCGACTCACGCAGAGGCCATGCTGCTGTGGCAAACGCATGTCGAGAGCGTGGAGCCGTTCTGCAAGATCCTGCACATCCCCTCCACCTCTGCGATGATCGAGAGGGTTTCATGCCGCCCCGTGCTAGCGTCAGATGCAGATGAGTGTCTTGTGTTTGCCATCTATCAATTTGCAGTCTACGCGATGACGGACGCGGACTGCATGCTAAAACTGGGCCATCCACGCGGCACCTTGAGCCGACGATATCATTCCGCCGCGCAACAAGCGCTGGTCAATGCTGCATTTCTGAAAACGAGTGACATCCAGGTCCTACAGGCTTTAGTCCTATTCCTCCTCTCCAGCCGCCAGCATTACGACTCGCAGACGTACTGGATCCTAACGGGTGTTGCCGTCCGGATCGGGCAGCGGATCGGACTCTACCAAGACGGCGAGAAGCTGGGAATGTGCCCGTTCGATGTCCAGATGCGGCGACGCCTATTCTACCAACTCATGCCCCTCGACGGCCGAGCGAGTCAAATGACGGGCACGGTCGTGTCCATCCCGCCAGACGCGTGGGACACCCAGCTCCCGCTCAACATCGACGACGAGCAGGTCTGGCCCGGCATGACGGCGACCCCGCGGGAGCAGCAAGGCGCGACGCAGATGATGTTCTGCCTGTCGCGCGCCTGCATCGGGCGGTTCTTCGCGAGCATGAGCCCGCATCTGCGCAGCAACGGGCCGTGGACGTTCGGCAGCCTGCCCGAGGCCGAGGCGGTCATCGGTGCCGCTGAACGGGAGGTCGAGCACAAGTACATCCGCTACTGCGATATCGTCGACCCGCTGCATTTCCTGACGGTCGGGCTGGCGCGCGCGGGCATCACCGCCATGCGACTCCGGGTCCGGCTCACGAAGGTCCGGCATCTGACTGCCACGGACGCGGAGATAAGGGAGGTCTTGCACCTCGCCCAGAAGATTTTGGATACCGATGCGGCGGTGTCGGACCACCCGGGCTTGGGAAAATACCGGTGGCATGTCCGACCGTTCTTTCTGTGGGGCACCTTCGATTCGTTCATCTTCGTCTTGACGACCCTGTGGACGCGGGCTAGTGTTCTCTCTCCGGTGGAAATTGAGGAGGCGTGGAAGAAGGTTGAGCAGCTTTATGGTCATCATGATGAGTTTTGGGACTTGAAGCCGTTGTATGTAGCACTGCGGAGACTCACACTCAAAGCTTGGGATGCTCATGCGCGAAGCGACACGGGTGCAGAGCCGGGGTTCATTGCGACCTTGCGCTCATTGCAGACGACGAAGCGCAAGATAAAGGAGGGGCCTCCAAAAGTATCCCCAGATACAAACCCTTTGAGGGGCGACACAATGTTTTTGACAGTGCCCTCTGCGAGTGACATTGACGCGGTTCTTAGTTCGGTGGCTGAGAGTATAAATGGAGAGATGGGCGACGGCATCGACTTCGATACCGTGGACTGGGCTTATTGGGATCAGTTGATCCAATATCACCAAGGACATGATGATGAATGACTAGGAGCCATGAACACGTTCCTCCTAGGGAGTAGAGTTCAAAACCTCCTCGTAGAAGAGGATATATGACACGGAGTCGGAACCTTTCTCCATCCCGGTTCCGCAGTGAGGCTGGAAACGGACGTTTCAAACTGCCCCAATCCCGGTCCGTTTTGGTCCTCCATTGGTCAAATCCTCGGGTCGTCCGCGGCCGAGCATCCAGCCAATCAGAAAATCCCGCTATCAGCGGCCATATAGTATAAAAAACCCCATCATGGTCACCGCTGTTCAATCCCAACAAACAATATTCACATCCGGTCAAACCCAAGAATCATGCCGCAGCTCAGAGTCCTCATCGTGGGCGCATCGATCGCCGGCCCAACAGCGGCCTACTGGTTCGCCCGAGCCGGAGCCAAGGTCACCGTCATCGAGCGGTTCCCGCACCTGCGCACCAACGGCCAGAACATCGACATCCGGACCGTGGGCGTGACGGTGATGCGACGGATGCCCGGGATGGAGGAGGCGGTGCGGGCCAAGACCATCCCGCTGGCGGGCATCGGCTTCGTCCGCTCCAACGGCCGCCCGTACGGAATCATCTCCACAACCGGCGACCCCGACCAGCAGTCTCTCGTCTCCGAGTACGAGATCTACCGAGGAGACTTATCCCGGATTCTATACGACCGCACCGCGTCACATCCCAACATCACTTATATCTTTGGCGAACAGGTCGCCTCGATCCAGCAGCACGGCGAGAAAGGCGAGGATAGCCCCGTGACGGTCGAGTTTGCCAACGGCTCCCCTGCAGCGGAATTCGACCTTGTCGTGGCCTGCGACGGGGCGACTTCGCGGACCCGCGCGATAGGACTCGGGGTCGGCGTGCGGGATCACCTCGTTCCGACCGGTAGCTGGGCGGCGTACTTCTCCATCAAGCAAGATCTCCTGGGAACGAGTGATAACATCGGGAAAGCGTACAATGCTGTCGACGGGCGCTTCATCGCCGCTGCGCCCGACCCCTGGGGCGTGAATCGCGTGGTCATGATCAAGCACCAGCCACCATCCCACGGCAGAGATGCCACTAAGTCGTTCCGGGAGGCGATGAAACAGGGCGAGGATACACTCAAGAAATTCGTGGCGCAGACCTACCGCGGCGCCGGCTGGAAGTGCGACGAGGTGATCCAGGACATGATGGAGGCGGAGGACTTCTACGCCAGCGAGATTGTGCATGTCAAGCTGCCACACTTGTCGAAGGGACGGTTTGTGTTGGTCGGGGATGCCGGGTACGCCGCTTCGACGGGCACCGGGACAAGTCTTGCCATGGCGGGGGCGTACGTGCTGGCGGGGGAGGTTTTCAAGCACAAGGGCGATCTCGCGGGTGCCCTGCGGGGGTATGAGGACGTAATGCGGCCTCTGATTGATGACATGCAGAAGGTGCCCCGGTTTCTTCCGGCGATTTTCACACCGCAGACGGCTTGGGGGCTGTGGCTGAGGAATACGGTGTTTGCTTTCTTGTGTTGGAGTGGGATTCTGGAACTCACGCAGAGGTTCTTTGCGGGGTCTTTTGCCAATACTGATAGGTATCAGTTGCCGGAGTATGAATGGGAGGAGTAGACACGCGCGTGGGATGGTTGGATGATGGCGGTGTTTAATTAATTTAAGGTCCTCGCAACTCGGACAGATATCCCCCCAAAACTGCACTTTGCTTTGTGGATGTGGGAACAGTCGAAGGCTTATTCACAGTAGCTTTAATGACAAACAAAGTAGCGATCATCTCATCATCCCTAATATCATCTACAGATGCTGTCAGGCTGATCGCCTGTGTGACAAGAATCTGTGTAGAAGACCCAAGATGGTTGCAAAGGCATTACTGCCCATCCAGCAGCATGAATTGAGGGTTCAGAGCGAGGTCCAATAATGTACTGCCAGGACTAATGAGTTGCAAATGTTCACCTTCAAGTTGGTTTGTTTGCTGTGATGACAAGTGAGTAAGATGGTCTTGGAAGGGCACACAGAGAAGCAAGAGGCAGAGATCAGTCATCTCTGGGCGTGTTACATTCACAGGAGATCTTCTGGAGCAGACCAATCAGCATGCCTTAGGCCGCCAACTACTCCTACTTCATTTCTTTTCTCTAGTCCTCTTCTTCTCTTCTTCTCTCACTTGCTTTGCTCAGCTACTCCTCCACCTTCTCCTCACCCTCTTTTCTTGTCTTTCATCCACCCGCATACACCCGCAAAGTTGCGTCTCTTTCCACTCATATTCGCATCAACACAACACAAACCCCATGTTCTACACATCTTTCATACATTGTCCTTGACTGGTGAAATTAGCTGAAATCAATAACACCCACACAAAATCCTCACTCCCCACACTCCGACATTGCGTCTAAGCTCCGAGCTTCTACTTTGCCGGCCCAGTCTTCTCGCAACACTGTCTGACCCACTCAGTTTCTGTCCCAAGTCACGTCTCATTCCCCAGAATGTCCAGCAATTCTGGAATGTTCGCGGATGCCAAAGCAGGGGAGCTCTGCGACTTGGAACTAGAGTGTGAAGGGGTGAAACTTACTGTCCACAGAATCGTGGTTTGGAATCAATCCGAGGTGATCAAGACTGCCTGCAAGAGCAACTTCATCGTAAAGCCAGCCACCTCCATTGCTTCTAACGAGGTGTTAGATCTAACACTGAAGAAGGAAGCCCGCACCAACGTCATCCAGGTCCCCGATTTCTCTCTCGCGGCTGTGAAGCGGATGTTGGAGTACATGTACCTCAGTGACTATAGCCTGGACAACGATTCCAAATGGGATTCCGGTATGTGGTCCTCGGTACAAGACTATGGTGTGTTCGTGTCATGGCACACACTAACTGAGGTACAAGAGCCTGTGCAGTCTACCGTTGAGGCGAAGTCGGATTCGATCAGAGCTGACGCAGCAGACACTCACTCCGACCTCATCTGCGTCACCGAGACGGTTCCCGAGACGGTTCCCGAGACGGTTCCCGAGACTGCCGACCCCACACCACCCACAGCTGCGGAGGCCCTGCGTCCTCATCTTGAGATGAGTATGATCGCATGTTACTACCTAGTCCCGGGACTGGAGGCTTTGGCGCTGAAGAAGATCAAGACGGCGTCAGAGCAAAGCTGGTCGCCCGCTGAATTCGACGAGCTGGTCGCCGAGGTCTACCCTTTGATCCCTCACGAGGCCACTCGAAAGCACCTATCTGACCTGGTCGTCGAACACCTGGACGATTTCCCATACAATGAGACTCTTTTCCCGGATCCACTCGCGCGCCAGGTTATCTCGGGGCTGGAGCATCAGCTGAGCACGGCCAGAGAAAGTATATCTGCGCTTACAGAAAAGTCAATTCTTGCGGATGCTGCGAAGGCACATGAAGAAGGGAAACTTCGGCGGTTGGAGGATAATTTGGAAAAGCTCAAGGACACCTCCAACTGCCGCCACTGTGGGATAGGATTCCGTAGCTACCCTGAGCTGGAGGCTGCAGATGGCTCGTCTCTCAAGATACGATGCAGGGATTGCAGGACTCGACATTATGGCTCTTGAGTGTGATGGGAATCGTTAGATCTGAGCTGTCACACGTATTGCACTGGATTTGAGAGTGGGTTGGGCTTAAAAGTGCTTCTTGCTAACCATATCTTCTTGCTGATGATTGTACGATGTTCCTCTAAAAAATAATCGTCCACTTTATCACGATTCTGTAAGATCAGCCTTCTGTTGTATAGCCAGCTGAGTCATCTGTGCATGGAGAAAGTCACGTGCTCCAGGCACCAGTGGAGCGACAGCCACCAATCAGCTGTCTGTCTGCCATGCCAAAGCCGATCAGAGTTTGTCGACCATCACGTGGCGCTCCTCCCCGATAACATGCTATCAATAAATTAGAAGTCAGCCATACCTTGCCTCTTTCATACCAGAATTACAAAAAGACCTAGAAAATATTAAACCACCCCTTAAACATGGACCTAGACATACAACCCGCCTCGTCCACTACGGGCACACAACCAGACCCTCCACCCCCCCAACCGCTCCCACCAACAAACACAATGCACGAACTCCCCATCCAACCGCGGGGCCTCCTCTGGCAAACCGACTTCATCACGCCCGCCCACGAAGCCACCCTTCTCCAATTCTTCCGGCACGACCTGCAATGGCCCACCCGCCCCGGCCGCATCTCCTTACACTATGGCTACACCTTCGACTACAAGACCTTCAACATCGACCCGGCCATCCCCTACCGCCCGTTCCCGGACTGGCTGGTCCCGTTGCTCCCGGCCCGCGAGCCCCGCGCCCCGGACCAGGTCTGCCTGCAGTATTACCCGCCGGGGGCGGGGATCCCGCCGCACGTGGACGCCCACGGGCCGTACGACCAGCTCTACGCGCTGTCGCTGGGCGCCCCCGTGCTGATGGAGTTCCGGCGCGGGGACGAGCGGGTGGAGGTCGACTGCGAGCCGCGCAGTTTGATGTGTATGAGTGGCGATGCCAGGCTGTTCTGGACGCATGGGATTAAGAAGCGGAAGACCGATGTTGTATCCCTGGACGGTGGGGAGACGCGGGTGAGGGCTAGGGGGGAGCGGTGGAGTATTACGTATCGGTGGTTGCGGGAGGGCGGGGAGTGCGAGTGTGGGGATTTGCGGCTCTGTGATACCGCGCAGCGGCGGGCCGGGGTCGAGAAGGAGAAGAGGTCGGTGGTTGCGTTGAGGGAGGCAGCGGAAGCTGCTGGTGGTGGTGAGGATGAGGGGAAGGGGAAGGGAAGGGGGAAGGGGGAGGGGGAGGATGGTGATGAGAGTTGAAGCATGGGGGCTTGGTTTTGGTGGTTTACTTGTTTTCGCAGTCTCATACCCTAGCCTTTGGATTGTTCGGAGTTGGTCTTGTGAGGCTTCAACTTCAGGAGTTTGTTTGATTTATTTGGTGATCGAGTGTTGTCATGCTTAGCAGGCAGATCTGTGATGAGTCTTTACATGTGTCAAGACTGTAGGAAGCATCACTCTCTGACATGCCAGATTTCTGCCACAGTCCAGGTGTATGCAGTGTATACTCCAGTCAAAATATTTAACGATGCTGAAAATATGTCTCGTCCAGGACCATCTTCTTCAGACAAGCATAAAAGACTTTCGGGCTCATACATATATCATAGCCCGTGCAAGCCCTGTAACCAGCCAACCTGGCTGTTTATTCTTCTGGCACAAATAACATACTCTTGCTTCAAGCTGTCCAACCGCCTATAAAGGCACCCCTAACTATCCCCACTCAACTTCGCCTCAATGACACTTTGCGTCGCCAGCGGCGAACTCCAGATCTTCACCACGCGCAGCCCCACCGAGGCCAACAGGTCCTGCCACATGCCCTCGGTGCGCTCGAACGCCGACACAAGCACCATCATCGTGTGATCGTAGCCCGTGGCCTGCGGGTGCGCCCCGACCGCCGGGATCACATGGTCGTGGATCAACAGGGTGCTGTACCCGGGGGTCATCGCATCGCGCAGGTGCTCCAGGATCTGCCGGGCCAGCGCATCCGACCAGTCGTGCAGGACTCCGTGCAGGTAGTAGGCCCGCGCGCCTGTCAATATCACACCAATCATGCGTTAGCCATCCACTTCATCGCCGTACACTTTGCCATTGGACCCACTCCCTCCTCAATCTGGGCACAAAAAAATAGAAACTTAAAAGAAAACAAAAAAAGCGGGGGAAGAGGGGGAAGAGGGGCATACCCTTAACCGGCTGAGGCGTGAAGAAATCATGCGCCATGGCGCGCACCTCAGCGGGACAGATCGCCTGGCGCACGACCTCCGGGCGATCCTGCAGCACCAGCCGCCCCGCGAGGCCGGGCTTCTTGCCCAGAAACTTGTTCATATCGTGGCCGACGTTGCCTCCCACGTCGACCAAGAGGGGGATCTCCGAATCGTCATCGGGCCGGTCGTCCGCCAGCCGGTCGTAGGGGAAGATGTCCAGCATGCCCGCCTGCTTGGCCATGACGCTGCCCATCACGTTGTTGAAGACGGCGCTCTCGGCCGGGTGCTGGGCGTAGTAGTCGAAGAGCGAGCCCGGGAAGTTCTTGGTGTACTGGAAGATGCCGTCGTTGGGGTCGGTGGGGTTCTGGTAGTCGGTCTTGGCGAGGTATTCGGGCATTTTGGCGAAGCAGGGGTTCACTGTGTCGTGTCTGGGTTTGAATTGGGGGTCAGTGCATTAGGTATGTGTCAGGGGACTCAGCGGGTACGGACAAGAATGGGATCCAGGCTCCGAAGACGGGCTCGAGGAGGGATCTGCTGAATGCGGATTGTTCGTAGTGGTCGGCGGAGACCTCGATGATGATGTTGGTGGATGCCAGATGGCGGAGGATGCGACCTATTCAGGGTTTGGGATTGTGGGCAGATGCAATGCAGTGTCCATGCCGTTTGACTTACCGAGTAGGACGGGGTCTGAGTTGGTCAGTTCAGCAAGCTGTGCGGTCGACTGCTCCGCCTTTTCTCCTACGTGGAGCCATTTCTCGAAGAGCTGTAGGTCATGGCTCACTTTCAGGGCCGCGGTCAGGGCAGGCTGGAGGAAGTGTCAGGACCACAAACTCATTATCACGGGCCAGAAATTCTACCTCTGTAATGCAAAGCCGCGCCACGGTATCCCACGAAGTCTCCAAACGACTGATCAGAGCGTACGCCTCTCTCAGCGCTTTAACTCGGTCACCATCATACGCAAAGGATGTACGGTCGATACCCTTGATTGACTGAGTGAACTGGTCCACATCCACGGTGGTAGAAGGAGTCGAATCACCGGTTGACGCCATTGTGGTTCAGCAACTGATCACTTCGGAAAGGGTGAAGAAATCGATCGATCGGGGTGCAGGGGGGAAGGTACATGTATTTCTGTCAGGGGTGATTGTGTCTGGGTCTTGCAGGCTGTCAGCTTACCCCTCACAGCACTAGAGGAAATAAGTTTGACCCAGCGCAGGTCGGCGACCAACGAGCAGATGCGCACTGACAATCGGCAGCGGGGCCCGGTCAATCGGGTCCACGCAGACGGTGGAGATCGTCCAACTTAGGGCCCGCCAACCGCCACCGACTCTTCACCTCGCATACCGCGGCCCAATTTCTTGCTGTCTACATATATATGTCGATCTATGCAGTACTAGCGTGACCCTTATTAGAACTCTCGACTGCTCTGGACCAATATTGGTCGCCCTGCTCTGAAGGATGCTCATCGCATTTTTCTTCCGGGCGTGCGTGTCTTACGCTGGCAAGTGAGTATCATGAACTAAAAATTGGGATTGCATGCGGCCCATCGGTGCCCCTTGCTTCCACTGTAGAGCACTAGAAGCTTCTTCCGCCCACGCAGCGACCATCAAGGGTGGTATTCCACAGACTATTCTAATGCGACCAGGGTTCACACATCGGCCATCTCAGTAGATCGGACGCCATCGTCAGAAATTAGCTTGGCCGTCGAATATCAAGCCGAAATGCCATGGATATAAATCTGGATGGATTACCTTCTATTAAAGCTAGCTTAACAAAGTGTTCGTCAGCTTCTATTTGTGGTCCACTAAACGAGTCGTCTTCCTTGTACCGGCTCTGACTGGTCGTGGAGTGTTAGTAGTTTCAAGCTTTTTATGGTCTTGTTTACACCTATAGTATCGAAGAGTGCCCACTTCAAAGCTGTCAAAGTGGCAAAGTCAGCGACAAAACAAGCCTGGTCTCCATAGACATGGCATCTACAGAGCCCATTCTTACTCTTGGAAAGGTTACCCAATTTTTCTGAAGTCGAGAGCCAAGTAATCCGTCGGAGGAAAGACTGCTTGTTCTTTCCTTGACATCTCGTACCAACCCACCGTCCTGAATGCGACGAGAGCGAAGCCGCGATTCCCAACTGTCTAGGCTCGCAAGATTGTTGCTTGCGGCAATTGAGTCAAACTGTCTGGCGAGACGCGTGAGACTGCAACGCTAACAACAAAAGCAGCATACACTACTCGTCGCATCTCGGACTGTAAGACTATCGCAAGTGCCATGGTGCGTTGGGTGTGTGAGCCCTGCAGGGTCTGGTGATGCTTCATGCACCCGGCCCGATATCGGCGTGATCAGGGGCGCGTGAGCCAGCCCATCAACGGGGTCACGCATGTACATGTAGTGTAGAGTACGGGAATGGCGCTCATCTGCAGGGACCCTGCTCTCGGTCGGGTGGTGGCATTGTTCCACGCCGCGTGGGCATGGTAGTACAGGAGGTCTCTTCTGCGGTACAGGAGGCTGTACGACAGTACGGAGGTACTACATGTAACTTCCCGGATGCCGTACGAGAGCGGGTCGAGCCGCCACAAGCAAGCCGGAGTCACTGCTGTCGCAGCCACACTCTCATGTCACCTGATCATCAGCCACGCTACTGTGGCTAGGGCCGCAGGGCCAATTGCACCGACCGAGTTGATGCCTCATTGGCCTGAATGATCTCTGTGCCTGTGCCTGTGCCTGTACTATATTATTGCTGTACATACAACATCACCATGCTAATATCTCCCCATCAATTGTCTAAGTTAACCAGATAATTCATTTCAATTGATCAATCACTCTTTTATTTTGCGCGGTGGTTTTATTCGTTTTGTGCGAGTTCTGGTCACAATGAACGAGGTATGAAGCTTACAAAAGAATACAGTAGTGATATGTGCTACCTACGTAGTATGTGCTGCATATTGGTGTCAGACCAAGAGACCAGCAAGAAAACAGTTCTGGTATGAGTGACCAATGTGGTAGGTATGGTTGGCTGGGACAGGCACAAAGCTTGTGATGCCAAGCCCGTGCATAAGAAGTGGATCCTCCAGTGGGGCAGTTGCCCTGCTCGAGTCCTCGACACGTCGCGCTTCGCTTCACAAGGCAGCAAGTCAGCTCCGGGAACCGCCGGAGTTCTCTTCCATTGTAACTTTGCACCACCAACAACGACCTCACATACCTTCTCACCCCCACGTCCCCAGTGTCATTTCCCCAGATGGATGTATCGTTAAAGGACCCTTTTTGGGGCCCGCAAACCTCCTACTTGAAGTAAGCTTCCCCTCAACAATCACCTGATAACTGCCGTAACTCACCCGCTGTAGCTTCTGTGAAGAGGTACAGTACATGATCCTATGAGCCATGCATCCTTCAGAAGGGCAGAAACTCATGCCTCAGACTGTAGGACTATGTCGTCACTCGCTATGTGGCTGAGTTTATCAACACATGCAGCAGCCTTATCTACAGTGCGTCCAGGCCCCAATCAAGGGGCAACATGCCCAGCAGTCTGATGCCCGCCAGCTAACAAGACGCACTGCCACAAATCCGCAGTCCTCTATGGCATCTACGGCCTGAGCCAGCTTCGATCCAAGCCCTCTGCATCCTTCGCCCGGGCAATCCCCTGGTTCGGTCTGATGGGCGTGGGGATCTGCTCGGCCGGGTACCATATGACCCTGAAATACCACACGCAGATGTGTATGTCACCTGACCTGATCAACTGCATGTCTTTACCCAAAGACTGACCGTGCTGAATCCAGCGGACGAGCTCTCGATGCATCTGTTGACCACGCCCCTGGTGTATCGGGTTCTCTCGTTCCAGGTGAGCCCGCAGTGGCGGCGCCTCATCGGCATCGCGCTCGCCCTTGAGTTCACCACCGTCATGGTCGTCCACATGGTCATGGACGAGTTCCTGCTTCACGCCGTGACCTTCGGGGCGGGGGCGTTGCTCATCGCGCGACGGACCATGCAGATCATCTCGCATCAGATCCCCAACCCGGTGATCAAGCAGAAGACCCGCAACATCGGGCGGTTCGGTATTTGTAAGCTCCCCCAATACCCTCCGAAGGAGATATCCCCACTTTTGACGGATCCTGACAGAAGCACAGTCTGTTTCCTCTTCGGCTATTTCGCCTGGCTGGTCGATGTGTGGGCGTGCAACCACCTGACCCACATCAGGGAGCTGGTCGGCGCGCCGGTCGCATTTTTCTTGGAGCTGCATGGATGGTAAGTTATTCCACCTTCTGCAGGCCATTGTGTCTGTCAGCCATTGAGACAGGGGATTTGCGAAAGATTTGCCCTTTTCTTAATCGGACCAACTGACCGGTCAAATCGGGTAGGTGGCACTTCTTTACGGCCATCGGTGCCTATGTCGCCGTCGCGGTGGTCGATATGATCACCTCGGGCGAGGTGCACACCGACCCCTCGCCCCAGCTCGCCTGGCCGGTCTCGCTTGCTGCCCGGCTGATGGGGCCTGATGAAGCGCAGACGAAGAAACAACATTAAGGTCTGTTTTCTTCTTATCAGTCGAGACGTGAGCGGGCGAGGTGCTTCATGTTATCGTGGTGTATACATTAGACGATATAGTCAGCTTGAGGCGGCGTGTTAATGGTGGCATGCGTCCGTGGCAGCTTTTAGGTGTTTGGTGAAGGTGGGGGTAAAAGATAGGTCTGAGGATGTTGGTGGAGAATTTCCGTCCAGATGGGAGGGGAAAGTCTTGTGCGTCTAGTGCATTCACTAGTTCTAGTGCAACTGAATAAATGTCAGCCTGATAAAAGCATAGGATTTGAGTCCTTATCACCAATTCGTCGGTTTTTCGATTATGGAATTCTTGGGGCGGGAGGCATGGATATATACTTAACATAAATGCATGGGCTGACTTTCGACCGGGATCTCACTTTCTTTTCTTTCGTTCAGAGCCGCTTCGTTTTTTTGTGTATTCCCTCGTATTTTTCTGCAATCGAGCCAGATGATAATAACTCTTAAATCAGACTTATTGCAATGACCTCCCCGAGTCCTAAGAAGAAGTTGCTAGTAATGTACTGACTATGTGCATTATTAGTCATCAGAAAGCATAGCAGAGCTACCGCGTTATGCGTTGCGAAGCACGGCGGGTGGACCCCACAAGGCTGTTGAATGATCTGGTCCGTTGAAGGCAAGAGAAAATGATTCGGATTGCATTTCGCACCGCCCAGGGTTATTTGTCACTTACTGTAGTATGCCCGCAAGCTTAGTCTGTAGTAATAGGAGCAGCTAATTGAATGCAAGTCTCGAAGAGTCCAGTACAGGAGCAAAAATGGTTATCATGACATATTCATGTTAAACACAAGAGTCTGGTAATGCACGCAAAGCAGCGCGGTATCTACAAGGTCGGGGTATCTCTGAATCACAAAATGTAAGTTACTGTACAATCTCAGCCAGGCCACCATTACGGCCAACATCAACATCAACATTAACATCAACATCAACATTAACATCAACACCAACATCAACACCGATCCGCACCCCACGCCCCCGTCACGTTCACGCCGCCGATATTGCGAATGCCCATCAGCCCCAGGACCGCCTGGCCGCGACGGATCAACTCGCCGCCCTGGCCGAGGGCGTCTCGGCGCTGGATGCCGAGCCGCCGCAGCCGCTCGACCTCTTCCTCGGCCAGAATATCCCCGCCCTTCCGCCCCTGCCACACCGCCTCGCGCACGACGGGCGCCCACGTCTCCGCCGCCGCCGCCTCATCCTGGTTCCCGGCGTACACCTTCCGCTGCCCGTCCGGGTGGGCCGGATCCGCGACCAGCTGGGACGAGAACCACTCCGACCGCACCACCTCGTACCGCCGCTCCATCCACCAGATGGCCGGCCACGTGATGACCCACAGCTGGAGGATGATGCACGCCCAGTAGACGAACCCATGATTGCGGAGCCGGTTGATCCAGTGCGGCGAGTAGACGGTGATGGTGCCGTTCGCGAGCGACGGGGCGACGTGCACGTGGCCCTGGTAGCCCGTGGAGCGGATGTGGGCGATGAGCGCGGTGCGCATGGGCGCGGCGTCGAAGCCGTTGAGGTTGCGTCGGTAGGTGAATCTACATCCCAATCGGATTGTTAGTCAGACCTTGCTCCCCCCGTAGATCCTCGTTCAGCCGCAAAACGTACGATTTGACTGGGGCCGGGTCGTCGCAGAACCGCCGACACCACCCCCGCAGCCCCGGGGCATCCTCCCCCTGCGCATCCCCGGCTTCCAACCCCACCATCAGTCGATCCCCCTCCCCGTCCCCGTCCCCGAGTTCCGTGGTCCCCTCGTCCGCTGGTAGCGCGATGCGCCCGCCTGACTTCTTCCCGTGCCGCGCTCCGCGCGACGGCCAGCGCCCCCCGCGGTACGCTTTCTGGTGATCGTAGTCGCCGACGACGGTGGTGTAGGACCAGCGCTGGAGGGGGCCGGTGCCGCCCCAGGTGAGCAAGGTGCGGGTCAGGTCGATGCGGAAGTTGAAGTCGCAGACGGTGCGGCGGGTGGAGTCGTTGCCGCGGCGCTCCTTCTCGTGGTGCTGGCCGCCGATGATCAGGCACGGGCGCGGGGGCAGGCGGGTCTGCTGGTCGACGAAGCTGTACAGCGCCTCGGCGTCGGTGGCGAGGATAGGGTCTAGGGTGACGACCCCCGCGTGGCGGGTCTTCTCGCGGACGCTGTGGTACGGCTGGTGGCCGGGGATGGTGTAGGCTTCGTGGGGTGGGGAAAGCGGGTCGTCGCGGTAGGGTGCAGTTGGTGTCGGTGTCTGGTCGGTTTCGTTGTATGCCGGGGGTAGGTCGTCTTCCGGGAGCGGGTAGGGGATGGAGGATGAGGAGGAGGTGGTGGGGACTGGGGGGTCGGGGGGAAGGTCTTTGATTTGGCCCATGATGATGGTTTGATTAGATTTGGAAAGAGAAGAAGGAGATGAGAAGCGGACTGTGTTTGGTTTTAAGAGGGGAAATAAGCAGAGAGCACTACTGCAGCAGGCAGCGGTGGGGGCGGTGGATCGGGTGCCTGAATGTTCCTGCCACTAAATCTACTCCGCCCCCACCGCCCCCATTGCCCTCCCTTGAGCCAACCAGCTCACTACTGCCCAGTCAATATTTCTACAGTCGAGTGAAGCAGGAACAAAGTGAAGTTTATTTTCTACTTCTAAGACGTAGCATTCGCTGGGTTCGTTTCTGTGTTCTGCTTCCTTGAACCATTTTGCTACTTTCAAAGTGCTGTACGTTAAAGAACGTAGAAGAGGTGAGGATGAGATATGTAAGACCCTGCCTATGTTCTAAAAGTCTTTCTAAAAGTCTTTTAGTAACAAACTAGGATATTCACACAAGATCATTTGTTATTAAACTTTGACTTCATTTGCTTTGACTAACAAACCCAGGATCCATGAACAGTTCTAGACAGAATGAACGGCACATGCTCCTGTCCGCGACGTTACAAAAGCATCATCCAAAAGACACTTCATAGAACCAGAAGGACACCTCATGGAACCAAAAGAAGCAGTCCTCAGCGTCAGAGGCTTCCGATTCATCATTATCAGTAGAGTAGTATTCGTCCTCAATCATCTGGTCATACTCCTTGATCCGCTCCTCAAAGTCGCGCAACGTCCACGGCACCAAGGCCTTGCGCCGTCCATGCGGCACATACCCATCATCCTGAGATTCCTCCACCCGCGCCGCCGTCTCCCGCTCCACGAACCACATCCAGAAATCGTCCAGCGTGTCCATATACTCGCGCCGCAGCTGCGGTAGGAGCACCACGTCACCGGCGCTGTACTCCACGGCCTCGGGGGTCAACGGCCGCTGGGTCAAGCCTCGATCGTGGTGCTCGCCGCCCTCGCCGTCCATGGACCGGAACTTCCTCGCCATCTGCCATTTGTTCTCCAGCCACCTATTCTTCTCCTCCGCCGAAAGGCCGATCTGCGTGCTGTTCCGGACGCAGGACCGAAGCCCCCGGAGCCAGCCGCCGCCGATGCACTGGCGGAACCCGAGCTCCATGATCTGGACGTCCTTGACGCCTTGGAGGAGGATGTCGTACAGGACTCGAAGGGCGTCGGAGTCGTTGCGTACGTCGAAGAACACTTTGGTCCGGGTGTGTGATTCGAGGATTGCCTTGAGGGTGGTGGTGTTGTCGACGGCGGCCGAGGTGTGGAAGGCTGTGTCGCCTAGGGTGTGCACGTCCACGAGGTAGGTCCGACGCGGCTCTATGAGGTGGAGCGCCACTATTGTGATCGTGCCGTGGCGGCAGAGGTTCTCGCCTTCGAGATCGACGTATAAGTCCTCGGTGGGGTTCACGAGGAGATCGTCCATCAGCTGGGAGACCAGCTCGGGGGTGTCGATGATGGTCAGAGGATGGCCATTCATGTTGTGTGCCCGCTTTCGATTAACCTATTCATCCGGTGTTCCAATGGGAGGCTGTACCTTGGTTGAATTCACGTTCAGGTTGAAGGTCAATGGCTTGATGCTACCAGGGAGTATCGATATTACAGTTGACTCGGATACCTTGGGCTTCTTATACCGCTCCTGCAAGATCTCAATGCCATGGCCGTGCTGTGATAAAACCATGAATTGCCTGGGTCGAGTCTTTCTTCAGCCAGAGAACGCTTTGTTGCAGAGCAAATGCTTCGTTCAACATATGCTCACTAGCAGAGGATTGTCTCTTCCGCTGGCAAAGACTTTTCACCTCTTACAAAGAGGCCTCTGTCTCGGAAGAAAGGTGTGCATTTGTTCCGTTTTGGATGATGACGGCGGCCCTGCGGCCTTGGTGATCAGGCTACTCGCCCACCGCCCACCTCGGTGGCCTTAGCTAAGTTGTTGCGCAGACAGCCCCACGTCGCAAAATCCATCCATTTCCCACCTGTCTCGCAGATGTCAGTAGATGAGAATTCACCCATGGTTACCTCCAACGATAGTAGGACTTACCTTTGCAAACTGATCAAGAAAACCCTACGCCCGTCTTGTAGCGGGCCAAACCGTCTCTCACGAAAGCAATCGAGGTGGGGCGGCTGAGGAGCCACAATGCCAAAGGCTCGCTCGAATGTGGGTCTATACGAGGTTTTGACAATTTTTTTCATGCAACCGAGAGTCCCAAAGCCCAGCGTGATATGAGCAATCACCCGAGACTTGTTATGATTTTGATACTCGGAGAATCCTTCCATCTGTTATCCTATGACGCCTTGAAAGATGGCATGGGATTCGATCTGTAGTATTTGTGTGGCCACGTCCTTTAATCACCTCATGATGCAAAGCGCGGAGACCCCGTGTTCTTTCATCTTTCCAATCAAAGAGAAAGGTTTTCAGGGCGACCATCAGCAGCAATCAGCGACCGTATTCCACAAGTGTGCAAATCTAATCTGATCTGATAATCTTATCAATAGAAACGGCCGCTGCTCGCGCCACGGTTTGTCCTGTCGGGACCGGATCGTCCCCTGTGTGGTACGTACGATCCGATTCGCGGAGGGTTCCGGATCACCTTTAAACAACAGAATCTACTCCGTAGCTCGGGCGCATCGCAATGCAAAGCATTTCCTCGACTACATCCTGACTTCACGCCTTCTGCAACAATCCCCCCACCTGCCGAACGTCGCAATGACCCTCGAAATCACACCAATCACCCTCTCGAATTCCAAGCAATTCTACCTCGAAAATGCACGAGGCGAAAAACACCTCATCCAGATCTCCTGGCCTCTCCACTGGACAGACGAGCAGCCCCCAGCAGACAGCGGCCCACTCCCGATCCTGTAACCATTCCTAAAACACTTACTTACGCCCTCGCGTCCACCACCACTAACGCGAGACCAGATACATCGTCGACGGCAACGCGCTCTTCCTGACCGCGACCGAGGCCGCCTGGCGCCGGGCGGTCATGTCCGACTTCACGGGCGGCGGGCTCATCGTCGCGATCGGCTATCCACTGACGGGGACGGGGAACGTGTACGACTTCGCCCGCCGCAGCCGGGACCTGACCCCGCCCGCCTCCGACCCGGCCGTCCCCGGCCACGGCGGGGCGGACGAGTTCCTGACCTTCGTCACGGACACCGTCCGCCCCGCCGTGCGCGCCGCCTTCCCGCGGGTCACGTGCGCCCGCGACGCCCTCTACGGCCACTCCTACGGGGGTCTGTTCGCGCTGCATGCGCTGTTCACGCGACCGGACGCGTTCGACTGCTATCTGGCGAGTAGTCCGTCGATCTGGTGGAATGGGCGGTGGATTCTGGAGGAGGCTAGGGGGTTCTTGGACGAAGAGCGTCCTTCGGACGGCGAGCGGGTGCCGCCGGCACTGATGATGTTTGTGGGGTCGTGGGAGCAGGAGCCCCCGCAGCGGAGGGGGGAGTCGGATGATGCGTACGAGGAGCGCAGGCGGATGGCCGCGGATTGGCGGATGCGGGATAATGCGCTCGAGCTGGGTGAGATGCTGCGCGACTGCCCCGCGGTGCATGCGGTGCCGGTGCGGGTGTACGAGGGCGAGGAGCACACCAGTGTCATGGCTTGCTCCTTGAATCGGGGGTTGACGGCGTTTTTCGAGGGTTGGCCGTTCGCGCGGTAGATGCTGAATCTGCATTGTCGGTCGTGTTGTGCGCTTCTTCGTGAGTAACTGCCGATGAACGATTTCGGGTTGGACTGTCGGACTGGGACTAGTGGCTGGTGAGTGGGGGAACCAGCTCGGTGATAAGGACTTTGGAGCGAGGTCGTTTCTAATGTTCACAGTTGCTTACCTGTAGGCTGTATAATTTACATTCGGATTGACTTGTCTTCTTCTTGGAGGGGAATGCTTGAGTGGGCCGTTGCCAAGGGTTTCCGCATCCCAAACCAGAAACAAGACTACGAGGCCATCGATGTACTATGTATACTCCCCTATCTACAAACTACATATGACTCTACACATGTCTGTGCCCGCGAATTCGTCACGAGTGGGTGGCTGTCGTGGTTTGAGGACGACGACGCATACGCAAGCAACAGGGCTTTTCGGGCACGGCGATTGGTCCAACACTGGCTCCCCACCGGAGAAGTGGGGCGCCTCGCTCGCCTGGTGTCCATGATGCATCAATGCTTTTCCCTCCAGAAAACCACTTGAGGCAGGCAATAGCCAGGTTTTATTTGCTTCGCAAGAATGAATCTGAGAATGAGACTTCCATCTCTCATGTCGTACCGACACCCACCAGCAAATTCGCCATGGTTCGCCCTCTGATCTGGGGATGCATTGGGGCGTGGTTTGCAACGGTGACTAGCGGCGATTTCGTCTCGACCAACTCCCGACGATACAATCAGGGCGCGCTGGGCCACCGGCCGCACCTGGAATTCCACTCGAGCAGCGAGTACGCCCCTGTGCTGCAGGTCAACACCTGGGACGCCGACAACATCTCCGACACGGGCTCGCACATCTTCCTCCGCCACGACGGGAACGACTCCTCCCCGCTAGCCTCGCCGCTCATCCTCGACAGCCACGACCTCAGCGCGGTGTACCTCAACCGCTCGTTCAAGAATGTGTTTGGCACCCGGGTGCAGGAGAACCACGGCAAGAGGTACCTGACCTTCTGGGGCGGGGAGAAGGGCGACGGGATCGGCGACGGCTACGGCCTGGCGTTCGACGAGACCTACCGCCTGGCCTACAAGATCTCAGCCCAGAACCTCCAGGTCCACAGCGACCTCCACGAGTTTGCCTTCACCGGCAACGGCACGGCGCTGGTCACCGGCGTCGACAAGATCCGCGCGCGGCGGTCCAATCTGCAAGACGGCTGGGGCACGCCCGAGCGGTTCGAGGTGCTGGATGCGGTCTTCCAGGAGATCGACCTCGAGACCAACGAGGTGCTCTTCGACTGGCGGGCCCTGGACCACATCAACCCGATGGAGTCGTTTGAGCCGCGGGGGAGCGGGTGGGATGCGTACCATCTCAACAGTATTCAGAAGGTGAGAGTCCACCCTCGGGAAAGTAGCCGTCAAACCAGAAAACGCCCCCCAAACTAACCCAGCGATACTACGGGAACAGACACAAGCCGGCAACTACCTCATCTCCATCCGCCACATGCACGCCATCTACCTCATCTCGGGCACGACCGGCTCGATCCTATGGGCCCTCGGCGGCCCGCGCAACAACTTCATCGAACTGCCGCCCGCCGCCGGCGTACTAGACGAATCCACCGCGCAACCCATCCTGACCATGGGCTGGCAGCACCACGCGCGCTTCGTGCCCGGCACCAACGAAACGCAGCTGACCTTCTTCGACAACCACGTCAAGGTGACCTCGCACGGCACGTGCGACACCGACTGCTCGCGGGGCCTGCACATCGCGATCAACACGACCGCCTCCCCGCCGACCGTGCAGCTGCTCCGCGAGTTCCGGCACCCGGCCCGCCTGCAGGCGCAGAGCCAGGGCAGCGTGCAGCCGCTGGCCCCGCAGCCGGACGCCCTCGGCAACGTCTTCATCGGCTGGGGCCGCTGCCCCTCGTTCACGGAGCACACCGCCTCCGGGCAGACCGTCCTGGACGTCCAGTTCTCGCCCTGGCACAGCCCGGACATCCCCGACGCGCTGGACAATTACCGCGCCTACAAGGTGGATTGGTCCGCCACGCCGTGGTGGGGTCCGGCGATCGCGCCGCGGAAGGATGCTCAGGGACGGTTGGTCGTCTACGTGAGCTGGAACGGGGCCACGGAGGTGAAGACGTGGGTGGTGCGCGGCGCCGCCGGGGATGTGGCCGCGGCGGAGGACCAAAAGGGCCAGATCCTGGTGGTCTCGCGGCGGACGGGGTTCGAGACCAAGTTGGTCGTGGGGAGCACGCAGTGGCGGTATCTGTGGGCGGAGGCGGTCGATGACCGCGGGAACGTGCTGGCGGCGACGGAGACCGTCGACTTGAACACGACGGAGTTGTCCATCGCCAGGGATAGGTACGATGAGTCGGGGACTGCGCATCTCTTTGATCCGCCGCGTCCCGAGAAGAAAAGGTCCCACGCTGGCCTGTCGAAGGTGGTCGTGGCTGTGCTGGCCACTGGCGTGGGTGTTTTGGTTCTGGGGAGCCTCGCGGCGGCGGTCGTCTGGTGGCGGCGGTGCAGAGTCTACCAGAGCCTGGAAGCGGCGGACTTTGATCTGGACTTGGGCTCGGAACATGAGTACGATAGTGATGGGGAGGATGAGGAGGGCAGCGACGCCGGCGGGGAGGGCAAGGTGTTACAGTCGCCGGGGGTGGATGAGGACAGCCGTGCGCTTCTTCCCAAGGGAGGGTGACATTGGAGATGTGCCATCGTCAACAGGCGAATTAAGGAAAGCCTTTATCAACTTGCTTTTGTGTATTCTTCAAGCCTGCGTGTCTTCAATAATGATTTTGTTTTGATCAGCATGTTATTGATGCGAAGGCTAATTCAAGCCTCCGGGCTCGTAAATCCATGTAGATGCTCGACAAACTGCTAATTGGGATACAGCAATCGGATATGAAGTTTTGATGGTAGGTAGGGCTATTTTCGTGACTGGAATTGCTTGGAGAGTGGTGTCACACTGCATCGACAGATATTACTTGCAAACCTGAGAGCGTGGTAAGGAAAGAGAAAACAAAGACCTTTATTCCGCGCGCTAAACACAGTTTTCATCGACACTCCATCAGACCCCTCAAAGCCGGGTAGTACTTTTCAAGAATAATAAGAAGTGGTAAAAAGAAAAAGCCTGGGGTCCGGATTCCGCAGTCCGGTTACGGCGGCCGGCGCCCGCGTGGTAAACCATGACATTACAATACAAGGAAGGTGTGGCGTGGAGCCTTCCCGATCAACTGATCTAATCTGATCCGAGCCCCCCTCCTCGATTGATCAATTGATCAATTGATTCGGGCTTGATTGCGCCACGGGTACTCTCGCCTCAAGATCCAGATCTCTTTACTTGCCCCTTGGTCACAGACAACCTGACAAGAGGTAAGTGCAAGTGAGCCTCCAGGTACCAAACCGCAAAATGAGCAAAAACGATTCAATCCTTCAATCCGAGATTGTGCCGTAGTTGAAAAACTTTGCGTTACTGGGACACTTGCATTTCGCTGCGATTCAAGGTCAGCGCGGGAGGCGCCTCGATTGGGAAACTGCGCTCGTCCGGGCGTGGACCCGCTCTAGCATAGTGGGGATTCACATTGAGATACCATATTGGCTACGATGAACAGGGTCTCAGATCCTTTCTCCCTCTCTCGCTTTTTGTACGGGCCTCGGACCGCTACCTGACACTACTACCACGGTAGCACCTTCTTCTAGACCTGGCCAAGCCCATTTTTTTTCTCTTCTTTGGGCCATCTACCCGCCATCAATAATCCGTCTTCATACTAACAGTGTAGACATTCCGACTATCGGCCTGTGATTCCGTCCTCACTCAAGAAATGCCAACTAGAGTTAGTTATTCTCGGCTATCTGGAGGGGAACGTAGTGAGTGAGTGCCGTGGGGATGAAAATGATGCATACGGGCGAGATAGCAACTGCCTTCTTGGTCAGAAGTTGTGGTCGTGCCACTGCTGCCACGACTCGCTCTGTCGCTCCATATTGCCTCTCGAGGAGGCCCCTTTCTTCCCAGAACCGTAGGCGTGTTGAGTCCATCTCGGCCTAGGGCAGCCCAAGAGCAAGGTGATTAAACCCCATCATGTGCTGATCATGCTGCCGGCTTCAATCCCAAAGGCTCCTGTACCGGACATAGTCGGAGTCGCCTAAGAGTCAAGGTGTTCTCCCAGAAGCTTTAATTACAACGTGTCTGGGAGGTTGGTCCAACGATACTGATGCAGTGGTGCCAGTGTATCGTCCGATATCGTTGGGTCAACACCCCAACTCTGTGTAATCCTGTCGCTTGCTCCTGCAGCTAGGGTAATTTTGAACCCTGATCAGCCGTATCGAGCTGTAATATAAACCAGTGGCTCTGGAAGGAATGCAACCATGATCATGTGTTTCCTTATCAATCAGTACTCTTTCTCAGTTGGGAATAGTCCCAACTTGTCGCCTCTTGCATGAGTCGAGTGGTGCTGGTGGCATTCCTTGACGCTGAATCCTCTCCGAATCGGTTGTGCCTCTTCGGCCGGGTTAAATACTTGACCTATCCCTCTGTGGGTTCCATTCTGCTGATTCTTACTGCACGCGACCTCGACCCGGACAGTTCTTGCTTGTCTTTTTACAATGACGTTCCTGAATAAGTTTCAGCAGATTCGGGGTGGAACAAGGGCCGCACAGGTCGAGGATCCGATTTCAGATGAAGATCGCATTGCGACAATCCAGACGAATGTTGTGAGCAGCAAGGATGCTGGGCCCACGCATCCCGGTGCACCCACTGATGACCCCATCAAAGATGTAG
Source organism: Aspergillus aculeatinus CBS 121060 (assembly GCF_003184765.1). NCBI lineage: Eukaryota > Fungi > Ascomycota > Eurotiomycetes > Eurotiales > Aspergillaceae > Aspergillus > Aspergillus aculeatinus. The sequence goes on from NW_020291495.1 coordinate 307,015, forward strand.
AGAAGCCAAGCGAGGAGGCACAGTTTGGTGTCCAGAAGATCGAAGCTGTGACCATGGCTTGGTCCAAGGCGTCGTTGGCTACGGTGCTTATCCTGTACGCGATCGTCTATCGAAACCTTTCCGAGATAATTGTTTTCCAGCTGACACCTCTACTCGCAGCATCTGGCTATTGACGCTCGTCAACAGCTTCAAATCCACGGTTGTCAGCACTTTGAACCCCTTCATTACGAGCTCCTTCCAGGCCCACTCGCTTTTGACCGTCATCACGATCGTCGCGGGGTCCATCACCTCCGCGATCTACATTCCTATGGCCAAGATGCTGGATGTCTGGGGACGCGCGGAAAGCTTCCTCCTCATGATGGCTCTCTGCATCCTCGGGTTGGTTCTTATGGCCGCCTCGCACAACCTTGCCACCTATTGTGCCGCTGAGGTAAGACAAGTCTGCTCACCCAGTAAGCCACGGTCGCAGAGATTCCTAACCGCTAGATCAAACTTTTAGGTGTTCTATACGATCGGGTTCGGAGGACTAAGCTACACATGGGACGTTCTCGCCGCAGATGTGACAAACCTCAGAAATCGAGGATTGGCATTCGCCTTTACGTCCTCTCCAGGCATAATCACTGCTTTCGCAGGATCCAAAGCTGGAGCGGGATTTTACGCCGACGTCAGCTGGCGATGGGGCGTCGGCTGCTGGGCCATTGTCTTCCCCTGTGTAGCGCTGCCACTGTACGCTGTCCTCGCGTGGAATCTGCGCAAGGCTCGCAAAGAGCAGATCGTGGTGCGTGAGAAGAGCAACCGAACCTTTTCCGAAACAATCTGGTGGTGCATCACAGAATTTGACTGTAAGTCCTCATGCTTCTACCATAGAATCTGCCTCGCTTCCTGCTGATCCATGCACAGTACCCGGGGTCTTTCTCCTCGCCGCCGGTGTCGTCATCTTCCTCCTCCCGTTCACCCTGGCCACTACGGCACCGAACGGCTGGAAGACAGGCTACATAATCGCGATGATCGTGGTGGGCTTCGTGCTCCTGGTGTTCTTCTTCCTCTACCAGGTCTACTGGGCGCCCGTGCCCTTCCTGAAGAATCGCTTTCTGCTCGACCGCACCGTCCTCGGCGCCGTGCTTCTAGACATGACCTATCAGGTCTCGTACTACTGCTACGCGAGCTACTTCTCCTCCTTCCTGATGGTCGTCTACAATCTGGACGTGGCCACGGCGGGCTACGTGACCAACACCTTCAGCGTGGTCTCGTTCGTGTTCCTGTTCATTGCGGGCTACCTGATCCGGCTGACGGGCCGCTTCAAGTGGATCCTGTGGTTCTGCGTGCCTCTCTACATCTTCGCCATGGGGCTGATGATCCACTTCCGCCAACCCAACGGATACATCGGGTACATCGTCATGTGCGAGATCTTCTTTTCGGTGTCCGGCGGCATTTTCATCCTGTGTGTGCAGCTGGCGGTGCTCGGGGTCGTCGACCATCAGCACGTCGCCGCCGTGCTGGCCTTTCTGTACGTGGCCGGCGGGATTGGCGGGTCGATCGGCAGTGCCATCTCCGGCGCCATCTGGACTAATACCTTCGAAAAGGCCCTGAAGCGGTATCTCCCGGCATCCGCGCAGCCGGACCTTCTCACCATCTATGAGAGTCTGCCGGCGCAACTGGCTTATCCGGTGGGGAGCGAGGAGCGACTGGGCATCCAGAAGGCGTACGGGTACGCGCAGACGAGAATGCTGGCGGCGGCTACCGCCTTCATGGTCTTGGGGTTCGTCTGGGTGGGTATGATGAGGAATATCAACGTCAAGAACATGACGCAGACCAAGGGGAATGTTCTTTAGAGAATGGCATTTCTTAAGGGGTGCTGAGAGCCAGTCGGTCACGTGACGAATGTACTCGTTCGTCCCATCAGTTTGATGCCAGGGCAGTGTTTGGCAGGTGTTCCTTCTCTGAGCTACCGTAATCGGTGTAACATGCAGGAACTGCGTAGGAGCGATGAGAAGCTGGAAACTTGGTTAAGGTACTGTGCTGCCAGTTCGTGGTGGATTGATTGTAACTTGACCGTTGGGTTGGATCTTGGATGGGCACGCAAGGCTGTGAGATGCAGCTGCTAGCCCTAATCGGAAGGGAGTTGGCAACTAAAACCAGCGCAAAAGATGCTATAGGCCGGATGTGCCCCCTCATAAGCTTGGCAGTCGTATTCTGCTGCCACGCTCATTATAATTCGCTGATCATTTTGGGACTGCGTGCGGAGTCCGATGTACTTAAGCAGGATTGTCATCCCACCTGAGGCTCAGATCTGCCTCGACCCCGCCACAGCCACACTGCCTGTCTGTCAGCCTTCTCCATCACCGCCAGACCAGCTTTCCATATGAAGCCACGGAAGCACCATCGCACATTCCACCCTCAACATGCATCACCCTAAACCCCTCCCCTTACTATGGACGGAGCCAGCGCCGTGCTCGCCTTCGCCCAGCTCGGCCTCAGCCTCGCGACCACCCTAAACACCTACATCGCTGACGTGCGTCACGGCCGCGACGACATCGCCAACCTCGCCAACGAGATCGAGGCGACTGTCTCGCACGCCCAGGAACTCGACCGCATCATCCAGGAGAACAAAACCACAGCGCGCTGGAGCGCCCACGGGCTGTTTTTGGCCAAGAAGTGTCTTCAGGATTGCCAGGATGTGATCCAGCGGCTATCGAGGCTGCTCCGCCGCTCAGGGGGTGGGGGCACGATGCCCGCGGCGGCGGCGGGGGGTAGATCCGTTCTTCCTGGCACAACCACCACCACCACGTCGGCGAGCGACACAACGAGCGACAGTCGGACACTGGTTTCGCGCACGGAAATTGATGTGTCACTTTTTGGCCGCCTCTCGTGGCCGCTGTTCAAGCCTCAGCTGCAGTTTCTGAAGCAGGAGCTGCAGAAGATTAAGATCGAGATGCTGCTGGCGCTGAGTACTTACCAGGCTAGTTCGACGTGGGTTGCCCTGGGACTCTCCTCCTCTTTCTTGTCCTCTGATTTTATCTTTCAATATAAGTTGCGTGTTTGTATATTGTTGAAATCTTGCGTGCTCATGTTGGTTGGACTGCAGGTCAAAAGAAGAAGATCGGAAGGCGATTGTCGAGCGCATCATCGCGCTGTGGCGCTCGCGCACCGTCGCCCGTCGTGAGCTCGTCCTCTGTGGTCGCAGACTCGACCGAGCGACCCGGCCTGGGTACGGTGATGTTCCCGGACAGAATGATCGATTCACTACACATATGAGTGAAGAACGTGGTGAGGAACCAGCGCACGAGTTGCCAAGGACCAGGGGCATCTCGCCCGAAAGCCTCGACCGCGCGTATGCTCGCCACCGCGGCCGGCGTCCGACACGAGACGCGCCTGATGATCTCGAGGAAGAGCGACCGTACATGTCTGGCGATGAAGCCTTTGAGGAGGGCAGATTCGAGCACCCTCGCGATGTCAGCACCACGCAATATGGGCCGCCATACGCTCCGGAGCCCGAGGACTCGGGGAGAAAGAACCCCGTCAAGCAAGCGATCGACTATGCCCTGAAGTTTGCGCTGGCGCCGGAGCACGATTCTCGAGCGTCGAAGCAGAGGATCTCGTCGCTGTGGAGCAGATACAAAGGCGATCCTGTGGCATTGAGACAGTATGTAGCAGCCGGATATTATCCATGCATATGAGACCCACCCACTTACCTCTACATTCACAGACTCTTGAGAATGGTCAACACCATCCCAGCAACACAACGCAACCCCACAATCCCACTCCTCCTACAAGACTGCACCACTGCAGACGGCCTCGCCTTCACCTGGTCTCTCCTCATCACCAAGACCCCAGTCTCCTATACCGTCCACCCAGTCGACTACCCCCTCCCACAGCTCACCAAGCGCCTCGCCCGCGAAGAACAAAAGTCCGCCCCATCCGGCGCCCTAAATCTCGAAGCGTACGCCGCGCTGACCACTCTCCCGCCGGGATATCGAGACCTGATCACCAACTGGCTCATCCCCGACCCCTCCTCGCGCCACCACTGGATGCTCCTCGTCGTGGACCCGGTGTACCCACCCCCACCCCCACCACCCCCGAAGGACAGAAAAGCCACCTGGCGCGACCGGCTCCGACTCTCGCGCCCAAATCCACCCCAAGACCACCCCCGCGAACCGGCAAGTGTGCTCGCCGTCTTCAAACGCTGCACGCAAGCGGATGCCCGCGGCAGCTCCCGCGCCGAGTTCAGCCCCTCCACCAAGAAATTGCTGGGCACAGTCACCCCCGCCGTGGCGGGCGCACTGATCGCGGCGCTGCGGGAGCGCGCGCGGGACCGTCGTCGCCCGGGCCGGGAATCCCGGTCGCCTTCGCGCAGCCCTTCGCGGCCGCGGTCCAGATCTCGTTCACGGGTCTACGAGCGTGCGTCGTACCCGGCGGCCGGGGATGGGCCGAGTGCCCGGACGCGATACCGGTACCGGCCGCGCGAGCGCAGCTATGAGCGTGAGGCACGGCCTATGCGCGCTGAGGATCCTCGGGCGGGCCCGGTGCCCGAGCCGCGGGTGTACGCGGAGGAGGTGTCGGACTCCGAGGGAGAGGTGAGCGGGGGCGAGGGGGGGTTGAATGCGGAGCTGGCGGATCGGATCATGACGCGGTATACGGGGCGTGTGGTGGCGCGAGAGGGCAAAAGGCAGGATGGTGGAGGGTGAAGTGGTGGTTGGCATGTCGGCGTTACCAATTGACCCTTGCTAGACCTCTCTTTCCCAGCGCGCATGCCTCATACACCCTGCTTGATAGGATACGGAAAACAGACAAGGAAGGGACGCCCGTCGGGCAAGTAAGCATAGGTGAAGAAGGAACTGCTTGAAGTTTTGAGTACCAACCGAGGCAGAGACTGATGTAGTCCTTTCCTTCCTGCTCTGAAGCATTAGGGAGGCCAGCGGCCCGGGCTGGCCCCTGCCGCGACTATCACACCGATTGTGATGAGAGACGAACAATACATCGAATAAAACAGACATTGCGAGCAAAATAGAAGCTAAATCACGGGCTTTAAGGGAAGTAAAACAGGCCGAAGACTGCCACAAATGAAGACAGTAAACGGTATTGTGTATCTGTGTCCATGGTACTACAGTGGGAGTCTCGTTATCGGCCGCCGCGTCGAGTCCCGTAACTTGTAGAGAGAAAGGTCCCGTGTATTAAAGCTTCATCTTGTGCGAGAAACACCGTCGGTTACGTATATAGTCCATTCTGTGCTAAAGGACAAGCTCGGGGTCCGAGTAGTCACCTTCGTCATCTGAGTCTTCCCAGGCCTCCCTGTAGTCGAATCGACACAAACGCTCGCAGCCCTCCTCGCAGCCCTCCTGGAAGCCCATGTGGCGGCAATCGGTGCATCACTCCCGCTCGAAGAACCGCAACCGCTTGATACTTTGTTGTCCCCAGTTCCGATGCAGGTAACTCCAAATCCAGAAATGGAACTCCCCATTCCTTTCAATGTCACCTCTGTTCTTCCATCCGTGACGCGGATTGCTCGGAATAGCCTGCCAGTACCCGATGACAGTTTCCGGGGTCAAAGGGGGCAACCCGCGAGGATATCGCCGACACCATTCGTCCCATGGCCATTTCAGGGATAGCCAGGACGCTTGGTGAGAGATGTTCCAATGATGCCAGTTTCGGATGCACCACCTTTACAGACCGGGATCATGGAGCGTGATCGCCTTCGGACATTCGCGCAGCGTCAGGAAAAGCTCCCGGTGGTGCATCGGAAATGTGCTCGTGGAAAGCCGGCTCGCGCAGCCCAAGCGAAGCATGGCCGCGGTGTCTCCCGGCAAAAGGTTCAAGCGGGTGTCCAGAAAGAACTGCATGTCGCGTATCGTACCGTCGAGATCGTCGAAGAGGGGGGCCACGTCGCGGAAGTGCGGGTCCTGGCTGAGGGGGCCATCGTTGTAGGTCTCGTATCCGTTGTTGAGGATGAAATCGCGACCGTAGTTTATGAAGCCCCAGTCAATCGCACGATCCATGCGACGGGATGAGGGGACTAGTCGGAGGCTTTTGACATTGCACAGCCGACAAAACGGGGGAAAGACGACGTTGTGGTCGGGTTGACGGGTCCCAGGATATGGGATGCTCTCCACAGCGCGACCGGCGTCCTGCCAATCGCTTCCCTTATACTCCTTGAGGTCAATGATGATCGACTTTATTGTCGCGGCTTCGAGAAAGCTTGTGAGTTTCCGGATATTGTTCCATAGAAGGATGATCTGCCCGGGATCGTGCGGATCCGGTGCGTAGATGTGAATTTGGAGATTGGTCTTGTGGTACGGGAGTCGAGAGAAGCGATCGCGGATGGCGGGGGTGGAGTAGGGTATTTCCCAGTGCAATCGCAGTGCCTTGCAGCGAATTTCCAGCCGAGAGCTATGCCATGATGGTGTCAGGTCGATGTCAAGGGTGTCATAGAGGCGGCCAGTGATCTCTTCGTAGATCGCGCGAGAGCAGCACAAAATGCTCACGGATGGTGTCGGCTTCCAAAATAGTCTTTCGTAAATCTCCAGTCGAAGCTCCAGGGGCAACACGCCCAGCTGTCCGAAGGGAGATGGCGGCATGCTTTGTAGCGGAGTAAGGACTCGAAAGAAACGACAGTAGTTGTATGGGCGCCTCTGCGCCGTTGACCTAAACAGAGATAGGTTGTAGATACTGAGAAGTAGGAGGGAACAAGTGGCACTTGGCACTTGGTCTCTCGAAATGAAGATGCCTCGCGTAGTTGAATAGAGATGATCTGCTGAAGTGCTGAAGTGCTGAAGTGCTGAACAGCAAAGGTTGTGACGAGTGAGTGCGAAGCATTGATGTTGAGAGAAAAAAGGTAAAGAAAAGCGAGAAGGGACAGGGAGGTGCCGCTGACTCATTGGCGCAGTCGTTCTGCGGGATTGAATTCCGGCTGCGCAACATACTATTAGGTAGTGACATGGTGACATGGCAGTTACCCAACAACGCCATCATAGACACTATCCCACCAGTGAAGCAGCAAGCATGACCAGCCCACCCAGCCCATCCATACCGGAACACCAATCCTCCCAGGTCGCAGCTTCCCTGGCACTAGCTGGCCTCTGCAGAGCCACTGTATCTTGGCAATAGACCTCGTCCACACTGAGCTGCACAAGCTCGCCATTGGCCGCCATGCCATACTCCTTCCTAAACGCAGGTCCCCTTTCAACCTCAGTCTTCCAGGCAAGCTCGTCGCCCGCTTCCCACAGCTGTCTTCTTGCCGGAAGGGGGGATAGAACGAGATCTGTGGGATGTTCGCACATAGCGGCTGGGTCGAAGTACACCAGCATGCTCACGACCTGGTAGATCACGCATAGCCTTGGCGAAGATCAGTATTTGCCTTCTAATCCAGGCAGGGGTCCGCAAACCTTCGCCTGGATTCTTCAAAGAGCCAGTCGTTCCACGACACACAAGTGTGGTCGCTCCTACGCTCTGCTTCGGTGTTGGTGGTAAAGCTGCTTTCGCCGACCTGTCGGGCAATGACCTGCTCTGAACATTAGAGCTCGACCATGGACAATGAACTATTGGTGAGGCCTACCGTCACTGTCGAGAGCAACAAAAAATCGACATTATTGTGCTCTGTCTCACCCTCTTCAAGTCTTATGATAATATAAATGGATAGAGCCTGCATCGCGGCAAGTAGTTCCCATTTGTTCAGCTTCGCGTGCTTCATGCTTCAGTCAGTGACTCTTCCGTCTCATAACGGAAAGATTGATCTGCAGACAGCGTACCTCCGCATGCAGTCGCTCACATTCCCAATGAACGTTCTTCCAAAATAACTTGCGATTGCCCCTCACCGGTCCGCTGGTCATATGCACGAGGCTAATGCAGTTGGTCAACGGCTCCATGTCCTCGCTCTTGGCATCTAGACGGATCAGGTGGGGATGAATGAAGGGGGGAAGGATGCTGTCGCGTAGCATCATCTGGGGGTAAGACCTCAGGGTGTGTAAAATCAGATTCGCGGACCTCTGGGCTCCCACATTCAGTCTCGGACGCTGCAACAGCGAGCGGATGTTCTGAGCTGGGGCCATGGGAACCCACAAACTTGGCGTGAGCTGCTTCTGTTCCATCGGAACTCTCGAACCAACAGCCTCTGGCAGAGACTCTGGGGACGGGTATTGACCGGTCTCGGTGTGTATTATAGGCTCGAAAAGACTGTTGGGGCCTGGTGTTGCGCGACCGGCTCCAAGCAGAATTTGGTCGAGAAACCCGAGGTCCAGGCTCGATCCAGCGAGCCCAATTTCCGCATACATCGCTACATCATCGCTAGTTTCAAATACGCAGTCTGCGTTAACAGTCTGATTGGACACATCAGGTGTGATCGAATGGCTGGTCCATGCATCGACCTGTTCATTTTTGCGTCGTGCGTCTCGAGGAGTCCTAGCTGGATACTCGCACTCAATGGCCGTCATCACGCAACGGGAGCATCTCGGATGCTGCTGATCGCAACGCGCCTTTCTCTTCGCACAGGCCATGCAAGAGCGCGACCGCGGTGAATTTTCGTTCTTCCGTGACCGACAGTAATACCCATGCCTCTTGAGCGTAGACTCTGCAGGGTCCTAGTGTCAGGCAGACGTGCGGTACATAGTTTCGGGACGGACACTTACCCTTGTCGAAGGGCTTGTTGCAGCGCCCGCATCGTAATACAGTAGGAGCCAAGTTCGGTCTCTGCATATTTTTTTGAATTCAATTTGCACCGCATGAGATACTGAATCCGATGGGCGGAACCTATCTAAGTATCTTGAACACTTGTTGCATTTGTCAGCGATCTTGGTAAGCGGTAATCCTGCAACGGAGTTAGGGCTAACATAACTGCTGAGCTGGAGCCTCAGCTCCAGGCGGGACCTGCCTGATTGGGAAAGGACTGTCGGGCGCCGCGGGCGGAACATTTTGTCAACTTCAGGCGCCAAGGCGGAACACCTCTGTATGCTTCACCCTCCTGGCAACCGGATAAGATGCCCTCATTCGATTGTCGAGTCCTGAGGCTACCGAATTAAGACGCGATACTCGTGATGAAGTTGGACGAGACACTTCGTTTCTTATCTCGGAGAGGCAATTTTGTCAATACTGTCCATTTTGTAGCCATGCCTAACAAACGCACCCGAAGTGAAAGATACATAAAGACTGGGTTGTCAGCATTGAGTAGTTCTATGATTAGGGATCAGCATCAACGTGCAGTACTTGCCATCGGTCTTCCTGCTACCCCTCATCTTTCTTTTGATTTGACAAGAACGAAAAGAGCCATATACAATGGCACCCTTCCCCTCCCCAACCGCCGTGTGGCACGACAAAGCCTACCCGGAGATCTCCCCCTCGCGCCCCGAACTTTCCGCGCACGGGAAAACCATTCTCATCACCGGCGGAGGCACCGGCATCGGTGCCGAGACCGCCCGCCGCTTTGCTCAAGCCAGCGCCGCCCGCATCGCTCTCCTCGGCCGCCGTGAGCAGCCCTTGCTGGACACCAAGGCCTCGATCCAGCGGGAATTTCCGGCTGTCGAGGTCTTCACAGCCCCCACGGACGTCACCCGCCAGAGCGAGGTCGACGCCGCCTTCAGCCAGTTTCTCAGTCCCGGAGGGCAGATCCATGTCCTGGTGAGCAACGCGGGGATGATCGGCCCCATGGTGCCCGTGGCCGATGCCCCCGGCGAACAGGCCCTAGACGCCATCCAACAGAACCTACATGGCGCGTGGTGGGTGGCGCAGGCGTTCTTACGCTGCGCAGCGCCCGGCGCCGTCATCATCGAGACCTCCTCCAGCGCGGCCCACGTGAACTTCGGGCCCGGGTTGGCCCCGTACAGCGTCGCCAAGATGGCGGTGTTCCGGTTGTGGGATGCGGTCGGGTTCGAGAATCCGGGGTTGCGCGTGTATCATGTGCAGCCCGGGGTCGTGGACACGGCGATGAACCGCGAGGCTGGGGGCATCGAGGCACTCGGATTTGAGGATAATGGTATGTTCCTGCTTTTTCTTTCTTTCCCTCTTTTATTTTGTTTTCTTTTTCTTTTTTTCTTTTTTTTTTTTTGTTTTCTTTGTTCCACCTTTTTTTTTTCTCTTTGTCGACCATAAGATGAGAAACCCCGGCTCAAGAAGAAAGGACGGCCGGCTGACTTGGTAATTCTCTTCCGCCTACAGTGGATCTACCTGCGAGCTTCTACGTCTGGCTGGCCAGCTCCGAGGCGCAGTTTCTGCAGGGCAAGTACCTGTGGGCCAATTGGGATGTGAGCGAGCTCAAGCGGAATGCGGAGGAGATTCGCTCTACCTCGCGACTGGGCATTCAGCTGGGCGGGTGGCCGTTCGCAGATGATAGCTGGAGGCTTAATTGGGAGTCTGAGAATGTGTAAGGATGCACCACATGCACCACCATGAAGGGAAAGCGGCGGACAACGGCAGAAACAGAAACGCATACTGATCACATGATCTTGGATCCACCATTCAGCGCAGCCAAATATTCGCGGGCCAGGCTGAGGGCTAGGTACCTAGTAGGACTCTGCGGTAATCAATCCTCCCATCCCGCTTGCTGGAACCGGAAATTTCGCCTGTTCTTCATTGTTTAGCCCTGGCAGTTCTGTCTGAAGATTCTTTGTTGTGGGTAGGACACGGAATTTCTCTCTTCACTCTGGCCTCCCTTGCCTCGTAAATGCACCGCATGCTGGTGTGCATGGCTCCAGGGCTTAGCAGGGTTGTGGAGGCACCCTGCCTGTTGTCATTGGCGTCCGATTCCCTGCTATCTATGCCTCCTGAAGACAGCACAGTAACACCGAGAAAATGCCCAGTGTTGGATTGTGATAAGATAGGCACTTTTCGCTCCAGCTCTCCCTCCGTTGTTTAGAAAGCTTGGGACTGGCTGTCCGTTTCCAAGGAACGGCAGAATGAGCAAGCAAGCCTCACCCTATATAAATGAGGTGTGAAGCTCGTAGAGGGACTGCATGTCCAGACCATTGGAAGGTCAGTGTCACTCATAACAACACCTTGTGTCCACGAAAATGTATCGTCCCAGGTTAATGCTTTGTCCCAGGTTAATAGATCCTCCGGGGCAGACGTTGTTTTCTGTGCAGGTCCAGAACTTAGAGGATCTCGTCGAGACACTATGCCTGGAGTGCGCTCATCCAGATAAAAGCAATCGACTAGAACGCTTGCGGTACTTTCAAGCGGATCTACGGGCCTTGATGGGGGAACTTCCTTGGCTGGCTGACCATGAGGTGGCGCGCTACTTTCATAGAGGCAGGATCTACAAAGAGCCCCTTGGGCGTTACCACGAAACGTGTGAGTACCTGAAGGTCGTAAGGCAGTGTTTGGTTCGGGAGCTTACTGACTCGGTCTGGAACAGGCTTTACGCCAATTTTGATCGTTTCCGGGACCTTTTACGCTACTTTGACCACCCCCCGGCCCAAAACAAGATTCTGGAGGAAAGAGTTGCCCAGTCATTCCAGAGGGCCGCCAAAATGGTCGGTCTCCCGAAAAACAACGACGTCCAGCTCACGTGGTTCCTTCACGCAGCCTGTGAGGCACGATACCCACGGGCCGACCCCAGGCTCCTGGTGCAGCTCAGCAACCTCATTCGGGCGCGTCGCAGAGTCATTACGCGTCAATCAAGCCATCTTCCGCCCGCGACGGTCGACTTCACTCGCACCATTGAGCTTCCTCCGATCCCCGGGATACTACCTGGTAAGCATTTCATTCGGTGTCCCTACTGTGAGCACCGATTTCTATCCCAGAATCTTAGTCAATCGAAGTGGAGACGCCACCTGATGGACGACCTGCGGCCGTATCTCTGCATGTGGGCGCTGTGTCCACACACGTTCGGCTCCATTGACGCTTGGCTCAACCATCTCAAAGACGCCGATGCCCACCCTGCGAAGCTTCTGCCTTCATTCTTAAACGAATGCCCCTTCTGTGGGATTCCTTGTGCCGATTGCCAGTGGTCCTCGGTGGAGAAGCTGCTGAGACATATTGCAGAACGTCATCTGGAGGAACTTTTTCTGTTGGCACTTCCGGGGGGCCCGACGGATCTGTTCTCTAATGTCTTTCTGAGAGAAGAGAAGATTAGCCTAGAGCCTTACGAGGCTCCCGAGGTTCCTGAGGCTCATGAGGCTTATTATAGGCCTTTCGGGAGCCCAGAGGATGATGAAGTCGAAGAGAGTGTTGATACAGAGGTAGACGACGGCCTGACCTCTGAGGGAGTCCGCTCGCCTCGATCCTTAATTTAGCGAAGCCTCGTGTTGGCTCTAACTACTCCGTCTCTCTTTCGAAGTGCCGGTAGAATGCACCTAGACGTTTTGTGCCCTATGTCGGGAGACAAAGCGAGGGTTGGGGAGAGCTGACACGCCGAGCTCTATTTCTTTGCGATAAATTATTATTTACTCTAGTGATACTTACTACCATTGCAGCTACCATTGCAGCGCTTTAAACCCCTCAAGACCTGAAAGTCATGTGTGGAGCTGGTTGGTTCCCTTGCCGGAAAGCGGGACAAAAAGCCCGTGAACCTGTCCCGGTCCTCCAAACGTTCTCCGCTCCGGAATAGAGAAGTACTCATTGACACAGTGGAGCGGCCCCAGAAAACTACCCCAAGCATAGGAACATGATTACAGGCAAAGGGAAGGACGGGAGGGGAGTCTGTCTCCCTCATGCCATCAACCGTGGGGATGAGCGGTCCCTTGGTGTACCCCTCCCGTCTCTACCGTTTGTACCCCCGCGGCCGCCGGCCTCCTGAACAAAGAACTGCATCTAGGCCCTCACTTTTCCCGCTTTGTGACCTCCACAATAGCGGCGACTTTGGTGAGAAGAGACCGGGGAGCATGTTGAGTTTATGCTATGTTGCCTGTCGGATGTGCTGAGGGCTGCCGATGGATGGGCGGATGGGCACGGATAGCATTGGTGGGTTGTTGACATCCAGAGACCTCCCAAGATTGATGGTTCTCTGACTGTCACTACTATCTACAGCAGATGCTCCGTAGTGGCGCCTCTGGTCATTTCACAACAGGGAGCAGATGCGTGAGTCAGACAAACGCCGCAGGTAGAGAGCAAAACGCGACGCCCAGCCCCTCAATCATCGCGCCTCTTTGCTCCGGCCTGCAAACGAGGTCAATGCAGCCTCCCTCTTCTATTCGGGTCTTGCGTGGTGTCTCTACTATGCCTTGCGCAGCTACAGAAGAAGAGAACGAATGTGAGGAAATGCATATAAACAGACATAAACGATCCCTAGTCATCAGCATCAGCAATGTGGGGAAGGAAAACAATTGGATTCCCATATCCTATCTTCTCTGTTGGCCGCTGACAACGACTCCCCAAAATGGCGAATTCCAACACCGGCACCAAAGCCATTTCTGCATGTTTGGACAAAACCAAAAGGGTGGGCCGCGACGTCATCTTCAAGCTTGTAGGCTGGTTTGTATGGTTATTCGGAGACCGGTCAATATCGAAAACGCGGTACAGACTCTTGTGCTGCAACGATGATGCTAAAACCGAGGCTTTCAGAAAGACACTCTTGAATGACAACCGATTGCTTGCGACAAGCGTAAGTGAAGAGTGATGGCATCAATGTGGTTGGCGTGGTCTCTGGAACAACACTGATCGCAATTAGGGCTCTATGATGACAGCTTCTAGCGTCGCACTACTTTCGCACGCGAGTGCCAGCCAAACGCACCCGGCTACGCACTGTTTTCTTTTATTCGGCGTCGTGTTCTCCATGATTGCCGTTCAGCATGCTTTGAACCAGTCGAGGGTCTTATCTTTGCTCGTGAAACCATCGGATCTGAGAGCTTGGTTGAGAGCGGGAACGCTCCGCGGCGACCGGAACAATACCGAGACCAACACCAACAACAGCTCAACCACCGAAAGCCGAGGCCAAGGCCTGAGTGGCCAACCAAGCTCCCAGCAATCCCTTGACCGGGCGGAGGCTGGAGGAACCCAAGGCTCAGATGGTAAAGAGGAGAGCGGTGCTTCGGCGACGTCGATCCCGGGCGCATTATCATCTTTCGCGTTCCACTCGGTCATGGTGGGCTGCGTTGTGCACCTAGGGACGGTTCGCAGTCCAGACGATAAAACATCGCCACCTCTGCGCAACAGGCCACAGTTTATCGCCTTCATAATCGCCCTAGGGATTGGCTACTTGCTACACAAATGCTATAGCGTTGGCCTTCCCACCGAATACACCAACCCTCGCGGTGAGCCTTCCAATGAGCCAGGCGCAGGGGTGCGGCCATCGCAGCTACCGACCACAGTCAGTGGGTCGTCATCGCATCAAGCCCACGATGTTCACGGCGGAGGCGGAGAGGTCGAACGCCTCGCAAGCAATCACTCGCAGAGGGTCGAGGTTGAACATGTTCGGTCACCCGATTCTCGCGCGGAAAGATGAATGAGTGGGATTGAATTCGGGCTGCAGTTGTTCTAGTAGTTCCCTGGTTGCTTTTGTACTGCGCGGGCTTTTTGATTTTACCTTGTAAATTGTTGGGCGTACTCAGATTGAATAACGTTAAGTGATGTTAGATGGTGATTACCATAAAAGCTTCTTGTTCCATGGCAAAGTTTCCCGTACAGGAGTCAAACTGAAAGGGGTCGATGCCGACATCGGATCACCCCCTCCCTCTTCCCATGATGAGCTTTTGCCTGTCAACCTGTCAATAAGGCGGGCGGTGAACCCCCGGAGTCCGATATTTCGCCGAGACGACGATCTTCTCAGAACAATCAGAACAGACAGCAGCCGCCCGAAGATGGTGCTGCTTGGTGCTGCTCTTTCTTCCTCCTCGGATGTGGATCACATTGAGATTGAGTCTTCACGCCGACTGCTGGGCTTGAGAACTTGGGGAAGACTTCCACAATCCCTAGGTTCAACTGTTTCGACTGCTGACCCTCCCGCAGGGCTCCGTCCGGGACTTTCCTATTCGATAGGACGAGACCCAGGTTTCATTTCTCACGACATGGCTTGGAACCTATCACCTTACCCCAGTGAAGGATGGATGCATGATGTGTGGCTGCAATTGCGACCGTAAAGGGGCGACCACCACAGAGGGTTCTGGATTCCTGACGCACGACAAATTGGCGGATTTGCCTCCCAGCGGGAGAGTTACATCGACGGAACACGTCTGTTTGTGTTCTGCAAGATCGGGAAGTGAAACAGTTTAGCCAGCCTTCACATCTGTTGGAAAATCATATTCTGACTTCCACCCCCAATGGACAGCCAGTGTCATGCCATCGCCTCCACCGGTTGGTGTATGGTACCCTGAATTGTCATTGAACCGTTCAACTGTCTGCCTGCAAAGACCCGAAGCGTTGTACCTATCGTGATCCTCAGATGCCGAAATTGAGGGATTTCAATCCTGACCAGCTCGATTACTAAGCCCCCAACCCCCTCCTCTCCTCGTCCTTCTCCTCCTCCTTCTCCTCCTCCTTCTCCTCCTCAGACGGCGTACGGAGTACCTCGCACTTGACGGCGTCTTTTCCAATTCTCCCTGCGCGTTGGGGGGGAATCTTCCCCCGGTGAAGCACCTGCTCTGCGTTGTCTATGCTATCTTCGCACGGTCGCCCGCAGAACTACTCGCGGTGTGAATCAGACTCAGGAGGGCAGTCATCAACGGTCAAGGGGAGTGAACTATCCTGCCCCTCAGGACGGACTCGCATTTGATGCTGTGTGGTTGTTTTGGGCTGGCCTCCCCTCCGTTACATCGCCTTCCATCCTCCATCAATCAACTCTACTTCTTGCGTTGAACCGGTAGCTGCCTCCACCATCGATGCACCTCTCCATCCTCGCAAGTCCAAGTTGCTGGTTCCCAGCCATCGCTTCACCGATGACGACTAGAAACACCTCCCCATGCTGAGACCTTGCTGAGGCCATCCATCCTCACACAACCCCAAGAATGTGCTGCACAAAGCCACGAAGACCAGGCAGCACACCCAAACTGTCCAGTCCCACGGTTACTCTACCCATGTGCACGCACAGTGTACAGTAGCTACAGTAGCTAGCTAAGTACGGTCCGAGCCGAGCCACGAAGACCAGCGAGCCGGGTGGAATGTGGGTATTTTCCTTGAGGGACACTCACGCCGACCGGGGCATCCCACATTTGATGGTCGCAAAGTCGAGTTCGTTGCCCTTTTCCTCTCCCCTCCTTCCCCTCGCCTTGTACATGACAATACACTAAATGCCCTCGATGGTCTTTCAGGCTTGCAACGGCTATCGGAATCCCGCCATTACTTTCGGGCAGTCCTTTGATCTTACACAGCACGTCGCCATCAGACCCCATCAGCTGAACCAGCGGCCCCTTTCCCCTTCGATCCCTTTTGCGAGAGCCAGGACCCTCTAGAAGAGACCACATCAAACCCAATAACGTCAGCATTCCTTTTCCGTGACCCGTGCAACCTCCGCTCATCGATTAGGTGTGGACTGCTGTGCCTGCTGTGCCGTGCCCCTCGAACTCACACGGCTGTGCTTTGCAGCTAGCCTCGCGTATTGGAGGGACGGGGATTGCGATGTATAACTGCTGTCGAGGTTAGTTGCAATGCTCAACACAGACGCGATTAGGGTGAAGTTCTCTACTTGCGGTGCAGTGCTGAGGCACCGTAGCTGCTTGGGTACTCTACATCAACCACCTCTGGCCCTAGATAGGTAACTACGACGGTACTACCTTGCCTGTTCTCCTTCCATCCCGCTGAAATCCACCCATTGTTCAAAGCGACCGAATCGAGCGATTGAGTGGAATAGCCAGGGCCAGAGCCAGGGCCAGAGCCACGCTGTATCGCACGGTTTTCCTCGGGTCGGGAACGTTGCAAGCCCGCTGCCCAAGCTTGCTCCGTCGTGGTCAACAAGGACCTCTCGTCATCTCCACGCGGTCAATCCACGAAATACCAACGATCCATCACCTCCTACCGCTTACCGTCGAACTACATTCTTCAACGGCCACTCATCCGACCGACCTCAGCCCAACCCTCCAACCTCCTCCGAGAAAGTGCAGGGTCACACTCACTGAAACGGGCCCTCCGACCGACACTTTTCTCCTTCTTTGGAACCTACGTAGGTCAGTCGTTCAATAACGAACCTTGTTGAGGCCCCTTTCATGGCAGATCCCTTGCACGAGAAGACCTTTTCCTTTTTTCTTTTACATCCATCGCCACTACTACCTCCACCACCACCAGCCGCCTCATCCTTTCAATCCGCCATCCTCTCAGTGTACAGTAACTTACGCGCTCCGCAGTATAGCAGCCACCGCCTCCCCGGAATCGAAACCAAGCCCCGCGATCGAGAATTCCATCCTCAGCCCTATCTGGCGAAATGATAAGAGCAGTTACGATCTCAGCGGAAGGCTGAACCCCAGCTTGTTTGGCCTCAACCCGGCAAGCCTGGAAGAGCCCTCGAGCAAGGCGCCAGCAACAAATCTTGCCTAGTCGGTCGGAAGAAACCGCCCCCCAACCTTTCGCCGCGACGCAACAAGACGGTAAGAATGCATGTATACCGCCAGGGGGGGATGGCCTGACATCGACGCGTGAGGTCGCTCCCCCGACCGCACTGTGCCGACCGCACTATGACTCTACACCCTTCTCGAGAAAGATTGTGTGTGCCTTATCCACTATCCGTCTCATCAGGGACAGCCTTCTCTGTTTCCTTTTTTCTTTCTTTCTTTCTTTCTTTCTTTCTTTCTTTCGTTTTAAATATCTTTTGGACGATTGGTCTGACTTGGACTCTATTTCGGTGAATCTCTGCAGGGTGTGCTGATGACATCCGACGCTCATGCCGACTGCTTTTCGTGGGAATCTGACCTTACAAGGGAGGGACGACGCAGTCAACGGGTGGATTATTACTAACAATGGACCTGGGATCTCCCAACAGGGGCCGAGCTGTGCTGCAAAGGAATTTCCTGGGCGCCGGTTCGACATAATGTTCTTTGCAGCGACACACTGTCGATACATTATCTGTAGGTGATGCCACGGTCGATGGTGTCCGGGTAGCTTGGTCCGAGACTTCTTTCAACCTTCCCCAATTTCTTGTTAATCAACTCACTTGGGGCGATAAGTCGATGGTCGATGGCGCTTACAAACAATGGGAGCACTGGAAACTTGGAATTCATGGGTCTGTCCTGTCGGGGAGGGTGAAAATGGTGCCCAGTGAAAGTGGATGTCAGGCTCGCTGGGAGGAACTTGGTTACGTAGGACTGTTGATGAGAGCGTTGCACCGCTCGGCCCAATTTGGAAGAATGTCAAGACAGCGATCTAGCTGATGGTTCTCTCTATAGGACATCACATCCTGTCAACTGAACTGTACTGTAAGTTACTGGTGGTAACGTTACTACGTAGGCACTGTGGCGGGGCGGCAGGTACGAGAGAGCTTGGATTGAATTGGATGGTTGAATTGCAGCCCTCCATATGTGGAAGGCGGTGAGAGGATGGAGGTTCACACCTCTTCTTCTGAGGCTCCAACCTAGTACAGTACCTTACTAGGTACCTAGCCACTCCTTCCTAGGTCTGATACCTCCTTATATTCTTCGCAGAAGTATGAATAAGGTAAGCTCGCCTTGCTCCATTATTTTGAGATCTTCATCTACCCCTCGCGATCAGTGGACGAACAGCTTCATCCTTCGTCCTTCCTAGGTTTTCTTGCTGCAGGCGGGACTACCTCAGATATCTACACCGCGGTCGATGCGGTGAGCTGGGCTCAACCAATCCGAGGAGGCCGGGGACTGCAACAGGATTCTGCCACTTCGAGTGAGGGCTAGTGCCTCGTCGTCAGTCGATCCACCAGACGACGAAAGCTGTCGTGATGGTGGTGGTGGTGGCTGTCGTCGTCGTCGTTGTTGTTGTTATTGTCTTCCGGCAAGGCGGCCGCGGAGGGATGCTTGACAAGGACCTTGGCCACCCACCAGTACTCAACCGCATGGATGATGAACCCGGCCCGTTCCGTGCTGGGTGAATCCGACGCGCCGCGGCCCAGGTCATCCCAGTGGGCCTTCCATCGGTCCAGGCCCCGGTCGATTGCATCGAAGATCCCGGGTTCGTCCGTGAGGGCGTGCAGGGCCAGCAGATCGAACAGGACACATTGGAGTGCTGCCGTGTTTTGTAGAGTTAGTCAATCACGCGAGGGGCGAAGCTTACGGGATCGGGCCGGTCCCACTCACCCGACAGAACGAGAAACGATCCAAAGACCGTGCTAGGGAGGTAGGCGTCACGGTGCGGAGCGCGACCTTCGGCCCGCATCAGGGCGCGCAGGACGGATCGGACCCGGAGGGGCGCACGTGACGGCTCGCTGGGGACGCCGGCGAGCTGCTCGAATTCGGGGGTATCGCGGGCGTGGAACAGGTCGTCCCGCTCGGGGATCGCGAAGAGTACCTCCTCGAGCCGGAGCTGGGCTGGGTAGCGGAAGAAGATCACGCAGTAGCAGTCCAGAAGGTAGATGCCGGCCATGACCCTGATGCAGCTTAGTCAGTTTGGGATGCACTCTGGAGAGGGGTCAGAAGCCACTGCACGGACCGAACCAGTCCCTCTCGGAGCAGATACGCGTCCCGGCCAGAGGTGCGGGGAACGCAGTCATTCGCGATCCGGTTCAGGTTCAGCATGCGGATGGCGGTGAAGAGCGCCGGTAAGCGCTGCAGGCGCATCCGCCGAATGCTGTCCGGGTTCTGCTTGTACGCCTGCAGCGTCACAACGAGCATCGTGGCTTGGAGGGTGTCCAGAGTCCTGGGGTCGCTCAGGGCGTTGAGGCCTGGATTCATCAAGTGCTGAAAAGACGGGCCGCTGAATATCAGGTGCTCGGTTACGCTTGAGTACGTTTCTAGATCACTGCCATTGTAAGGGGAGGTGTACACCGCTCCGAGGAGCACCATGGTCAGGATAAGAAGCGTCGATGCTTCGCCCAATCGGAAGGTGGCGGGGTTGATGAAGTGATTGTGGAAGGCGTTGTCGAAAAACGCTTCAAGAAATTTGGCGATGTTCAGCGGCGTGAAGAGCTGCTTCGCTCTGTCGAAGTCCACCAAGTGATCTGGTGGAAGACACTGACCATTTTGCAACAGAGACAAAATCTCGGACGACGTGTGTTCGAGCTCTCCCAAGTCAAACCGGTCCCCGGGAGCAGGGTGTAGGCTGCAGGAGGGATCCAAAGTAGCAGTGTTGATGAATGATTTGAACAGGCTTTCCCAGGATTCCGTGACGATGTGGGGGTGGTGGGATTGATGGTTCACCGCACAACATGCGGATCTCGAGTCTGCGGGGTTGCACTGAGACAGTAGTCGGAGACTCTCGTATCGTGATTCGTTCTCGACATCGGTGTAGTGCAAGAGGAACGGTATGGACAGTTTCACAGACTGAGAGATGGGAGCCGCTGGACTTGATGTAGCAAGGCTCGAGGGCGATTGCTGGCCTGGAGGCTCGTTGGGAGAGATGGATTTTCGGAACAGGCTATGCTGACGGGTGAATGAGCATTCCAGGCCCCTTTGCAGGCAGGCCTCGCACGGGCAGTCCCCGTCGCAGAATGATCGAGCTGTAGCGCAGGAATTGCAGGCCGTTCGCTTTCTTCCCGCCTTGCCGGGATCGGAAGGGTTCTGGTCGCCAACATTGTGCTTGCATGTTCTGAGATGGCGACGTAGAACGTCCCTGGGTGTAGAGTAAAGTTAGACGAATCGACCCCAGTGGATCTAGGGTTATTATTACCTTCTCCGATAGGCACCACCACAGTGGTTGCAAATCAACTTGGTCACCGGCGCATCTAGCTAGGGTTCAGATTTGCCGGAGGACTAATGCAAGGGTGGAGTGGCTTACGGCTGGCTTCATGTCGTCGGAGGTGGCTCTTAGTGGTGAATACTTTGTGGCATACACTACAAGCCACTGTAGTCTGTGGGTCGCATGTCGAAACTGTTTGAGACTTGAGATTGACTGGAACCTGGGATACCGTCAAGGGCATAGTAGCAGGAGCATAAGTGCATGAGGGGAAAAAAAGAAAGAGCGGAAAGAGGAAGACGAAGACGGCTGGAGGCAAGTGAAAAAGCCCAAGTGGGGCCCGGCGGGAAGACCTTACTACTTGCGGAATTCTAGTCGGGAAATCCCACATGCTAGTCGGAAAACCCACATCAGATTGTATACTACACCATCCCCTCCTACGTGCCAGTTCCATAAACCCAGCAGCAGATATCATACAGTCCTTAGTGAAATCGTCCCTCCGTTATCCCGTTCATCATGCAGCTGTTACGCATAAGCCCTGCACGGATGATCAATTATGGTAGGCCGATCTCGAAAACGTTATGGATTGCAGCTCACCTCCCTCGTTTGGCATTCAGAAGTGGCATCCCTATGCCTTCAGTCGCGCGCGCACCCAACGCGCCTACCGCTTCCCCCTCGCGCATTCTACTCAGTCAAGTCTTTCCACCACTCAAACCATACAGAAAACAGCACCCCATCACCATCCACCTCTCTCTCAACCGAAAAACGACCCATGAACCTAGCCGAGCACGTTCTGTACGCAACCACCCTACCTCCCTTACGATCTCAGGGCTGACCTCCGCAAGCACCACCTTCGACCAGATCGTCAACTGGGCGCGACAGGGCTCCCTCTGGCCGCTCAGCTTCGGGCTCGCCTGCTGCGCCCTCGAGATGATGCACGTGTCGATGCCGCGCTACGACCAGGACCGGCTGGGGATCATCTTCCGGGCGTCGCCGCGGCAGGCGGACGTGATGATCGTGGCGGGCACGGTGACCAACAAGATGGCGCCCGCGCTGCGGCAGTGCTACGACCAGATGGCCGAGCCCCGCTGGGTGATCAGCATGGGCAGCTGCGCCAACGGCGGCGGCTACTACCACTACAGCTACAGCGTCGTGCGCGGGGTCGACCGCCTCGTCCCCGTGGACGTGTACATTCCCGGGTGCCCGCCGACGGCCGAGGCCACCCTCTACGGGGTGTTTCAGTTGCAGAAGAAGATGCGGCGGACGAAGGTTACCCGGATGTGGTATCGACGGTGAAAGTTGTCGCTGATGGACGGAGAGTGGGCCCTTTTTCTCCCGTTGGTGTTATTCATGTGTTTGGTATTGTGGTGTTATACTCAGGCTGCAATGTTGAGTAGCCGGAAGAGTCACGTAGCTGGACAATTGTACTACATCTGCTTACTCGAGCTCGAAATGTTTCTGGTGGGTGACATACTAAGCTATACGAAGTTGTTTATTTGCACAAGATGGCATGAGAAACATTTCAAAATACAGTCGGGATTGACACATGTTGATTGAGAATGTGGCAACATGAGAGTTCGAAACAGGATCCAAAAATGTTTTTCAGTAGGAAGGTAAGATTAGTCGGTAAAGCCAGTCCAGCTTTGTGACCCTGGATCAAAAAGTGCAAACGGTAAGCAGAAGGAAAAGCCTGGGTATCATGAACCACCGGAGAATGGCAGAGCCTTGAACCGTTCAGCACATTCGTTTAAATACTACTACCTTCAAAACCGGCCCTAACCTACCTCCGCCCACCCTCTTCCGCACACTCCCAGCACAACCCACACCCCGCTATGCACCTCTATCCGGGACTATAAATATCCTCATTCTCAATAACAAGCCGACGATCCAACCGCCTCAAGGCAGACAACCTCTCCGCAAACCGCTGCAGCGCCCCCGGAAACACCCTCGCACGGTCCTTGAACACCACCGTCTCAACATTCGGGAAAATCGTCTACATGTCCCAAAGGTCACCTTGTCAGCTCGTCCGCCATGGCTATCAACTTTCCCCACGAGTCGTGGGTAACGCAGCGCACCAGAATCTCCCCAAACAACGCCTCCCACTCCGCATGCCGCACGCAGTACGTATCCGGCCACGACTCGAACCGCGGATCGATCTCCAGCACCTTGACCCGGCCGCCCCGCACCGGCGGCACGCACGACAACTCACCCCCTCCCGCCCCGGGACACACCAAGGTGACAGACCTCAGCCGCAGAAACTCGACCTCGCGCAGTGCGGCGCCGTACCCCTGCGCGACCGGCTCGGAGACGGTGACGAGGCGGGCGCGCGTCACCATCGCAGCGTACATCTGTCGGCGCGCGGGGTCGGCGATCCGCGCCAGCCGGTCGGGGAGGTCGTTGCTGCTGTGCGATGAGTCGAGGTCGTCGCGCCAGAGCATGGGGAGGGTCACGGCTGACCAGGGGCGGTTGACGAGGGCGCAGCGGTACAGGGCGCCGGTGCGCGTGTAGTGGTATGTGTTTTCGGGCTCGTCTGCGTCCTCGTCGCAGGGGGTGTCGGAGACGGAGCCTTGGTCGTCGCAATCATCGGTGGATGGGGTGGGGGTGGATTCTGGGGGTTGTGGTGCGCGCGTCGCGGGCCAGGTGCTGAGCCTGTCGGCGTGGATCCAGGCGATTATTTCCGTGAGGAGCTCGGGGAGGGCCAGGGCGCGATGGCTGGCTTTTGTTGGTGTGGGTGGATTCATGGTTGAGAGAGTGGTTTGGTGGTGAGTTGGAAAGTGGCGGCGGGCTGTATCCTTTTCAGTGGTGTTGTAATGCGTGTACATTCTGCACGATTGCACGTGGGGTCGGAAGGGGCTGACGCTCACAGCCGAGTGAGTCACACAATATATCAAGCTTGGACCACTATAAGGCTGGCTTGTATAGGGCTTAGCTTGTGTCTGTGTAATCGGGGGCCCGCATGGGTTACACAGCGGCTGCATTACGGAAGACTGCATCGCGCGTGGCGCGACGGGTGTAGGCCGCAGATGGCGTAGTGGTAGACCGTCGTCGGCTAGGCTGCGGGTGACAGTAAGACTTGTGGCCCTTATTGAGTCCTAGAGGCTTTGGATATAAATGATGTTGCAGCTATATTTGTTATTAAAAGGCACCTATTGTGGTAGACCTCGAGAGGAGCCTATTTTATCTCATGTATTTTAAAGCTGGAAACAACCCGACGTGTTCAAAGTATTTTGGAATAGTTCCATTTCAGTACGGCACCTTTATAGCTAGTATACTCAGAGCACAGGCTCTATAGATTAATAGAACTATTATTATCATCATCATCGCGGGTTTATCAATGCATCGGATCACTGTCTCCGATCATAGTGCGGTCTATGTGGGTAGCCGACGGAATCATGTTAGGAGCCGCAGTGACGTCGAAGGACTCGGAATTCCACTCTTTGGAGATATTCAACAAGGAACAAAGCCCGAACGGATCCGCTTGTATTGTCAAATAGGTCTGTCGCGCCTAGGCAAAGACAAGCCCATAAAGAGATTCGGACAAAGGAGGGATTTCAATCATTACAAGA
Organism: Aspergillus aculeatinus CBS 121060; assembly: GCF_003184765.1. Classification (NCBI taxonomy): domain Eukaryota; kingdom Fungi; phylum Ascomycota; class Eurotiomycetes; order Eurotiales; family Aspergillaceae; genus Aspergillus; species Aspergillus aculeatinus. The sequence goes on from NW_020291495.1 coordinate 331,221, forward strand.
ACAGAAAGCTATCGGTACAGAAAACTTTTTCGATCTCGAAAAGTCCAGTGTGGTGTCTGGACCAGGATCTATTTCAGGCACCGGGCGCTCCGCGCCGGGGCCCCGATGTCGTATCTGAGCGAGGCGCTGTCGCGCTTGAGCGGGATAGCCTCCTGAGCACAGCTCGGCTCGCTGGAGTAGAATTCGAGGCGTCAGTATCAAGTCAAAGCAAAGAGAACCGCTCAACCTGGACGTCAGTTAAACCCGTACCGATACAGTTGGCATGTCATGCCAGGAATCAGCTCAACAGAATTGATGACACCCGCAGGTCTATACACGTTGACGTTAGCACCAGCTCCACAACTATTAAAGAGGACTGCTCCTACGTCGTAATGCAAGATCCATCCCCATTGCTGTGGACGTAAGGTCCGAGGAAGTGGTCCTGGGCGAAGAGTCCAGCCTGCATGGATGTTAGTCTCGTCGCAACGATTTTCCGGTGGAAGTCCACTAACCTGGGTCGAGGAGTAAGCCAAAGCGGGAACAATGGCAACCAAGGCACTGGACAGGAAGAGGGCGAACTTCATCTTGGCGGTGTTGATGGTGGTGGTGGTGGTGGTAGCGGTTGTCGACGTCGATGAGATTGATGATCTTCAATTTGCCACATGCAATCGGCGCGCATTTATAGCAATCAGACTAGGAGTGGTCTCGACGCGAAGCCTCGCGGGCTGTTTGTGTTTTGTCGACCGTAAATGGAAGTATGCAAATCGCAATTTGGTCTTCATACTTTGTGTCACACAGACCAAAAGCAAGGGGGACTTGTGGGCCGCGCATGGCTCTAGGGAGATCAAGAAACCGTACGGAAACAGACTCCCCGCCCTACCAAGCCGACTTTCCGTGGTTTATTATGGTATGCAGCATTCCGATCGGGGTTGCCGATCCCTTGCTCCTGACCTATGAAGGGCTGCGCAGGTAGGGAATTCTCCGGGACACGGAGTGTTATCCGAGCAGTACATGTGTGTAAAGTTATTTGTTTTGCATCTGCAATGGAGAACAAATACACCATATAGATTTGGTGACATGTGATCGCTCCGAATGGGTGGCAGAAATGACTTGGGCTTTTCTGGAGTTGTGGAAGGATACGGCATTTCTGACCAAAACGAGGGTCGGGATTGAAGGGGGGCGAGGGGGGGGAGTGGTAAGAAAACAGCTAGACGGATCTCAATCAAGGATTCTACAATCGAAGAGCAACTTCTACTAGAAGTCTCCTTCACCCTATTGGCGTCCAAGCTTAATTCAGCCAGGGAAGGGGTGGATTTGCCCAAGAACAACCGACCCAAGATTGCGGTACCCGGTGCAAATCTGGTGGAACCCTTCTTAGCCTGGTGGCCTGCATATCGTACTGTCCTCGACACAAAAAGACTTCCTTACTACCTGCTCGCCAATAAAGGCTCAGTTTCCCCTGCGACAGCCTCCAAAGTGCCGACAACAGCACGTCTCCGCGCCGCCAGCAAGAACAAAAGCCCCTGTCCGACCGCGAAAATCAGACTGTCCACCGCCGGCCACCCCACCCACAGGAACCAGGCATAGACCAACGGCCAGGACAGCGGATAGTCTTCTGGGAAAGGTGGACAGGTGACCCGAAATGGCCAGGTCCCCGCGAGCAGCAGAAACACAGCCGCCTGAGCACCCAGCCCCCGCACACTGATGCCACTTTGGTGCTGGGGCCCTGAGCGAATCAAGGTGACCACCTGACACAGAACCGACCCCAGACCTAGCCACGGCACCGCCGGGTTGACGTACAGAAGATGGCAGCCGCTGAAGATCGCGTGCGTGAGATCGGCGTCTGGGTCTTGGTAGAGCAACACGATGAGCAACGCCCCTGGTGCGAGGGAGATGGCGAGGAAGATGCCGTAGAGAGTTGCCGCGTAGATCTTTCGTCTGCGGGATAGTCCCGGCGATGGATACCAGAGACACATGCCAAATCTTGGGGGTCAGTTCTGAATTATCAAAATCTCGAATGGCCATTGAGCATTTGAGGAACCCAACCAGTCGCACTACTTACTGGAGAACAAAAAGCACCCAGACAGTGGCGAGTTGGCAAAAGTTCAGCCAGTCGCCCCAGGACTTGGGGTTTTCGATGAAGAAGTCTGCGCCATGGGGAAGGCTTATGTAGATCAGGCCGATGAGGAACTGTTCCGTAGCGCAGATGGTGTTGAGGACGACGGAAAAGAGCGACAGGCCTGAGGTGTCCTTGCTGGAATGGATGAGCTGCAGTTGAGGGAGAAATGAGTAGACGGTCAGGCCGAGGCCAATGCTAGTGGGCGCAGTCTGTTAGTCTGGACGCGATTCCAGCACGGTCTGGACCTACATGCGAAACACGTTGTGCAGCATCAGAGAGGTCGATCTTGTCACCCAACACAAGACCTGCTGATGAAACTTTAGGGAGAATTAAAGCACATGAGGCATAGCCCCCGCGCGAGGTGGGCACAATGTTATATTTAAGATTGAATGTTGTGACTATTAGTACTAGTCTGGTCTAATTTAGTTTGGTCACTATGCTAGTTAAGCTAGTAGGTCCAGCGTTACAAAATGGCTACTTGTACACCCTTGCTGCTGTAGAACAATAGTCATATTGTACTTAGTATGCTTTGCGACATCTAGCAGTGATCCTTTACTCCGTAATATCCAGCAGTGCTGACCAGAAACTTACTATAAGCAAGGTCTTCTAGAGCGAACGCATCGGAAATGTACATAAGAGAAAGAAACCACAACGAAGTCATTCCATGCCCAGCCTCTCGCTTCTGGCTAAGTGAGGTACTCTGTCAACGTCATTGGCCTGCGAAATTGCAGTAAGATTTTAGTGAGATTACTTGAACCATTTCCAAGGTTGCACCATGGACCATGCATGGCCGTTCCGTAAAGGGTCCTAGGCGGGAAACCGGGTAGAAGCGGCCGGTTATCATTCGCCTGGACTGCCCTCGCACTCCACCACAAACACGGTCTTGAATGCACGGATAATGAACGACACATTTGACACCCTAGACTATATCATAACCTATCAGTCCGCGGCAACGCGGCGCGAGATGTCTAGACTGGGCAATATACTATTGTTGACGAGGAAGGTTTGGTCCAAGGCCATGATTCTCTATCCCCAGGACAACCTCCTGGCAGCATGACTCATTTTTGGCCTTCTACCGGTCAAAGACAGAGTCCTATGGTTTCACAGGACAACAAAATACGTAGGAAACAAAATCGGGAGCAGGACTGCGAAGAGGACAGGAAGCGAAAGCGCCCTCCAAACAGCTGGCTCGGGTGCTGGAGAAAAGTTCTAGCCGGCTGCCGGCCGTTTTCTGCCTCTGCCTTCCGCTCGGGGCGGATAAATTATGCATACAGGATCTATTTTTAGCCCAAATGCTTTCCACGGGGCTTCGTAATCACATAACTACACACAATTAGTGAAGTTGATTTGGTTAGTCGATTGAAGATGCCAGAATTGCGATAGTATCATCTATGTATCTAGTTTCGAAAGGCCGTTCGAATGTAGCTTGACTAAAAGGGACAATCCAGTCAACTTGTCGTCGAATCATTCGAGGGACGGGCTTCAACTATCCTTGACTTCAACATGTCCTTGATCCGACCACAACGTTTGTTCTTGTACTCGAGTAGCCATTGTGCCACTATAGCTCAGTGGATCGGTGGTTATAGCCCGTCGATATCACCATCTGAGCCCAAGTAATGTGACTCTACTTGCACACAAACTCTTTTAGTCATTACCCCACATTCCCTCGCATACTAAATATATCTCACGTCACGCGGACTTCGTCAACAATATTGCCCTGTGAGATCTGAGTACACACCAGCGTCCCACAGTGGCAACCCCAGCACGTCAGCTATCCCCTTGCCGAACGTTATGGTAACCATGTTCTATAAAAATCCCATCACAGCCACCACGAACCAACCGCACCTCCTCCCCCCACCGGATCGTCAAAGATCCGACCCTGCAGATCCGGCAATCTGTTTCAGCTGGGATGACACCATTGATGATTGATCAGCAGCGTTTACCCCACACACATCCACAGCCCCAGGTACAGTATACATCATGTCCGTTGATCATGGATCCGAGCAGGGGTGCGGACTACTATGTACGTAACATTAGTCGATCATTTCAACACTCAGTAGGTATACATTCCCCAGCACTATCACATGAGCACCCCGGGACGGGGCCCATCCCTCAATAGCTCCAGCGCCTATCCGTGACTTCACCGATAGTCTCAGTCTCGAAGCCATAAACCAAAGAACCAAGAATAGCACCTGCATAGTATGGAGTAGGGATACTTTTTTCTTGTAGATAACTAGTTAACCACAATGACTCAATGGTCCCAAGCCCGCCGGAAAAACCAACCACAAGCGAGGCCGTCCCGTCCCCGGGGCAATCCTTCCCCGTGGCCCCACTCGTGCGGCGCCAGAATCCCGGAAGAACGAGACTCCGATTGGCAAGTGGGATTTACCCGCGGCGATCCGGTCTCGCCAGTTTGCCGGGGCTGGATGGACTCCGCCCCGTGGCCGACCGATCGATCGACCCGGTTGCGGGTTCCAGCCTCCCCCCCTTCTCCCCTTTTGTGGGATGTGAGGCTTTCGGGGAGCTATTTCTGGCGATGATTGATTTACTGAGTAATATGTTCTAGAAGGTCTAGAATCGTTGTGGCTTCGTATTCGTAAATTTGCATAGGAGGTTTGCTTAGTGGGGATCTAGGTGCGATCGGTGATTGGGCTTGGGATTGGGGGTTTTGATGGCTAGCAGGAGGAATAATGTGGTGTTTGAGAGTATATTCTTCATTATTGGTTCGTCCCTTGCACGGCAAAGGGGAAGGTCTGATCTATGATCTATAGGACGTGGACGCTCTAGGTGGTATATTCTAATAACAGGAGTGAACGCTAGACAGGATAGATGACGCCGAGATAGTGGAACAAAGGAGACAGGATACAAAAGGAGAAGAGAGTCTTTTGGGCCGTAATCTTGAAGCTCTGCTTCGTCATGGAGGAGGAGAGGGATGATGATGAGGAGAGAGGAAAGGTGAGCGAGCGAGAGATTAGATAGATGAGGTGAAGGTGGTCTGTCCGAGACGCCGAGGATGCTCAAAGCTTTCGATCGGATGAAAGCGCGCCAGTAGCTGTTGTACGGACGGGAGATATGAGTGATCCCGTGGAGGAGTCGGTCTGGATTGGAGCAGACGGATTGCCGATGGAGTCCGAGGTGGAGAGACACCGGACACGGCGTGGTTCCCTGGGTCTGGTGAGGACCGTGATGGGTGGTCGGGGATTGGTTGAGTTGATCAAAGGCGATGAGACGTGGTCGAGAACGAGTGAAGATTAGATAGGTGGAGTTCAACAGGCGACAACAGGCACTCCAGATTGAGACCAGTGCACGCTGCCACTTCGGCGGGAGAAGATCTTCTCCATGCATCGGCGGCCCTTGTCGAGGAGGCTCTTCTTCTCGGTGGGCTCCGGGGCCCATTTGATAGACGGGGTCTTCACGGCGGTCGACTTGACAGCGGCCGACTTCATCGGGGCAGGAGCCGCGGATGAGGGCTTGGAGCCGCGGCGGGAGCGCCGAGGTGGGACGGGCAGGTCATTGTCGAGGTCATCGTCGCTGTCGCTACCCATGGAGCGGATGTGGACTTGGATGTCCCGCTTGACGAGCTCCATGGACTTCTCATGGACGCGGGCGTGGCCGAGGCACCGGCGCAGATCGGGCTGCTTGGCGCTGCTTTCGTGTTCATACTTCTCGCCGGAGACGAGGCAGAGGTGGAGATGGAGCGAGGATTTGGTCGCGAAGGGGGAGCGACGCTGAGAGCGCACAGGGGGAGGAGGGGTCGGTTTGGTGAAGAGGAAGGAAGAGGTGTAGGACATTGTAGGTTGGGATTGGGTGGGTTGGTGGTGGGCGAGAGACTCGATAGTGGTGGTGTGTATGTACGCAGGCACTACTCCGTCACCCAAAGGGCGGGGAGAGTCAAGGTGAATTGGTGTTGGGTTGAAGGGGGAAGGAAACGTAGAGCTGCTTGCTTGGTTGACACTTTTTTTTCCCCTTTCCATGATTGCCGGACCTTCAGAGTCTATATAGGGTGCCAGGGGAAGCAAAGCCAGCTTGCGATAAGAAAAGCGCGAGTAGGTCATGGGGTGAGCAAAAGTCTGCTTGCCAGGGCTCTAGAACTTCCCCGGTGGATCAGTAAGTGGATCCGCCCATCAGTGGCCGACTGTTCCAGCCCTGCCATCAGGCCGACAAACCCCTCGACCGCCACTGCCCAACTGCACAAAATTGCTCAGGAACCACTCGGTGACAATGGATCATGAAACGTTAATGATAATGCACGGCCAGGGCCACTGCCAATCAGCGAGTGGTTTCACGCCCATGCGATACAGGCACACAGGCACAGGCAGGCACCGGGTGTGATAGACTGATAGCAAAGACTTCACCAGCCAGTGAATAAGGTTCCTTACACTTGAAGAGGGAAAGATGTCCGTGCACGGGCACGTGGGTCAGATAAGCGATTCATAATGCATTCGGTGTTCATTTTTTTTATTTTTGGGGCCGGGTGGAGCACTCTCTGTGTGTGGCTTTGAAACCTGGAAGTCTCGAGCATCGACGCGACAGCTCGATCACCTTCACAACTCACCAGGTGTACGAGTCTTTGGCCCAGAGTCAACGACTCCACCACAGTAGCGCTGACGTTCCTTTTGCTGGTGCCCCTCCTTCCCCCCTCCCTCCCCCCCTCCCCCTCTATTAGATGGTGTCATCAGAGTGGCAATTTTTCAGCGGCCAGATTGACACTGACTCACTGAGTCACCGCCATTCACCACCGACTGGGTCAATTGACGCGATCCTGGTGCGTAATTTCTTCTAATTGCGTCCTGTGCCTGGACCAAGGACTATTCCATGAGAGTCTTAGACTGGGTCTTGGACTGAGTCTTGAGCTGAGTCTTAGACTTGAGTGATGGCGTCAGGAAGCAAACCCCATCCCACCATTCTCAATCAATAGCGTGTGTGGTCTGTGAGGGTGATGCATTATCAACTTCGGGATGGGGGAGGTGTCAATCAATCCTCGGACCGGCCAACGGAATCGGCCCCCCGATAAGAAACCGGTTTAGCGTGTCTGGTGCAGCTCGCAAGCTACCTGCAGCATGGGAGTTTCCGATCAGCAGATCGACACTCGCTCAACCGTACTTCCCTGTTTGAGATGATTTGGTTTCTGCAATCTGCAGCCCGCAGCCTGCAGCCCTCTGCTGGTGGCTTATAACTCGGTGAACCTCCCCTCCTCCTACAGTTTGTGATCTATACTATCTGTTTGTCTGCATGAACCACCCTTCGATTACATTTTATTCATAATTTCCATATTCTGGCGCCAACTCCGGTCGCAAAGGCAAAAAAAAAAAAAAAAAAAAAAAGCCACATTTCCTCCCGCTTACCGTCGGCGTGGCACCAACGGGTTATGTAATCCACGCGCTCGACACTGGTTAACTTTGTTTATTTTTTTTCCCCCGGGATGCCATCCATCCGTCGCATCGCTTCAACTTGACTGACGGCGACACAACCTGCTCCTTTGGGCAAAAGCAGTGGAAGAAAGTGATGACTCGAGTGGGCAGGTGGCTTGCCATTGCCCCTCCTCCCTTCCTCCCCGATGGTCAATGCATCGCGTCTATTGTATGGATGCGTGATTTTTTTTTTCTTCACTTGTGGCCTGCGAAACTCTATCAGCGGGGAACAAGCAAGCCTTTAAGTTATACTCCGTCCTCCGTAGGGACACTATCGACAGTCGGCACGACACATACGGACGTTTTCTCTGGTTCCGTCAAAACCTAGCTAGTAAGCTCGTGTGAGTCGATGGCGATCTAGAACGAGTCTATTTTTCCTGCATTGCTGTGGTTTCTGGTTGTGCGCGATGCGACGGCGGCTAGTGCTGTGCGGTGTGGTGCTAGTTCTTCAGTCTTCACACAGTAACTAGTCTAAGGTCTACTACGTAGTCTGACTGCTGCGCAAAGACGCACCGGAGGTCTGAGCTTAAAACCCCCCTTCTCCTTCCCCCTTTCCATGCTCCCTTTGACTCCTGCGTGCCCAATCACCGAGATTGCGATGCCCACGCGGATGGCGTCGCCTAAATTGCGATTGCAGCGGGAGGGTCGGGAGTATCATGAATCAACGGTCGGGATTCCTGGCCTCTGGCTCTATTCCTCCCTATCTGACTGCGCAGTAGTGCCAAACCCGGGCTAGAGTGTTCAATTTCTTGATTCTTGTCTAGAATGTGGAGTGGAGCTCACCCGTCGGGTACTGGATGCTCTAGAAGGTGGATGGACCCTGAGGGTTAGGTTATGCCTAGTCTAGTTACAACTATGGACTACGTAGTTAACAGAGTCGATAGCTCCGCGCGTTTGGCATTATGCAATCGAATTGCCCCTCCCCTCCCCTCCCCTCCCCTTCCCCCTCCACCCTTCATCCTTGAATCTGTTCACATGACTCTCAGCCAAATTGATTGCAATCCTGCATGCATATATACCTGCCTGCCTGCCCCTCTTCGAAAAATTTTCCCAATCCACCGAAGAACAAAGCAAAAAGCCGGAGATCTCTTAATTCGCTGTGCCGACAAGGCAAGAATCCCGAACTCCAGGGTTTGCTTTTTCGCTTTTTTTTTTTTCTCGCCTGCCGGCTCGGCTGGCTGGTTCGGATTGTTGGCAGTGATAAGCCACGGCCACTAGACCCGAACCGGAGATCCCGGATCTCGGAGATCAGCCGGCGCCCATGGATTGGGATTGTGGTTGGTGTTATCTGTCACCGGCACAAAACCAAAAGAAGAAAATCCAGCGAAAAAGAAAAGTCGTTGGCGGAGTCTTATCACTATGCAATAAAGTTAGCCTATGGAAGGGATGGATTGATTATTCCATCGCCCAGAGGTTGTCGAACGTCCATGCGGCGGGATTGCCGAAGAAGAATTCGTCGAGGGAGAGGTCTTCTTGGCCGAAGGTTGGCTGTGGTGTGTTGGTTAGCTGGGATGTTCTGATGTTTTCCTTCGAAAAAGGGTTTGGGGAAAGGTGCGAACTCACTCGGGATAAGTCCGGGTCGAGGAGAGACGCTCCGGTTAAGTCCGGGGGCAGATGGAGCTGGGTAGTGGTGGTGGTGGTGGTGGTGGTGGTATCGGGCGGGTTCATCTATGCGACCGTTAGGACACTCGCCAACACAATCTTCATCTTCCACTTATTCTGGGAGAATGAAAGGGAAGACGACCACTCACCGTAACCAGCCGCATCGGGAACAGAAGCTCCTTGGCCTTGCGCAGATCCTCCTGATGCGCCAGCACCCGATGATACTGCCGCACCACCTCGTAGATCGCCTCCTCCTTCTGCACCGCCGGGTGCGCCGGGTCGGGGATCCGCGACCGCAGAAACGCCGCCGCCGCCGCAATGTACCAGTAGTGCGTGTACCCGGTGCCCAGGCGGGTGGTCTTCTCCTCGAGGAGATGCAGGACCGCCTCGATGTAGTGGATCAGCGTGGTGCTGTTGGATTGGAGGAGGATGTTATCTTCCCTGCCTTATCAGTCTGTTTGCTCTTCGACGTTCAAGATGAAAGATGGGGCCGACGTACCGTGCACGCTGACAGCGATGTACATGTTATGGCAGATCACCAGCGCACTCTTGAAGTAGTCGTGGCGCAGGAGCAGCAGGAGTTGGTTTCCCGCCTCGGTGAGCTGGCGGTGCTGGTCGATGAGCCGGAACGCGGCGTTGAAGCACACCATCCGCGAGAGCGAGTAGCGCGGGTTGGTGTCCGCCTGGCGTGCGAAGGGCGCATGGAGCAGGATGAGGAAGTGTCGGAGCTGGATGTCCAGCAGCGCGCGGGTCAGGGCTGGGTTACGCCCTCGCCCTGACGCCTCCGGGGTGCGGGTGTCGTCGTCGGGCCACGAAGGCAGTCTGTGCAGCGCGGCCGTGATCTGCTCCTCGCTGCGGAGCACCTCCTCGTACACGGACTGCGCGTGAATGTCGTTGACGAGGGAGTTCAGGGCGGTGCGGAGTGGGAAACTAGACGCTGCAACCCGCAGGAACGAGCACGCCGTGTATGCCTCGGCCGGCTGGGAGGGCGGGAGCGCCGCCGCGTCAACCGTCAGCGCCTCGTCCTCGATGTTCAGCGGCGGCGCGGTGTCCGAGGTCAGCGCCGCGCCGGCGGACGGCATGCCGCGGTCCGTCGAGATCTGCAGCTCCAGCTCCAGAATCGTCGCCCACATTCGCCGCCGCATCTCCAGGTCGAAGACCGACACGCGGTCGCCCAGGATGGTCGGGTCGCGGTGGAAGCCGGCCGACATGGCCTCGCGCACCAGCGTGCCCGCCGCCGTCCACGTGCGCTTCTTCTTCACCACGTTCACCATCTTCGCCACCAGCAGCAGGCACCGGATCTGCCAGATCGCCAGGTAGATGTGCTTCTGGCTCTGGCGGGGCAGCCACGCCTCCGCCGCCTCGATCCACAGCGTCGCGCGCTCGCGCGCCATCGCGCTGTCGCCGATGTATTTGGGCTGTTGCTGCTGCTGGGCCGGCGGCGCCGCAAGACAGCCCACGCACGCGAGCACCAGCATCAGCGTCACGACGAACGCCGGCCGCGCGGCGCGGCTGTCTTCGCGGAACGTCTCGTACTCCCGCATGAAGCTGGGGTAGTGCAGGATGCGGTAGATGGTCTCGAAGGTGTCGAAGTAGAGGTGCACATGGGCGTCCATGGTCTCCGGGTCCGGGAGTAGCCCGACGAGCTCCCATTCATGCTGCGGCAGCAGGTCCGTCCGCATGCCCTTCCATTTCACCTGCAGCGCCTTCAACTCCCGCTGCAGGCTGGGCAGGGAGGTGCGCTGCATGATCGTCTCCTTCATGAACGATCGCAGCTCGGGGAACTATCCCCAGCATGAATCAGCAAGCTTTCTTGCACAGTGACAAGTAAGAGAGGAATACCAACATGAGAAATCAAACTAATCGGATTCGTGCTCCCGTAGTAATGCGTCTTGAAGTTCTCGCCCCGCAGAATCGTCGTCTGCACCCGCAGCCGCTCCCCGCCAGACCCCGGGGGCCCTATCCCATCATCATGACCATCGTTGTTATCAGCAACGTTACTGCGGATCGACGGCCGCTCCTCATTGATCCCCGTCGCCGACGACGACGCCCCGAGTAACTGCCAGCTCCCTGCGTTCTGCGGCGCCGCTAGCGATATTACCCTCGTCTCGGGGGATGCCTGATCTACTGTCGGGTGCTCCAGCCCCGGCCCTCGGACAGAATGATTCTGCGGCACCGGCGCCCGCGCCGGCGGGGGACTGTGCAACGTGTACGCACTATTGTGCAACAAGACGGACCGTTCCTCGTCCGGCAGTAAGGGAAATTCATTGTAGGAGCATGACTCGGCGACGCCACCTTTCCGACACCGCCCGCAGGCCGGGACCTCGCGGTCGCATTTGAGTTTGCGGCGCCGGCAGGCGTAGCACGAGAGGGCCTTGCGTCTGCGTTTGGGCTTGTCCGAGCTCGGTTGCCGGGGGGACTTGGAGATCCGAGATGGGGGGTGGGATTGCATTTCCTGTTGATCGGGTGTAAGGGAGGGGAGGAAAAGAGGAGTCGCGTAGCATGTCAGACTGCGTCGTAGCTCCGAGGCGGGCGCGCGGCGGTTATTTAATCTCGGATATAAGTCGTCTCGGGGTTTAGGGGGTTGTCTCGGTCGGAGTTGCCAGTCTACTTCATCGAGGGTATTGATTGGTGGGTGATGTTTTTATCTGATTGATTGATAACGGCCGCGGGCGACTCGGAAGGCCCGGTTCCGATTGGTTGGGTGTCGGGGTCCAGGCTATCCGCGTTAAGCACACGTGTGCTTTGATGCTGTTACACAACACATTGCCTGAGCATGAGATCGAACGCTATAGTTACACGACGGCTGTCTGTAAGCGCTTCGGTGTCAGCGGGTATCCACGTGCCTGGCAAGCGGACCGCTCGGAGGAGATACCCGGTTGTCGCCCGGCATATGCACGCACCTACGCGCGTATTCTCTGCATGTATGACATCATTGCGTCGCACCAAATTGCCGCTGCCTACAAGCCCACAGGGAGTGCAGTGAGATTCTCGCTACAGAGGAAGACATTTCTTTGATGAGGCAGGGCTTGGACAATACCTAAACCCTAAGCGGCTTGATACAAGTCTACACTAGCGATGATGGGGCCAAGTTACGCTTGAGTCGCGAAGCATCCCGCTAGAAACTCATATTCAGGAAGAAGTCCAGGTCGATCGCGTCTGATTGCGCAAAAGGATAGAACGAGATATCCTCTGGCGCAGTGAGGATGGTCGTGTCGTCCCTCACGCCGTGGCTGCCCTCGCCCAGCGAACGCTCGAGGTGGTCGATGCCCTTGCGCTTCTTGTTCACAGACGCGCGCACGAGCTGCCGGACAGTGGCTAGCGCCTCTGTAGATAAATGTGTGTTGAGTCGGTCGGAAATGCTTTGCAGGGTCTCCATCGCCCGCGGGATCACAGCCAGACTGTCCGGCGTGTCCAGCGCCAGCAGCACGCAGACGAACTGGAAAACGGTGCCCACGACATTCCACCAGGGCTGGTCCAGAAAGACCAGTCTTTGTGCTGGAGCGAGCGCGGCCGTGCCCGCGCTGACGATCTCCTCAATCTGCCGTGAGCGCAGTTGGAAATTGATCAGGCGTAGTCGGCGGTATAAGCAGAAAATGAGATCGGCTTTCACCAGCACCAGGAAGTCATGATCGACTTCGATACGGACGACCTTCTTCAGCGCGAATACCTGATCTTCCGCGTCTGCGCCGACTTCTCGGCCCGGGGTGCTCACCGCTACGGCCTGAACCAAGGTACAGAGTTGGGAGGAAAGGTCGGTCTTGAAGGTGGCGGAGAAGTCCTCCTGCCGGGCGTGCAGCGTGGGATTCATCACGGACCGCCCATAGTCCCAGGCGATCAGCGTTTGCAGACATTCGGCTACCTGCGCGGTGCGTCTGGGGTTGTACGGCTGTCTTGATGCCGTATCCGGCGGGGCCCTGCCGGGCGCCAACATGAAGCCGTCGGGCCCGTGCTGCAACCCCGTGGCCTCGACGAGATGCATCATCGTGCAGCTGCAGAGCCACGAGAGATGTGGTCGGCTCGTGGTGCGCATGTACAACGTGCGCAGGAAGTATGCGGCCACGTGCTCGATGGTCGGGAACCGGCCGACGACGTAGTCCTCGAGGATGCTTTTCGCGTGCTGCACGGCCCACAGCTCTTTTTCTGGAGTCAATGCTCCTTCGACGCCGTTGAACAACGACCCCAATGCCACGACTCCGGAGATCACTGCCTCGAAGCTCAGCCCCTGAGGCTTCCCGTGCCAATGCTCCTCGGCCCGCTGAAGCAGCCTTTCGTGGTCCAGGAAGTTGAATAAGGGGTGAATGGTGGTCACATAGACATTGATCAGGCGCTTAGCCATCGCCCAGTCAATGACCTCGGCAACCTGAAACCGGACGCTGGTTTCCGGCTCGCGTCTGACCCCCGGATTGTAGGCGAACGAATGCAAGCGCGGGGGGTTGGGAGCCTGCACGTCGAGCCCCACAAACAGTGGAAACGCGACTGAGGACTGCCGCCCCACGAACCGCTGCTTCCAGGGCTCCAAGATTCCGTGAGGAGCTGACGGGCTGCTGGTGCGCACCGCACTCGTTCCTGGTGCAGCTGCCTGCCCATCATCTGATGCTACACGCCGCGCATCTGCTGGCTGAGTGCTTGGAACATACTCACACTCGACGCTGGAGCTCGCACACATCCTGCATGGAACATTCCCATCGCATTTGACTCTCCGCGACCGACACTGCGTACAGGCCTGGCGCGATCGCTGACGCTTCCGATCCAAGCCATCGGCCTCATCACTCGACGACTGCGAATTGCGTCGTCCATGCCTACTCGACGTCAGTGATCGGCCACAGTGCCACGATTCGGGTGATACATAGCCGTACTTCCGACTCCCCTCGTCGGCCGCCACATAATTCGGCTTCAGCTTGGACGATCGGGATTGCTTCCAATTGTCGTGGGTGGAGGGGGGACATGTATGGGGGTTGTAAACCGTCACCCGGGGCTGTCCTTTCTTGGTCCCGATTCGCACCTCATATTGACAGACCGGGTCCCGGCACTTGGTGATGTGGCGGGCGGGGTCTGATTTGGCGACGAGGTAGGATTCATGGCGATCGGCTGTATGGCGGAGGAGGGTGTGACGGGCCTGAGAGATGGTGTCGAATGTCATTCCTATGCAGAAGGGGGTGACGTCCTTGGGGCTGGTGCAAGAAGCAGAAAGTCAATAAGCATTTTACACCTAACGATGTTTTTGAAGGGCCTACGATTGGTGGGATGGATCCATTCTCTGTGGTGTGGCCGGGTGGATGGGCAGGACAGAAGGACAACCCTGAGATGATGCCAGATGCCACCAAAAAAGCTGGGCATCCGAACGAAAAGACGGACAGAGACACGTGATTGGGCCAGTCACGTGACATGATATAACCCATTGGTGCGATGGACCATGGGTCGGTAGCAGCGTTGTAGAGATATGGGATCTATAATACTGTAAGGACATGTTGAATATACCACAGTCTGACGGACAAGGAACAAGCTGGCTAGTCCCCCTCCCCGCTGCAACTACCTCACAAGAACGTTGTACATATTCTACAGCGGTACACCCAAACGGATCTCCAAATCGAACCCTTGTGCATGAATCAAGTGGCTGACCCGGACACAATCTTAATACGAGTGCCCATAGCCTGGACCTGGACAGGCCATGATTTCAGAATGACGCGAGGAACAGAATATCTATACCAACAATATAAGACCTCCGCTTCGAGACATTTCCCCTCAGTACCTATACCCTTCGGTGTACATACAAGAACCACAATCTATCACCCTCAACTGTCACTAGCAGAGCAACAATGTCCCGCAAACTCTGCATCACCGCCGTAGACGGCCACACCGGCTCCCTGATCGCCGAGCTGATCCTAACGGACCCCAACTTCAAGAAAGCCATCGGCTCCGTGGTCGGTCTGACCCTGCACCCGGACGCCAGCGCCTGCAAGGAGCTGAGCAAACTGGGGGCGAAGATCGTGCCCCACAAGCCGGGCCGCCTCCGTGCGATGGTCCAGTCGCTCAAGGAGATCGGGGCGGACGCGATGTGCCTGATCCCGCCCGCGCACCCGGACAAGCTCGACATCACCAGCGAGCTGATCGAGGCGACCAAGCAGGCCGGGGTTGCGAATGTGTGCATGATCAGCTCCGCCGGCTGTGACCTCGCCGAGCGGGACCGACAGCCCCGGCTGCGGGAGTTTATCGACCTGGAGGTGCGGCTGCTCGCGTGCAAGGGCGATCCCTCCACTTCTACCGGTCACTCGCCGGTTGTTATACGGTAGGGCTTGCCAAGGGAATGGGCGAATTTGGAAGGGGGCATCTTAACTGACTTTAATACTCTGTAGACCGGGCTTCTATGCGGAAAACCTGTTGCTCTACTCCCGTCAGGCGCAGGAGGAAGGGCTCTTGCCGCTGCCTATGGGCAAGGATCACAAGTTCGCGCCTATCGCGCTGGGGGTATGTTTCTCTCCCCTCTCGGGTTGCTACTAGGATAGTGGACTGACGGCTGCCAGGATGTCGCCCAAGTCGCAGCGCATGTCCTCTGTAGGAAGGGCAAGCATGGATTCAGTGACAAGCACCGGGGTCAATTGATGGTGCTGACGGGTATGTACGAAGACACACTCTGAACTTGCATGCGCAAAATGAATGCTCAATACGACATAGGCCCGATGCTTGCCACGGGTGACGAGCTGGCGTCTGCAGCCAGCCAGGCCCTGGGAGAAGAGCTGAAGTTCGAGGATATCTCTGAGTGGGTCCCTCCCGTTTTGTCTTTCACTAGCTACGGGGTATAGTGTCACCGAGACTAAACAGTGCATCCCTGCAGAAACGAAGCGAAGAGAGTCTTACAAGCGGAGTCGGACAGTGACCAGTCTGAGGTGCAGTATCTGCTGGAGTACTACTCGTTGGTGCGTGAGGGCAAGACCAACTACATTTCTACCACCGCGTTCCATGACGTCACCGGAGGCCATCCCCAGGAACCCCCGGACTTCTTCAAGGTCTATGCCCAGGAGTTCCATCCTAAGCGCACCAACAAAAGACGTAAGTTGAGCGGGGGCCAGTGAGCATGGTGACAGTGGCTTGCGGTGATGTAGCTAGTTGCTCATTGTAGATTCCTTCGATGGCGGGTGGTGGTGGCGGTCGTGGATGAATCCAGCTCGTGTTGATGCCAAGGATCAGAAGCCAGCTTTCGTGTTACCCCACAAAATTTCTGTGTCTGCGGGGATTGAATGTGAATACTGTTCATTTGCCACTTGAATTGAAATACATTGCTTGTGATTCGTGGGTCAGCTGAGGGGTTGAACCTCGATCGCTTCACTCTTTCATTCGGCGGGGTTAGGGCATCGTCGACTTGAATGGTCGGGATAATGCTTCCGGGGCTCTCAACTAAGAACAGGGCAATGACCCTTCCATCATCTCAGCAAGCCGTAGACGCAATCTGCAACACGCCAGGTGTTGTGTGATATCGTAGAGCAGTCAAGCGCTCAGAATGACGTGACATTCGAATGATCCTGAGGCTTGGTTCCAGGCAGCCAGTTGTTAGATAGTTTTTAATCATCGCCATCTGTGCTGTCGAGGTTTACTTGCCACCGATCATGACCATACGTCTCCACCTCTTGAACGAACACTATTCAGGATGACTTTAATCAGCGACGCCATCAAAAGTGACCACCGCGACCTCGAAGAGGCCTACAACAACATCCTGACCGCCGCAAGCGATGACGAGAAGCGCCGGTGGCAGAACCAGTTCACCTGGGAGCTGGCTCGCCACTCCATCGGCGAGGAACTCGTCCTATACCCAGCGATGGAGGAGCACCTCACCGATGGGAAGGCGATGGCCGACAAAGACCGGGCGGAACACAAGACGGTAAGTTTAGTGTACTTTGCGCTTTCTACCAGAGAGGTGTGTGGAGACTAAGAGGTGAATCTAGGTGAAAGATCATCTGGAGAAGTTCCAGAACCTAAAGCCCGACGATGCAGAGTTCATTCCGACCCTCCAGGGACTGTGGGGCTCTCTTTCGCAGCACATCAAGGAGGAAGAGGAGCAGGATCTTGTCAAGCTTGAAGCGAATCTGGATAATGAAGTCTCCAAGGCCATGGTCTCCTCGTTCAAGCGCACCAAGATGTTCGTCCCGACTCGCAGTCATCCCTCAGCGCCCGACAAACCGCCCTTCGAAACGGTGGCAGGATTACTGGCTGCGCCCATCGATCATATCAGGGACCTGTTCAGAAAGTTCCCGGACCAGGCTGCTAGTGACATTCCACCATGAATGTTGTCGGAGAATATGTCGTGGTGAACATGTGTTGATTTATGATTTATGTTGTTCCAGCTTGATGGTTGATAGGCCTGGGGAGATTGTCATGAGTGTACCAAGTATTGTGGAAATGTGAATCATAAGCTTCATGTTTTCGACAAGGACTGGGGAACAAGAGTAGCAAGATCTGATTAGCAATCGAGTAAGAATGAGCTTCATAATCTAGGGCCAGGTACAAAATTTCGATGAAGTATCCCTTGAACCTGACGAGCTAACATGCTTTGGGCATCCATCCTCTCACGATCGACACACGATCCACTGGCTCTAGAACATCATAAGGCTCAGGAGAGTGTCAGGTCCGGCACGATTCAGGGACACCGTCTTACTCCGATGCAGTCATGGGTCAATTAACCCGGAGTTGACGGTGTAAAAGTGCCAGATTGAGAGCGCATCCGGCTTAGAATTACCATGAACGGCTAGAAAGCGGAATAGTAAAAAGCGGGACCGGAACTCCGACAACCGATCGCCGACTTAATTGTCCCACTTATGCTCTCCCTTCGGCTTATGAATTCGAGGATTTGTGAGTTTCTCGATCAATCCTGCTTGTCAACACGGCGTTACTCACATATTTGGGTAGCGGATATACAGCATCATTCATCACCAGAGATACTTTCTGACCCATCGAGGACTTTTCTACGTTAGCGCGTGGTGAACGGAACATATGATGATGCGTTGCTCCCCAGGTCCGCGGACCGGACAAGTTATGCCTAAGCGCTGGGACGCCATGTGTCTCGCCGGTAACTCCTATCTCCACACTCCGGGGCCCACCAGGCAAGCTCCAGCTTTTGATTTTTGCTGCCCTGGAAGATGCGCCAGGTGACATATATAAGCTAGAGGTCCACATGGCTTCAAGGTGGTGAACCAAGAGCTTGGTGTCGATTCCAGATCCCCGACCACGGATATCTTTGGGGTTACGTTTGCTAGGGCTTCATCTACGACGGAACGATCCATCAACGAATTCACAATAGAACACTCATAACGAAGCACAATGGCTGCGGTGCAAGAGGAAAGCACAAAAACAATCAAAGATGTCGAAGCAGCCGCTGGACAGCCGCAGAAAGAGAAAGTCGTCGATCCATACATGGTGGATTGGGAGGGACCCGACGACCCCCAGTGTCCCATGACCTGGCCTTTGAGCAAGAAAGTGCGGCAGCTGGCCGGAATGGGAGTCAACAGTCTTCTCACGTACGTGAAAATGCATCCCAGAGAGTGGAAGGATATCGTCACGGAGCATCTAGCTAACATGCAAGATCCAGACCTCTATCCTCATCGATGTTCACCCCAGGCGAGGCAGACGTGCTGGCCGAATTCCACACAACAAATTCCACACTAGGGTCCTTCGTTGTCTCCATCTTCCTGCTGGGCTACGTGGTCGGCCCCCTGGTAATTGCGCCGTTGTCTGAGATGTACGGCCGTTGTCGACTCTACCACATCTGCAACACCCTCTTCCTGATCTTCACCATCGCATGTGCAGTCGCCCAAACATTACCGCAGCTGTTTGTGTTTCGCTTCTTCGCCGGAGTCGCCGGTAGCTGTCCGATGACGCTGGGTTCCGGCACCGTGGCGGATCTCATCCCCAAGGAAAAACGCGCAGGCGTAATGGCCATTTGGGCCATGGGCCCCATTTTGGGCCCCGTCATCGGGCCCATCGCCGGGTCATTCGTCTGCGCGAACATCGGCTGGCGCTGGGTATTCTGGATCATTGCCATCGCGGTACGCTTGCCCCCCCCACCCATACAACCATCATGACAAGACTTCCAAACTAACACCCATATCCCAGACCGGAGTGATGCTCATCGCCACCCTATTCTGCTACCGCGAAACCTACAGTGTGGTCCTCCTCGAGCGCAAAGCCGCGCACCTGCGCAAGGAAACGGGCAACGAGAAATACCGCTCGAAATTCGACCGCGGCACGCCGCGCAAGGAGATCTTCCGGCTGGCGGCGGTGCGGCCCGTCAAGCTGCTCTTTCTGTCACCGACCGTGCTGCTGATGGCGCTGTTCGGCGCCGTCTCCTACGGCTACTTGTACCTCATGTTCACGACCATCACCGCCATCTTCGAGGAGGTCTACGGCTGGCGCCAGGAGATCTGTGGCCTGGCGTACCTGGGCTTCGGCCTCGGCGCCATCCTGGGTGTGCAGGTCACCGGCTACGTGGCCAACCGCATCGCCGCGGCGCACACGGCCCAGGGCCGGTTCGTGCCCGAGTCGCGGCTGATCCCGTGCCTGTACGGCTCGTGGCTCCTGCCCATCGGGCTGTTCTGGTATGGCTGGTCCGCCGACAAGCAGGTCCACTGGATCATGCCGATCATCGGAACGGGGATCTTTGGGGCGGGGCTGATGTGTGTTTTCGTATGTGCTTTCCCTTAATACCTTGGTGTGATTCTGGTGCATGCTAACCGATGATGCAGCTGTGCATCAACACCTACCTCGTCGACTCATATCTGCTGTACGCTGCCTCGGTAACAGCCGCCAACGCAGTGTTGCGCTCGCTGATCGGGGCGCTGCTCCCGCTGGCCGGTCCGTCGATGTACGATGCCCTGGGGCTGGGGTGGGGCAACTCTCTGCTGGCGTTCATTGCCCTGGTCTTTTGCTCGTTCCCGGTGTTTTATAGCCGGTATGGGGCCCGGATCCGCACGTCGCCGCGGTTCCAATTGAATTTGTAGTGGGTGCGGGTGGCACTGTGGTTTTGCTAAGCGATAGAAACGATTTTCTTCTCTCATAAAAATGTACTTGATATAGATCTGTAGCTTGGCTTCATCTTGTAATTGGATTGTAGAGTTTACATTGGATTAAACAAGCATGTATGACCGGAGGCTGTGCTGAGTACTTAGGGCTCATCGTCCGCCCTGGCCCTAGTCTAGCCATTTACTGAGCGTGAGCAACGGGAGAAGTTCATCCATTCTACGAAGTCGCTGCTACCGCTCCCTGCTGACACCGGGTGGTTGCTATGGATGAATGGCATGGTAGGTGATATTGTTCCCGGTGTGGGGTGAGCAGTGCACCGTGAGCAAGCTGAACAATTGAACTAGCGAATTGTTATTGTGGCCGATCAGCGTGCACTCGATCAGCTTTTGAAGTGGTAAGTCGACATACTCTTTTGTCCTCGTCAATCACCTCGGAGTCACTCTTCTCATGAATCCCTGTTAAATCAGCATGATTACAGGAGCCTAGCCTCAGCTGCTTACGTGAGTTGACACTACATATATCACTTTCTCATACGGCCCTAATAGTAGGCACATTTCATACGCGAGCCGGAACCCTACCTTACGATGACAAATAGCCTGATGCAAAGGCAAGGAAGAATATATGCGGTCTAGGCTGCTGGTTAGGGAGAGGCAATGTTGACCACAATCTTGCCCGCATTTTCATAGGACACGAATCGCTGCATGTAGGAGGGAACGTCCCGGAGCTCGATCTCCGTCACGACGGGGGAGAGCAGGCCGGACCTGATGTACTGCATGACGCGATAACTTTCCTCCCATCCGCCCATGAGCGTGCCCTGAATCCGGATTCCTTTCTCGACCACCTCGGCAACGGGGAAGGATACCTTCCCGCCGTGCTTGGGGACACTGGTTGGTTCATATTAGCTGGACAAGAACCTTAGGGAGGCTTAATCACGGCGAGGGAAATGACGCACCCAACGCAGACGATAGCGCCACCTTCACGCAGATATTCGATTAGATTTGTGTACGCTGCCGTCGATCCCGCCGTGACAATGACCCCATCGGCCATCGCAGGTGGCACCTCGGGTCCCCGTAACTCGCTACAGGCGCGTGAAAGGCCTTCGAGAAATGAGGTAGTCCCTTCCGAGTTCCGATTCGCAGGGACGAACGCATCGTAGCACCCGGAGCTGCGTGGGCCCAGCCCGCGCTGCTTCTCCGGCAGGTCGACGCCAATGACCTTGGCTTTGTACACTTTTCTTGCAATCTGCCCGGCTAGATGGCCGATAGCGCCCGCAATACCGCTGATTACCACCACATCTCCTGGGCTGGGGCTCAACTTCCTTAGCGCCTTGGATGCAGCAGCACCGGAGCATAGAGCAGCCGCATAATCACCCAAACTCGGCCCGGCGCCGGTGTGAATGTTGTCCAGGATGAAGGCGGGCAGAGGCATCAAGGACGAGATCGGAGCCCTGATGTACTCCTGGTACGCCCCGCGATGATCTCGTGGGAAGTTGCGTTGAGAGGAACAACGCTCGGGGACATCGTGGAGGCAGGCATGGCAGTGGCGGCAGTGGCGGGCCAGGTATCGCGCCGCCACCAGGTTGCCGAGCAGCGACTCGTTCTGCGCCATCACGATTCGTCCAATGCCTTCATGGCCGCCGATCATATTGTGTTGAGGATAGCCCTCGCGCAGTCCGAGGGAGAATATGATATCCTTTTGTCCCGCGGTTGAAGGATACTTAGCATGGTACTGTAATGATTTGGGTTCGGAGATGACAAACGCTGCTACACAGACCGCTCACATAGAGCTTCACGACGACTTCCCCACTGGTGGGTGGATCTGTTCGAATGTCTTGATAGTTCAGATTCAGCTTGTAGCCTACTACAGGCGTAAGCACAGCGGCGTGCTGGGCGGGCAGTTGGAAGTTCGGCCCCATGTGCCATCCTGTGTGCACTGGTTCCCGTGATGAGACCAAGTGATCGCCTGTCTGACTTGATCCGGACCCCTCGTCAGAGTTAGTTTGGACGACGAGGACGAGAGATCCTAGTCAAGGCAAGGAAAGCAACTAACCTCTACTCCGGGCCGGAGAGGTAAGTCGAGGTGATGATCCTGCGATGTAGATTGCGAGGTCATTGAGGATGAAGTGCAAGGTAGGGAGGTATCAGAATGAGAGAGATTATTGAGTGACCCCTTCTTTATGTAGAGAAATGATGACATCGGTAAGCCAGGCGTCCTTATTTCCGGTTTCGATTAGATGTGGGGAACTGAGCCCCCCTCGGAAGTTATATTCCGCCTCCCACATCCAAAGGCGAGGATCTCAAGGTGCGTTCTTTCATTCTGTTGAGGCTCTATGAATGAGATAAACAGACAGCCATTCTCCCCTCAAAGTTCAGCATGTAGTATCATGGAAAAGCTGACCCTCAAGCAATTTCACCTTGAAGTACACTAAACACCTGGTAGAATAAGGAACTTTTAGACATGGACTTTAAAGAACTTGCCACAACGATAAAAAAACAGTCCAAAAATCACATATTGTAATGACCCTTGCTTCATAAGATCTAGGTATAAGGGAACCCGACTAACCTGTCCCATAGCGTCGGGGCTTTTTCGGGAAGCATCATGCTATAGAATCCTGTCCACTTCCAAACTGCATCGCATCCCGCAAATTTCCACTGGCCGTCGCTTGATAGTGTTTTGACTATGTGAGATTCGGTGTGCCCTTAGTGCTGCCCTTGGATTCTAGCCGCGGATGGTAATGAAGTTCATCAATTTAATCACACTCCTTCCTTTGTGTTCTCTCCGGTATCATCATATGTGCGTATGGAGATGCATATTGTGGATTAGAAAATGGGGAAAAGCTCAAAATGTCTGTCCCATGTGATTATTGTGAGTCCAGAGCAATCATCACTTGAGTAAGAATATCAAATCATCAAGCTCACCCGTCTCCCACTTGTTCGAATTCCAAAAAGTCCAGAATGGCATTCACCTCCGCCGACCCGCCAGCGTCCAAGCACGCGACAATGGCCCTGACCTCGCCCATCAGCCTCGAGATCTTCTGTCGACAGTACCGAAAGCTCCCCGTCGCTTTCATCTGCCGCACCGCAAATGTTTTGACCGCCTCGTCTGTGGTCCGCTGGCGCAGGATGTGCAGCAGCTGCCGGTTGGCAGGGTCCTGGCGGATACTGTGGATGATCGGGAACGAGAACTTGCCCTCCGTCAAATCCTCGCAGAACCCTTTGTTGGAGGTGTACGCCTCGCCTTTCAGGTTCTGGTAGTCGTCTCGGATCTGGAAGATGGTTCCAACGAGGTTGATCAGCGAGACGTAGTCCCTGGGACGAAAGGAGTATGAATATCAGCACGTGTTGGTAGACGAGAAAAGACGCCAGGCCAGATCGGTCTTACCCTGACTTTCGGCTCTCCAGCTGCATCAGTCTGATCGCCAGCCTGAGCAGCCCGCCGGTCTTGTTGGACACCATGTCCAAATACTCCTCTTCCGTAGGGCAGGTTAGCGAGTCCCGCCAGTAGAGGTCCATCCCCTGTCCGCGGTGCAGATTGAGCATTTCCTCCGTGAAGATGGGGAGAGCGGATGGGTTGCCCAAGCCCTCCAGGTGTTTCTGCGCTAGGAAGTAGGCATGTTTTGCGGAGTTGATTGTCTGGGCGAGCCCAAAGATGCTGTGCGCCACGGGCAGGCCCCGCTGCAGCTTGGACCGGTCTTGAATGTCATCAATCCTATCATACGTCAGTAAAGAGCGGGTATGACACGCCGATAGTCGGCGTCTACTTGCAAGAGAGAGGCCGTGTGCAACAGCTCAATGACCCGACTGATCACATTGAGCTTGTCCTGAGGGACCTCCAGGAGTCGGTTAAACCCCGCGATGAGTTTACCACGGAAGCTCTTCCCGTGTGAGGAGAGCAGGAACTCCATGGGGCCGGAGATAATCTGCAGCCGAATCATCTGTTAGCATGACAATCTAGCCGTTCGGAGAAGACATCTGCGAACCTCCTCCTTGTGTCAATACTCGGTGGCCATGGATCTCAGGTCTACCACCCTGGATCCCGAGATTCTCGAGCAGTGGTTGCCACTCCGCGATACGTGGGGCTGGCTTCTCGTCCGAGAATTCGATTCTCCCGACCGGGGATGAGGTGCTGTGCTCATCGATGCCTAGCGCTTGTGACTGGTACTGGTTCAATAGTCATTGTGTTAGAGTCACTCTCGCATATTAATATCCTGACAGCTGATATGGATATGCCCCCAGTAAAGTCATTAAGAGGCCATTGTCAGGACGATTCCCTGGGTATTCAAGGCAAAGCCCACCCACCTCACGCACATCCACATGACAAGGCAAAAGCTTCACAGCGCACAGCTAAGGCAACCATTCAATGCCTTATAGGCACAGACTTCTCATGACGTCAGAATATGAAAGAGCACGGCGCAACAAGCAAGGGGGGCTATTGCATTCCTACACGAAGATCCTCGTATCGGAGGAGAGGAATTGCTTCAAGGTACGGGTATTCAACACCCGTCCATCAAGGGTGATCAGGTGTCATATTGCCAAGGAGCATGCCTTGTCAGAGCATGGGGTGAAATAGACTTCGATTGCAGAGCTTGCAGCGCTTGTGATGTCAGCGAAGTAAAGCCAAACCCGGAATTGTGAATAGGCTACGGTGATAGAACGCAGACAGACTGCAAGGGGTTTGCACACGTCAATAATCCCTTGCGCAATTGTGCCACCATCGCACTTGCCAACGGATTGAAGTCCGTGCCTTGGAAAAAACACAACCGGGAAAGAATATGACATTGTAATCATGTATGCAAAGTGACAGGTACGAAGATGTAGCGTTATATGTAAATGTCGCAGAAATGCACTCGCATCTGAAGTAAAACCGGATTATGACTGTAGATTTACGTGAGAGTTTGCACTCAGGACGAGTGGAGAGCCATATTGGAATAGGGTGTCGTACTTGGATACTAGAAAGACAGATGAACCTCTCATGTGAGTGAGCAAGTGGCCAGGAACCCCGATCACTCAGAATAACAAAGCGGAGATGATGCAGTTCATAGATGGAGAGTATATTTCCTCTACCATGAAGCAGCGGCAAGATACGCTTGCAAGGTACACGTACACAGCCACACACACTCACGCATCAAGAGCGGGCAGAGTATTGGGACAGTTAGCTGGCCTCAACATACTCCAAACCCCCCGTGAGAGAGCCATACTTGGCATGAAAGTAGTCCAACAAATAATTCGTGCGAGGTCGCCAGGGCCCGACAGATCCTGCTTTAGGTATGCCCCCTTTACCGGCCGCAATGTATGTTGAGTTCAGGTCCCAAAGTGGGCGAACAGCCAGATCTGACCATTTATGTAGACGAGGTAAGGCAGCTACACTGCCCGTCCGTTTCATGTGCGTGATCAATCGACAGGCGGCCACAGCCGTCACATCCGCTCCCATTGTCCAGGACGCGCTCGTGAGATACCCGAGAGCGAAGAAAGCATTCGGGACGCCGTCGAGCATCATCCCATTCCACATGAATCTATCCGACAGTTTACACATCTGCCCGTCGATGTCTAGTCGGATCGCACCTCCGATCTGGAGTTTCAACCCCGTTGCTGTGACAATGATATCTGCACCGACAGCTTTCCCATTGTCCAGGAGAAGGCCATCTGCGGTACAGTCCTGGATGGTTGCTGTTTCAGTGCTGACCTTTCCGCCACGCATGCTGTGGAAGTAATCTCCGTTGGGACATGCTAGGAGCCGTTGGTCCCAGACATTGTATGTGGGTTGGAAGTGCGGCTGGAGAGGGACATGAGCTGGGAGCTCTTTTCTGACCCGGCTCAGCAGGTAGTCTCTTGCATATTGAGGCCATCGGCGAGATGCGTAGTAACCGATCAAGGTGACGAGGAGCCACCACAGACGCCTGAGCTTGTGAGCCACTGGAGTCGGCAAGAATCTCGTTAACAAGGACTTAGCCCCCGGTAAGTCAACGAACAAAATGTAATTCGGGCTTCTCTGGATGACCGCAACGCTGGACGCGGTCTCTGCGAGTTTGGGGACAAGGGATATAGCCGTCGCTCCGCTGCCGATGACAGCAATTCTTTTCTCTGAATGATCCAGATCTTCGGGCCAGAACTGCGGATGGATCACTGTTCCTTGGAACTGGTCGAGACCAGGGATTTGAGCGGGCAATGGCTCAGTGTGGTCGAAATACCCTGTCGCGAAAATCACATATCTTGCGCTGAAACAGTGCTTCTCATCGTCAGCCGTAGCTCCCAAAGTCCAGGCATGGTCGTCAGACGACCAACTTGCTGTCGTGACTCGATGGTTGAAGAGAATGCGGTTGTGAATCCCGTGCTCCGTCGAAGCATTGTCAACGTAATTTCGGAGTGATTGTCCATCTAGCATAATCTTGTGGCCATGGTAGGGGTACCATGTAAATCCGAATGTGTACATGTCGGAGTCGAGTCGGACCCCAGGATAGCGCATCAAATCCCAAGTCCCCCCGACAGCATCGCGGGCCTCGAGAATAACATATGTGTGGTCAGATAGCAGTTTCTGTATTCGATATGCGGCATTAACTCCAGCAACGCCTGCGCCGATGATGATGATGTCGTATTTTCCAGCGAAGGACATTCTGAGAGCCGTGAGACGAGGAGGTGTTGTGTGTGGAGACATGAAGATAACTTAGCACGGCTAGTGAATACTAAACTGCAATGCTCGTATTGCATATTTCATGTTGAAAATCACGACGATACATACAGCATTCCTTAACATAGTAGGTCATGTACTGTATGTCAATCCATGTTCTGGCGACAGCGATCCTTTTACCAAAGATTGCCCTGACATGTTACAAAGAGCCCAACCAGGTACTGGGTCAGGTAGGGTATGTGATATCCTACTCGTCTCATAAAGATGGCGGATGGGAGAACATGAAGAAACACAGAGATTCAGTTTCCTCTTGGCGTTCCGACGCAGGATTGTTGCTCTATGCGTGAGAAGAGATACAGGAATATGTAAGGGGGCAGTATAGAATTCTACGCAACCTTTTCACTGAAGAATTCTCCAGACCTATCACATCATGAAGGTTCAATGACTCGTTCAGACACTGTATCAGTCTCAAGGAATGACTGTCAATGATGCGGTGAAGGACTGCAGACTAGAGGATTGTTCTGATTAGCCATACGGGCGGGAATACCGAAGAGCCGGAACAAAAAGCCCAATCACGATCATCCGGATCGGACCACGCCGATCTGATCTCAGATCAAATCTACGATCCTTTCCCGATCCGATCACTCCAGGATGTATCCTCGTTGCATCTCGATCATCCCGACACTCACCCCCTCACAGTTTTGTCGACGCATCTCCCATCAACCAGTCCATGAATGGATCCTGAAGAAGTCGTACCATGGCCCCTCGCTGCAAAGTAACCCGCACCTCCCATGGTGCTGGGACCGAATTCATCCGAGCAGGTAGCATGCAGACCGTCCCGTCAATTCTGTTATCTGGACTATCGAACTCCACCACCTTTCCCAAGACTGCGCCAAAGTCTAACCCATACACTCCCATGCGACGCAGACTGGTTGATGTAACGTCTGCTTGCCTGAACTTTGGACTCCAGTCGATACTTTCTTGCTTTTCCCGGATGAGCGCTTTCACGGAAGCATCATCCACGCACAAAAACGTAGCATGGACCTTGAGGGCGAGGTCGGTAAGAACCTGCAGCCCGTTGGTCGTGAGAGTGGGTGACTGTGCAGTATGAGATACGAACTCCAGAGCAGACCGGATGGGTGATAAGGTCGCAGTCTGGACGATCCCATTCCCAATGTAAGACTTTGGCAGTGGCGGTGTCAGGGCTCGGCGAATCTCAGTGATCAGGATGAGGGAGCTCTGGGCCGAGTCGCCCTGCCCCTTAAGGGTTTCTGAGCAGGGTCGATACCGCGCCCTCATAATTGCAAGCCATAGTATAGCGGATATGATATCATTTGACGACAGTATTGGCCTGGGCTCAGAGGATACGCGGTTGTTCTCCATGTGTCCCCGGACGAGTGCATTACACATTGTTTTCAGATACGCGATTCTGGCAGCACTCAATGTCAGACGCCGGCTGATCAGGCCTTGTGCACAATTGAAGTCAGCTATCGTGAGGTCCTGCAGGCGCCCCGCTGACAATCCTCCACTGACCCCACCCGAGAGGCCAGTTTCCAGAATCCTCTGTCTCCCTTTCAGAAGATCTGCTCCCAGGGAAGGCCCCTGCCTTGCGCTTCCTGGCTCTCGACAACATTCCGCCAATGCAGCCTGGATGATATAGAATCCTGCAGCGTCCAGCACGGAGTGATGGAAACATACCGCTACGATCAGCCCATCTCGCATGATGTTCGCTTGCCACCGGATGATGGGGCATTCTTGGGCAGTCGCTGCGGCGAGGGGGACTGGCAGATAGGCCTCGCTAAACAGGAAATTGTTGGAAAATCGATCGTCAGAGCAGGTGGACCCGTGGTACTGGCCGGCCATGTAACGATCCTCATGATGTCTCACTCGTAGAATGGGAAATTCGCGCAAGGATTCCACTGTGGGCGGATGAACAGCTCGCACGGTGGGGGCTTCGTGACCATGATTCGAGTTGATCAAATTCCCTGCCAGAAATGGATTCGCCCGGAGTAGCCGATGGAGAGAGTCTCCAATGACAGGCACGGCTCTTTCTGGATCGTCGAGTAGAAAGCCATAGAAGAATGCTATGTAGGCAATTGGCATCATGTGATCCAACGGTGTGAGCTGTATCGGAGTGAAGTAGAATGACATGATGCTAGAGAGAGAGCAATCGAGGTGCTTGTTTTGGGAAAGCAATGTCTCTTGAAAGGTCCAATGCTTTAGAGCTTGTTTTATATGCATGAAATAACTATATAGTCCCCCAAACGTACACGGATTTAGTGTGGGATTTTGTATTACGTTGTTGAGACCCATTTGCTTGCTATGAATCACATGCATAAAGTTGCCATTCTACGTATCTGAGCTTGTGGCAGGTACTAGGAGTAGAAGGTAATACAGAAGCTCGCCCATGCATCACTGAAATTGAATCCCTCTTGCTAAGACATATAACAAAACATCTACGAAGGGAGGTCGGTATGGCTACGTGGCCTTGCGTCCTGCTGAGTCAATTCAACTAACCAGATGCAAGTGAGACTCCAGATCAGGGTCTACACTATCCAGGATGCTCATTATCTCCTCCCAGAGTCTCTCTTGGCATAAAACGCCTTCTGGGCTGGAGGCAAATGTGGAAACACTGCAAGGCTCAGTCATATGGCAGTGCATCTCAGGTGAAGATGTACTTACGGTACTTGACCCCCCTGGCTGAAGTATGTGTCGGGAGGACTTTCCGTCTGAGTGACAGAGGCCATTATTATCATTCGCGCCCCGGCGTCGCAGGTCCGAGCAAAGCAGCGCGCCAAGAGATCTGCTGGTGCAGACCTTACATTGCGGAACAATTCACTCTTGCAGAGTCCCGGAGAAACCAAAGCGATTGAGAGCTTTCCCGGGTCAATACGCCGAGACATAGCCTGGGCCAAGAGAAGCTCAAACAGTTTGGACGTGTAGTAGTGGGTGTAATGATCGAATGCTTGGGCTTTCTGGTTGAAAAAGTCCAACATCCTGCCGTGTTGTGCAAATGGCGTTGGGACCATAGCGTGACCCTCGGATGTCACAAAGACTATGCGTGGTGGGCCGTTCTGATAACGGAGGCACGGAAGAAGCGACATAGCCATAAGTGCGTTCGAGAGCACATTCACCTGGTTTGTTAGCAGCGTCTGACAATGGACAGTATGACGTACTTGGAGAGAAATGTCAAACCCATCCGCTGACGCCATCCATTGTGAACACCAGACGCCGGCATTGAGAATGACCAAATCGAAGGTCTTGGATTCATCTTTCAGCTGCCCTACAAAGCTTCTGACTGAGTCGAACGACGCTAGGTCACACTGTCGAACCTCAATATTGGCCGTTGGAAGAGCTCGAAGAATCTCCTGTCGAGCAGCTTCGCCCTTGGTTATGGATCGGACGGCGGTGATCACTTCAGCACCCTGTGATGCAAGCATCATTGCTAGAGAAAGACCAATCCCGGAGTTTGCCCCTGTCAAAAGAACGGCTTTTCCATGGAGATCGAGAGGTGCAACTTCAGGAATTCTGTAGAAAAGTTGCCGGAAGAGAAATGCGAGTAGGCCATGATAGTAAGGTGCCATCTTGACAATGGTATTCCATATGGCAAAGGTCACTGGGGTCAGAGATCTGTGTAGTAATGTCCAGAGTTCAGTGTGATGTTATTTCAATCTTGTCGCGGCGGTGATTATCGCCTAGAACTGACTGTTGCCTATTTTATGAGTATTTGCTATCTCACTATCGCTTCTTCTTGGCCTTGTATTGACCTTACTTGGCATTGAAATGTATACGTCCTTTTTTTTCATACATGTTGGTTGTACAGGAAATGTAAATTCAATCTTTGTACGCAATCGAAGTGAAGCATGCACCAGGTTGATCATTGAACCAATGCACTGCCCCAGTCAGAAGTGGCTGTGTAATATTGTCAGGCTACCCAGTTTCAGAAAATTGACAGTTTCACAGACATGGCCTAAGAGAAGATCGGTGGAGAAAGAATCTCGGAATTCGTCAAACCCTTTGTCGGCAGATTAAATCTTTGTCTGCCGTATCACGGTCTTATCCAACCCTTGCCTCTGATGCCTTGGCTCTGATACCTTCTACCATGTCGTATATTCTTGTACTGTGGTACCCTGACTGTCTGCCAGAGAATTATAGTGAAGGCTCTCTCTATATCATCATGCACGTATATACCACCCCTTGGACCTACTTGGATCTGGGACGCAGGAGTAATTGGGACACCCCAAGGCTGCGAGATAGAATACTCCTTCACCGGCAGTATTCTAGCTCGGGCGACCTAAGTGCATATCCAGCCAGGGCTATTGTGTCTGAATTGACCTGCAATCCCACAAGATGCGGTTTTTTCCTCAGCAGACTAGCAAGAAGCCGGCTCACTCTCGCTCGAGAACGAGTTCACAGACACCGATTCATGCCTTGTGAGGCTTCCTCGAACGCTATGTCCGAGAGCTTTGTACTAATGGGCACAGGAAAACCGGAAGTTCAGCTATCACCACGGAGCTATCATTGATCATAGCACTCCTGCGAGACAATTTCACTGCCCACTGTGGCAACGCTGTCGCATGCCTATCCGCACGGCTTTCGGGATCAAATCTCTCAGTCCAACAGCTTTCATCCCGGTTGCCTGGGGTGTGTCTCGCGATATTGGCATTTTCGTATGTCTTTGACATCGCAAATCAGGCCTTCTCCGTGGAAGAGGATGCCCTCAACAAGCCCAAGAGGCCTATTCCCTCGGGCAATATGAGCGTAGAGGGCGCTTACACGCGCTGGCTACTGAGCTGGATTCTCTTCCCGATCTTGCTCCATCTCACCGTGGGTCTCCAAGCCACTACAATTCTGGTTCTGTGGGAGGGGTGGGTTCTACTGTTTTACGTGTGGCCCAGATTCGATAACTGGGCCACGCGCAATCTGTTCACGGCGGTTGGGGCCGTGCTCCAGCTGAGTCTGCTTGATGCATTGCTCGAGGATGTCGAATTGCCGAGTGCAGAGGGGAGCTCGCTCAGGTGGCTCTTGTTTAAGTGGTTGATCATGACCATTCATGTTCAGGAATTTCATGACATGGAGGGCGACAGGAAGGCCGGCCGTCATACATTGCCACTGGTCCTCGATCAACGAGGGCAATTGTGGCTACGCGGTGCCACGGCGGCGGGTATCGCCTGCGCTGCGATTGCCAACGGCTCGCGGATCGAATACGCAACTATGTCATTGAAACCAGCGCTGTTGCCTTTAGGACTGTGTCACCTACTTTCCATGCTGGCAGTAGCAGTGCGTCTTGTGACGCTGCCGGTCAAGGAGGCCGACAAGGTGACCTACAAGTATTATTATACCCTGGCGACTTATACTATGCTGCATTTCCATGTGTGTGCGGAGCGCGACGGATTGTGAGAAACATATTGGTCCGCACATCCTCCCCAGCTCAGTGGCCTTACTCTTTTTCCTTCTTTTTGGCATGTTTTCTTGCAGCACTCGCCAGTCAGATAAGACCTTTTTGTCTCGTGTTCTAAGCATTCAAATTCTCAGTATGTCTAAAACCATGTTACCGCGATTGTTGCCTCGGGGCTCCGCCGTAACTTGGAGAGATTTCATAGCATTCTTCCCGCCGCTGAGGATCAGCTCAGAGAGGAGTGCTCAAATGGTATGGGCCGGCCCAAGGAGGTTTGTATTGACAGTCTTGGCGAAAAGGCCAATTGGGAGGTCGTGAAAGGAGAGTCGGTTTATGGACATGGCCGCGCAATTCATTAGAACATTCTGCCTTCCCATCTGTTCTTCTGTTATTTGCCCTCGTAAAATCATTGGGCCTAGGTAGATGTGTACTCACGTCGGTCTGGATTGTGCTCATGATAGCCTCTACCTCTTGCTGGTCCGATATATCGCACTTGAAATACCCCAAACCAATTGCGATGGGTGACTGACGCATATCAACCTCATCATCAATGTCTAGCACGGCCACAAGGGCGCCATTGACCCGATACAGCTCTGCAATCTCTTTCCCCAGCCCACTCAACCCTCCCGTGGCGATGACTACTTTACCCTTTGCACTCATACCGCCGGTCCTCTCTCTCCGCGCGCGGAGAACGGGCCAGAGCGTCATCGCACCGGCAACGAGGGCGACAGTCGCGCCTGCCGGAGAGGATACTTGCGCCATCGTGATGTGATAGCTTCCGAAGTGCGTCTTTCCAAGCGACCATAATCAGGGCCTAGGTGTTGACTCTGGACTGTATACGGCCCAAATGAGGAGTCATTCTCTCATACGAGGCGAAGATGCTCGTATCGGCTAATTTTGCCGCCATTCATCAACCTTTCAGGGCGTTGTGGGGTGCGATGAGCACATAGCACGGCAAGTGTCCCACCTTGCGTGCATGTAATTGCCGACAGTATGTGATCTGTCAGATACCGGGTTCATTCGCATCGTACGAGTGGCGCATTCCTGGAATCTGGCCAGGTCATGCGGTATGCCCTTGCTTCGATCTGCTGCATGAATTGGCGGTGTGTGAGAACGAGTAGGCGAGGTAGTGCAATCCGGGAATTCTGACGATAGGAGGAGACAAGGTACTGAGTCTCAAGACGGAAAATCAAGAATCGAGAAACGAGGTATGTACTTCCCAGTCCAATGATATTCCTGCCACACATTTTATACACAGACTTTTCCAATCCAGCCTTCTTGGTCATACAAGTCAGGACTCGTCGGAATCTGCACACTTTTCATAAACCGAAAAGAACCAGCAGCGGGTGCAAATTTTGTTTGTTTGTTCGAGAGGGTCTTCAGTCAGGAAATTGTGATACTATTCAAAAGGGCTTGTCACTTAGTCATGGTTTAGTTCATGGAGTTGGGGAAGATTAGTCTATTGTGACAAGATTCATTTCTAATGATAAAGAATGGTAACGTAATTGGCAAGCGAGTGGGCACTGCAATACAGGCCTGCCGACTTGCTTACATTGCTCACTCGCTTACCGATTATGATTATCAGACTGGCTGTAAGTTGTTTGATTGTCTTCGACTACTACCACCAGTTCCCATATCCACACTATCGCACAGAAACTGAGATACGAATATTATCTGTGTTGCTTAAGCAGGAGAATTTAACCGACCCAAGCCCTTGATCATTTTTCCCTATTTTCACCATGAGCATGATCTTCAAGCCAGAGAGACAGCTCCGTCTACCAACCACGGATCTCCTTTCCTATATCTTCGGCGATCCTGAATATGATCCCAACGAACAAGTAGGGCCAATCACTAAAGTACTGCCCATCTTCAGTACCATCAGAAGCTGACTACCGCGTCTTAGATATATATCGACGCATACAACCCAACCCACACGATATCATGTAATGGTGCCAGAAAAATGGTCAAGCAGCTCATCCGAGGTCTCCAAGATTCAGGACTCGAGCCCGGGGATTGTGTGGTCATACATTCTTTCAACAATGTAGGCACCCCTCTCCTGTCTACGCCCGCAAGCTAAAGATTGACCCTCAACTGCAATAGATATACTACAGCGTCCTAGTGCTAGCCATCATCGGTGCAGGCGGAGTTTTCACCGGCACAAACCCATCCTGCACGACCTCAGAGCTCGTGCACCATCTCAGAATTTCCAAAGCTCGGTACCTCATCTCCGAACCCGATCTCATACTTCCCATCCTCGAGGCCGCAAGAGAAGTCAACCTTCCCGAAGGCAACTGCTGGGTCCTCGACACCTATGAAGCCTCTACCGATGTCGCCCCACGCAATGATCTCTTCACCATCTCCAATGGTTTATCCTCTTGGCGGACGCTCCTCACCCACGGCGAGGCTGAATGGCAGCGCTTCGACAATCTCACCACCGCGAGGGACACAACCGCCGCCCGATTCCTCAGCAGCGGGACGACGGGCCTCCCAAAGGCCGTCGACATTACGCACTACAACCTCGTCGCGCAGCATACGCTTGTCTTCGAGGCGCATCCGCGGCCCTATCGAGTATGCTGCCCCCACTCTCCCCTTTACTACTTCTCTCACCTGAGCAGGTGATCAACTGACCGCCAGGAACATAGATGACGTCCCTAATCGCCCTTCCCGTCTTCCACGCCGCCATCGCCCCGCTCGTGCACATCGGCGCTCTGCGCTCCGGCTACACGATGTACATCATGCGGCGGTTTGAGCTGGGCTCGTATCTACGGTTCGTGAAGCAATATGCGGTCACGGACCTAATCGTCGTCCCGCCGATTTTGACGGCCATCTTGGCGTCTGACTCCCCGGGCCGGGAGACGGGTCTGAAGAGGGTGAGAAATGTGGTCTGCGGTGCCGCGCC
The DNA here is from genome assembly GCF_003184765.1 of Aspergillus aculeatinus CBS 121060. NCBI lineage: Eukaryota > Fungi > Ascomycota > Eurotiomycetes > Eurotiales > Aspergillaceae > Aspergillus > Aspergillus aculeatinus. The sequence continues at coordinate 366,263 of NW_020291495.1, forward strand.
GCTAGACAAGGATACGCAGGGTAGGGTCGTGCGTGAGCTGCTCCCGGAGGGTGTGCCCCTGACGCAGGGGTGGGGTATGACGGAGACGTGCTGCGCGGCTATGATGTTGCCTTACCCAGAGGTGGATGCCACGGGGTCCGTGGGGCGCTTGGTTCCGAATGTCGAGGCTAAGTATGCTTCTCTTGATGTCGGCCTCTTCGTGATTGTCCGGGAGCCCTACTGTGGTTTGTAAAGCAGGGGCTAATTAGCGTGAACGATGGTTGCAGGTTGATCGACGACAACGGAGAGAATCTCTCTGCCTACGATGTCCCCGGCGAGCTCTGCATCCGCGGCCCAACTGTGACACCGGGCTATCATGATAACCCGGCGGCGAATGAGTCCGCCTTCGACGCGGATGGCTGGCTGAAAACTGGTGACGTAGCGATATGTGACAGTGTCACGCGCAAATGGTACATCGTCGATCGAAAGAAGGAGCTCATCAAAGTCCGAGGGTTTCAGGTGGCCCCGTCGGAGCTGGAGGCTGTCCTGCTGTCGCATCCGGCCGTGGTCGATGCTGCGGTGGTGGGCGTTTGCGATCCGCTGCATGGGAGTGAGAGGCCGCGAGCGTTTGTTGTGGCGAACCCGGGCGAGCTGCTGCGTGGCGATGAGGTGAGACGGTATGCCGCGGAGCGGTTGGCCGGGTATAAGGATATCTCTGGGGGTGTTAGGGTTGTGGAGGCCATACCTAGGAATGCGAGTGGGAAGATTCTGAGGCGGGTGTTGCGCGGCCTAGCTGAGTATGATGCCGAAAGTGGGAGACCAAATTCGAAATTGTGAATTTGATGGATATTGTATGTTGAGATCCGTCCTATGTACATTTCTGAAAACTGATAACAAGATGCTCCCGCGCTTGTAGTCACAGGTGTTAGTTCTATAAAGGTCTGAAATTCTTCACCCCTCGGGGTAGAGTCATTTGTTGCATGACTAAAAATCTGATTCCAGAGCAGACCGAGAGCCTCATCTTGTATAGTCTCCAGATCCACCTTCAAAGCCACAGGCAATCTCAGTGCTTCTGTGGGAAGCTTGAGGAACAAAAACATCGCTCGATAGTCTGGTACAAGGCTCTGGTAGCTTGTTTGTTTCCCGACCGCAATGAGTTCGATCACCTTCATCCTAAAGCTCCAGGACTATTTTGTCGGGAGTAAGGTTCGCCAGCGGAGTAGAATCCAGAGCAAGTACCCAGGTGTCAGTGTCGGCATGCGTGCAGTAGTTAGTTTCTTTTTGGGTGCCTTAAGGAATCGCTCCGTGCGTGCGGAGAAGTCGCCCAGCCCCATAAAGAGCAGGCTCAAGAAGATGAGACACGCCGATTCGCAATTGTTGGTTCTAAGGCTGTCTCCCTAGACCTGGATAGGAGAGCCGCTCTGACCACCAAGTCCGCCAACATGTGTGCTGCCAAGACTTCTCCTGATAGTCCCATCGTTTCTGAGGCAAAGAACGCAATGCAGCATTGACTCGGGTTGAAAGGCACTAATGCGTCGGGGCTATACCTCATATTGAGTGAACAGTTCTGCCTCGCTCATCGGAACAAATTTCAGAATGGCAGATTTCCGCTCCGAAAATACATTTGTGAAGTAGTGACAGGGTTGGATCGAGGAGTACTATATGGGCGGGGTGCTTTTGGTCCTCACGAGGTTCCCAGCCAGCTGGATCTGGTGCTGCTAGTACAGAGTCCAGGGCTTCTTAGGTGACAAAAAGCGGGAATTCGTGGCGAACATCTCTTCCAAAGTACTCGCCGAACCGGTCTTCCGTGAGGTCACGATGTCGCGTATTCGCTGATCAGCACAGTACGATGGCTATTATTGTGAGAAGATGACACCCGCATACCGCTGGATCTCCTCCAAGGGGCATGTCTCAAGAGAGGGATCTTCTTGAACATTCCATTCAAGTTGATGCAGAATCGACTGGGCTCCCTCATCCTTTTCAAACCACCGGAATACTCTCGCGAGTGAAACCCCCGAACCGCTCCCATCGCGAATCATCGTCGTACGAGCGCGCACTGTAGATGAAAAACCCCCAGATTTCTGCCCTCGTATTTTTTACCATCGCGCGAAGTCCTCAATATCGCCGCCCGGGATCTCGCCCATGGTTGAAGGTAGGAGGGTGAGTGAATTTTTCCCAGCCAGAATCGAGAGTACAGAAAGTGTACAGAAAGTGTACAGAAAGTGGGACAAGTGAGTTGCAACCGTCGCCGTGGTTTTAGGTCTTGCGGTCACGTGTCATTCTTTTATCTTCCCATCGATCAAGATTGGTTACTGAGGTTGAGTGAGTGGGTACGGAGGCTTGCTGAAACCTCCAAGCAGTCATCCTGGAGAATGATATCGCCTTATATCTTATTTCCTGGCTAAGAAGAGCCACTTTCCGCCTCCCGTACATCAGGCCTCCACAGCATAATTGAGCATGGCTCCCGTCTCTTCTCTTACGTCGAACTCTCGATTCTGATGTTGAGTTTTCGACCAACAAACTATTTCGACTCTTGAAAACACCTGGGAATGTATGTCCCAGACCTTTCGACGTCATGCGACAAATTGAACAACAACTACAGCACCGTTTTGCTATGAAATTGCGAAATTACTTGATACAAGAAGCTAGTCATATGAAACACCCCAGAACAGTCATTCGCCATAGGCAATAGAAGCCTGCCTAATGTTTCTGTTTTACTTGGTTCTTTCTATTATTGATAAAGCAAGGCCCAGATCTGACTTACATGAGAACCCTCATTAGATCGAACGGTCCACCACCTATAGTCTAACGGCAAGGATGCAACCCTACACCTGACGCGAACGTACAGGCAAAGGCCCCCAGAGCCGAATGTCCCCCACCCACTTGACCATAGTCGACCGGTCATTGGGCACGGGTTCGACCCTAGTTTGGGTCTCGGGGGTCCTCGGGTGGAGGATGAGCAGGAGATTGCACAGGTCCGGATCCTGGTCAATGTCACTATCATGGCCGGGGGGCGGAAACTCGATGGACCATCTCAGATCTTTCCTTTTGTCGCACCACCAGACATCCAAAGGCAGAGTCAACTTCAGCCGATCCAGAATGTCAGTTAAATGTTCGTGCAGTGTTTCATGCTCCTTCTCCTCGTCTTGTGGCCAGTCTTCAGTGCGGACGACGGCCCGGACCAGCAGATGACGCTCGGACGGGGGGCACGGCTCGATGCGAAACTCCCTCCGACTGTAGCGGTCTTCAATCTGGCTGCGGAGGCCGATGAGCAGCTCCGGGATCGCGAGGTTGACTGGGGCGTCGTAGACCCAGAAGTCGACATACCACCGGGCTGGATCGGGCGGTGCTTGTGGGGTCGAGGGCTGAGCCTCACCTGTAGATGACGAAGGCATTGGGCGACTCATTGTTCGTACAATTGTCTTCGGTGTTGGGGTTTGGATTGGAAGCTTTCATGATAGGGGACGCGGTAAGTACTTATACCAAAAGGGAGTAGGCTGCTAGAGACTGACGGGGAGAATTCCATAATGTGGGACAGAGGTCAAAGACAATTCCTTACACCATATGTAGAGAACGCTAACACTTGCATTATCCGTTTAACCACTTCCTGCCTCCGATTGAGGTCATTAATATATGCCCACTGTCAGAGACATTCATCCTCGCAAGCGAGCTCTGCGGGAGGACAGCGCTTGGAGCATAATGGTCTTTGTAGTATCTTTGTTTCAGCAGAAAATAGTTTCAAGGAAAGCTCTGGGAATGCTCTTTGATCCGTAGTAGGTGATTCCGGGGTTAGAGCGATATTAGTGAGTTCTTCCGAGAGAGGACGTTCCACCAGCTTTATGAATGGCAGCCTTTCAGGGTTGTCGAAAACAAATGCCTTTTGTATGGAGCGATATTGTACTTGAAGACGACCATTGATTCGTGCCTGCAGGACATAATAGTCTGTTCTTAGCACGAGGCCCAACTTTCTGCTCCCCGCAAATTAACACTTGTGATACTACGGTTGTTTGATTTCATCTTAGAGACCCACATCTATGATTTCACAACAACCCTATGCCTCATGACTGACAGAGCAGTGCGGTCGCTAATCAAAAGTCATAAACAGCATCAACACAATATTACATTCCTCCACCGAAGTAGAGATATGGGAAGATTTAATACCACTGACGTGATCTCTACAAACTAAATCGTAAACACAGCTCTTAGTGATGGAGTTTAAGCTCGGACACTGTGCAGCGGGAGCAACATAGGGTTGATTTGCAGGGAAGCAGGTTGGCCCCACATGCAGCCTCCTTGACACCCCGCTAGGCCCTGCGTGGATGGGTAGCACATGAGAGATTTATTCCTGTCAGCAACAGGTTGAACTATTGAGTTACAGAGCATGCGTTCAAGACATTCGGGGGTGAGAATTGACTGGGCTGCCAGCCCCGCTGCAGAAGGCGCTGGAGCATACGTTGGTTAATCAGATCAATTAACAAGGTCATGGCCTAAATATCTGTCCACTCCCAACGGGTGGCATTCACACGCTCTTAGCCTTGGACCGATCTTCCAAATTTAGTAAATGAGAACAGGATGGAGAAACTGAAACTCTTGTAGCGACTGCCTACTACACAACTAGCCGCTAAAAGCCCTATGAGGAGGATTCAGTCGCCCGCTCATGGGTACACTATGTCCTGCGAGCGCCGAATCCATACCTTGTAAATGTGTTTATGATCAACCAGTCCATTCCAACTAGAGCAGGAAAGTGACAAGACCCTCTACTTCGCGCATGTATGTTCAGATAACCGGCAATCCCTTTCTGACCAAGTGACCATGATCTTTGATGTGCAAAACGTGGTTTGAATGAATGACCTATGAGCGCATGCACATAAGAGCACCTATCAGCTTGTGGCTGTTGATAATCGGCGGATATACTGTGGGTGTCAGACTGACGTGTGATGCCAAGTCCCCGTCCGCCCGCCCAAATAACCCAGCGATCTGCTGCATATTACACATGCACCTGCCCAACCAGCACCCTGGGAGTCATACTCCGATCGACCGGGGGAACCATATTTTATGCGTACATGTACCAAGCTCCAGCACGGCTTCCTTCCCGACCTATTAATCGCCCTGTGTCTTTGCGCAATAGTGACATGGGCCTCGTATGCGGTGCCGCTTGGAATACGGGGCTCGGCTACTTACATTAAAAACCCGGCAGAGTGCCCTAGCATGAATTCCCAGAATCACCTTTTCTTATCCATTGGATACAATTTTTTTTACCCAATAGATACAGTATGCTCCCATCTCGCTTCCTGAAGCGGTCCCTCCGCGGAAGTCTCTCCAAAGCCACGTCCCGGACTCCGCCCGCTGTCCTCCCCTGCCGCCAGTTCGCCATAAGCGCCGTCCAGCGGACCCAGATCTCCGAGGTAATCACCAGCGACCACCGCGACCTCGAGGACGCCTACAACCACATCAAGAGCGCCGCGAACGAAGAGGACCAGGTGAAATGGCAGAACCAATTTACCTGGGCGCTGGCCCGCCACTCTCTGGGCGAGGAGCTGGTGGTGTACCCGTCCATGGAGAAGCACCTGAACAACGGCCCCGAGATGGCTGAGCACGATCGCATGGAGCATCAAGTCGTGAGTTGAACTCGCTCCCATGTCCTTCGATATTAAGCTGACAAACATGGGTGCACTAGGTCAAAGAACTCCTCTACAAATTCCAGGGGCTCAAGCCCACCGACCCGGAGTTCATGCCGGTGCTGGAGAACCTCTGGGGCAATCTCGCACAACACATCAAGGAGGAAGAGGGGAAAGATCTGCCGCAGCTGGAGAAGACCTTGGACGAGGGAGAGTCTCGGCAGATGGCGGCCTCGTTCCACCGGACGAAGCAGTTTGTGCCGACGAGGAGTCACCCCAACGCCCCCAACAAGCCGCCTTTTGAGACCGTGGCGGGGTTGATGGCGGCGCCGATGGATAAGATCAGGGATATGTTTAGGTCGTTTCCGGAGACGAAGGATCAGGCGACCAAGTAAATTCTCATGGGGGTGGGGAGGGTGGCTTGGATGCTGTATTATTTTCGAGATCACTGTACTGTAAACTGAACACGATGTAAATGAATATGATTTTGCTTATTGACTTCGGGACACACAATTAGACGTACGACAATGCAGTTATGTCTACTAAGTCTGTTGCGTATTGGCATATGTCCATGCTCAGCTCTGTGGGTCGGGCCAAGAATCCTAATGTCCAGAGGGAAGCTGGTAGAAATGAGGACTGGGCTATTCGGATTCAGGCGACGCCGCGTAATCTGTGGCGGGCTATGCGCCCTCCACAGTGGTCACAAGCCTCCTGAACAAGGGAAATTGGACGCCTAGCATCAATCGATTGGCATTGCTTTCTTTGTTGGGTGATTTTGCTCTTAATGGGTCTGGCCGCCTGAGGCAGACAAACATAAAACCCCCGGCGGCCGGCCAGACGAGTCTAACCTTTGACTAACCTACCATCTCTTAGTCGGGATTGGGGCATCGCTAAGAAACAATTGAGTCATATTGAGTCAGTCCCTGTATATTCTGCGACATAGAGGTCGCGAAGTGCGCATCTCAGAAACCCGGCCGCCCCGGAGATGTGCTACTGCCTGGTCTGCATTTCGGATCCATCCGATCCTAGATTCAGCCCTACCGCGCTCTGACCTGGACTTGCCATATCAGACCCTGCGAGAGGAAACCACACCACAATTATAGCAATCAAGACCGACGCACACGAGCCCATTCCCTAGACAATCTTATCCATCGTCCAACTTCGGGGGAAAATGACTTGCAGAGTCAAAGTGACGCGCCACTGCGAGCTGGAGTCCACAGGGAAATCTCCAGCGAGCCGTAGTTGATCTAGTAGCTTCCAGATACACCTGTCGTGATGTTGATATTGTAGGCACTCATCATCCGAGAAGGATCACTACCCGACCGTACCGTCACCGACGAAATCGAAGGAAATGACACCGACTGTTTGACCCTATCCCGTATGTTAGCTTCAATTTCCCAAAGAAATCCTCAGTAGGGTAGAGTCGACTTACCAGGAGCATCGAATACACTGCCCAGTCTATGTCATTTCAAATCTGAGAGTCTGTCGAATCCGTCCAGCCAAGATCCTGGATCAACGGGTCCAGACTCATGGTCCCTGAGATGTTGGAGTGTTGAAGCCATGAAGGCCTACCACCGCCGTAAGAGGCACTGATGACGGGCAGCCAGATTTAGGGCTTCCGGGCAGCCTTGGGGACATTTTGAAAGGCGCTGTTGCTGAACCCGCCGCATGCTGCACCAATAGTCAAGAGCCAGTCATGGTTAAGGTAAATAGAGAACTGTGAAGTGGAGGATTGTCTGGATGGCTGTACTTCGGTACAGGAAGAGGTATTTCCTCGGGAAGTGATGATAGCACAACTGTCACGGCCACAAGTCTAGATGTACTGATGCCCTACGCATTGACAGTTGCCCCATTCCAGCCAACAGAAGTCCGGGGTGCATGGCACGAGATGCGGAGGCGGGGCTTTTAATTTACGGGGAGTCGAGACAGACTGTGGCTTCAGTACCGTCGCAGGGTAGCTCCGAGAGACGATTCCGGGAGCATTCCGGATATTCAGCGGGACTAGATTCGGCCACTGGACTCACTGTCCCAGATCTTGAATCCGAGGTAGACAGTGCCTGTCCACAATTTCGAGAGTACTATGTGGTCTCCAGTCCACGGCTGCCTCTGCGCCTGCATTGTTCCATACCTTTTCCTTTTGTTATCTCTATACATGTCCCCTTGTCATGGTCAAGAGGGTAAAGTCGTGAATCCGTGTCGTCGATCATAGCATCATCTCCAAATAATGATATTCCCAGATGATAAGATGCTTGTTGGTTGATTCTCTATTCCCAGTACTATCATTCTAAAGTACATTTCAATCATCCCCACCCGTCTCATGAGAGAGCAGTCGCTTTGATATGGTTCAAGGCGCTTCCAGCCCGTAGCCACGCAATCTGACCAGCGTGATAGCTATGATTCAACTTGGCCTCCCATGCCTGACCCTCCCGGGGTGTAACTCGCATGACCACCTGGGAGTGCGGGACAAGCTCGCCCTCCTCAACACCAATCAATGAAATCCGGTCGCCCTCGGCAATACGATCGTATGTAGCCGGATCCTCAAAGGTTAGAGGCAGCATACCCTGTTTCTTCAGATTGGTCTCGTGGATTCTCGCGAAGGAGCGTGCGATTACCGCGACTCCTCCCAGATACCGGGGCTCAAGAGCGGCGTGCTCCCGCGAGCTGCCTTCGCCGTAATTGTGATCACCCACAATGCACCACCTCACTCCTCGCTGCTTGAGGTCCCGCGCTACCTGCGGGACAACCTGCAACTCGGCCGTGATGGGGTGGCGGGTATGACCCAGTAATTGCGGGTCGTCCGCAGGGAGGAAAGCATTGGTCGCGGTGGTAAGCATGTTGTTGCTAATGTTTTCCAGATGGCCCCGGTACTTGTACCACGGACCGGCTGGGGAGATATGATCTGTCGTGCATTTGCCCTTCACCTTAATGAGCAGCTCCATCGTCTGTGCTGCGTCCTTCTGCCAGGCCGGGAAGGGCTGCAGTAGCTGCAAGCGCTCAGAGTCGGGGTGTATAGCCACCGCTGCAGCGCCCCCGTCACTCGACGGAGGCTGGAACAGATCCTGTCCACTTTCGAACTGGGTGGGCAGCTCCTCGCCGACCGGGGGGCTCAGTCGCACATTGCCCTTATCTGAGGCGATACTATCCGTCAGCGGGTTAAAGTCCAATCGCCCGCCGTAGGCAAACGCAGTCACCAGTTCCGGTGAGGTGACAAAGGAGTGCGTCGCTGGGTTGCTGTCATGACGACCGATGAAGTTGCGGTTGAAGCTCGAGATCACCGAGTTCTTCTGCTTCTTCGCCACATCCTTGCGGTCCCAAGAGCCGACGCAGGGTCCACACGAGCTGCTCAGAACCTTGGCTCCGGCATCGCGTAACTCCTGCAAGATACCATCGGCCTCAGCTGTCGCGCGGATGCGTTCACTTCCTGGGGAAACCATGAACGGGGTCTTGAACTTGGTGATGCCCGCTGCACGGGCCTGCGACACGATCTGACGGGCTTTGTCCAGGTCTTCGTATGAGCTGTTGGTGCAGCTGCCGACCATGGCGTGGCTCAGCTCCACGGGCCAATCCTGCCCGGCCACCGCGTCCTTCAGCTTCGATATCGGGTGCGCCAGATCGGGGGTGTATGGACCGTTGACGTGGGGCTCCAGGGTGGTCAGGTCCAGCTCGATGATCTGGTCGTAGTAGTCGTCCGAACCCTCGTCTGCCGTCAACAGAGTGGATCTCGTGTTCCCAGCCTCGATCCGCTCGACGCTGTCCGCTCGTCCGGTGGCCTTCAGGTACCGGCCCATGGCGTCCGAGTAGGGGAATATGCACGAGGTGGAACCGATCTCGGCGGACATGTTACAGATGGTTGCCATAGCCGTTGCGCCCAGCGTCTGTGTGCCGGGGCCGAAGAATTCAATAACGCGTCCTTTACCCCCGGAGACGCTCAACAGGCCCGCCAACTTGCATATGATATCCTTCGTGGAGGTCCAGCCTTGCAACTGTCCTGTCAGCCGCACACCCACCACCTTTGGCGCCACCAGCTCCCAGGGCATCCCCGACATTGCATCTACGGCATCCGCGCCTCCAACCCCGATCCCCAGCATCCCCAGCCCTCCCGCATTCGGTGTGTGCGAATCCGTCCCAATGATCAACCCACCAGGCCTACACCTGTTAGCTCATGTCTGTGACCCCCAGCCCTTCCTCGACGCCAAACTTACACAGCATGGTTCTCAAAAATCACCGTATGAATAATCCCCGAACCAGGCTTCCAGAACCCGATCCCGTATTTCTTCGACGCACTGCTCAAGAACTCATACACCTCGCGATGCTCCGTCTCCGCGCGTCGCAGATCCTCCTCCGCCCCTTTCTCGGAGATGATGAGGTGGTCGCTATGCACGGTGGTGGGCACGGCCACGCGGGGCAGTCCCGCGCTGATGAACTGCAACAACGCCATGGTGGCCGTCGCATCGTGGCACGCCACCCGGTCCGGGCGCAGCTCCAATATGCTCTGGCCGCGCTGGATCTTCTCGAGGTTCCATTCGCGGTTGCCGGAGGTGATCAGGTGGCTGTAGAGGAGTTTCTCGGTCAGGGTGAGCGGCCGCTTCGAGCCTTGCTTTAGTTGCTCGAGGGTGCGGAGTTGGTGGGCATAGTTGACGGCCGAGTGCTGTTGGAGATGCAGGTCAGCAAACAGACATCCTCTTAGGGGTGAATGGCGTATTCTAGGGGGTAATCTCACAGCAGAAGCCGCTGGTTGCGTCGCATAGGTTCTTGTGCTTCGGATCTGGAGATGGTGGTGTGCGCGGTTAGTCCCGCGCAGGGAGGATGGGAGTCGCTGCATGGTGATTTTCGAGGGTTAGTGGTTTCCACGCATTGTTCGCCGATATGAAGACAGAAGGAAGTTGCTTATTATGTCTGCCATTTTCTCTTCCTATGAAGGTTCTCATATTACTCAGATGCTTGTACGGTACCCCGCGACTTTTTTTGGGGAGGGTCTGGAGAAGCCCGCGCTCGGCGGGGCTAGTCCGGGGCGGTGTACGGAAAGGTTACAGCTCAATACTGCCCCACAATAGAGATATATTGGATATCGAGGACGATAAGCGGTGCATTTCGAATTAATGAAGAGATCTTATTACTTTTTCCTGTCTTCTATTGGTCATGATGCTATATAATAGATCTTTTTCAGCTTTAGGTTGAGGTGTGAAGTCTTCATGTTGCATCGCGAAGGTCCACGCCACTTGTACAATACGCGTAATTACCAATGGTTAGACCTACAGTATGCCCGGAGTAGCCCGGGGACCGCGGGGCTGCACTCTGTCATCGGCAAGAACCGATGCATCCATCGGATGGAGTGTACCTTTCTCCAATCGGGGATGGTTTAACACTTTCTCTTCTCGACATTCGACAATTTCACCAAATACTCCCCTCTCAATATCCCCAGTGCCCTTACACCCTACACAAAACCACAACCAGCATGGCTCTGCGCTCCGAAACAATCCAAGCCCTGCGGCGGTTCGCCTCCTGCGACGTGAGTACCTATCCCCTCGCACTTGTCCGAGATAGCCCTCAAACACAAAACTAACCCTTAACCTCTTCGTCGAAGATTGGCGACGCCCTCGTCAAACTCGGCGTCCCAAACGGCGGCTACCTCTCAGGCCTCAAGATGTTCTCCCCGGGACTCATGTGCACCAAAACCAAGATCTTCGGCCCCGCCTACACCGTGCGCATGGTGCGCGACTCGGATAAAGCCTCCCCAACCCCGCCCAAGCACTTCGCCGACGCCATCCCCAAGGGCAGCGTGGTGTTCGTCTCCCAGCCGAAGGGGCTGGTCAGCGCCTGCTGGGGCGGGCTGATGAGCACGCGGGCGCAGAAGCTGGGCGCCGCGGGCGTGGTGATCGACGGGCGGTTCCGCGACGTGGCCGAGCACCGGGAGCTCGGCGTGGGGTTGTTCGCCCGCGACGTGAGCATCCTCGGGTCGGCGAGTTTCACGCGCTCGTCCGAGCTGAATGTCCCCGTCACGTATGCGGAGGGGACCGCCGGGGAGAGTGTGGTCATTCAGCCCGGGGACTACATTGTCGGGGATGCGGATGGAGTGGTTGCGGTGCCGGTGGGGAAGATCGAGAAGTGTGTGGAGTTGTGTCAGGAGCGGTTTGAGATTGATGAGGAGACGAGGCGGTGTTTGGAGCAAGGGGAGGAGATGGGGGCGACGATTAGGCGGTTGCGGAAGTGAGTTTGGCGGGTGGATGTGGTGGTGCCTGTAGTCGGGTCACGGGTGCTGGGTGGAATCACTATCTTGGTTCTTTTTGGGTAGTGTACAGACCGGATATCATGTATGTTCTGAATAAATTTGGTTTGCTGGTGCACCTAGGTTGAGATGTGGTTGGCGTCCTCTGGCATTTAGTCGGATAGATCCGTCGGCTGCGCAAGGACGGGAATATATACTCACGGCACCGATGAACAGTGCATTTCCACAACAACAACAGCCCAAAACCACCACTTGGTCTCGTCCTACTATGCTATGCATATTCGAGAGTGTCAGAGATAGTCTTTAGTCCCTGATCGCCCGAAATAATGCAGAAAGCCCCTTCAGAGAAGATCTAAGTGAGTGGACAACGGATAGGAGCTATTCCCCTTCGAGCCACCCCGCACCCCGGATGCTGAGGTAATCAGGCTAGCTCGGCCTCATCGGCACAGGAAGTGGCTGGCCGCCGCTTCAAGGTCAATCTTGCATGATCCCATCTCCCAGATTTTCTTTCTGCGTCTACTGCGTGACTATCAATGAGCCCGAGATCGGAAGATGCGACTGCGTCGACGCCGGCCAAGAAGGTCCGTCTAGCGTGTCGGCGATGCAGAGCTAAACGAATCAAGGTGCGCCAGTAATCCGTGACTCCTCATTGGACACGCCGCCATTATCCATCATCCATCGGCTGCCGGCTAACCCTCCCAACGCAGTGTGATGGCGGCATTCCAGCGTGCTCGAACTGTGCCCGTGCTAAAGAAAGCTGTGTCGATGTCGATGGGCGCAACAATGACATTTCCATCCCACGCGAGTACGTCCATTCGATACGGGTCTACAAGGTTACGAGCTGACGATGCATCAGCTATGCCGTACGCTGTCACGCACGGATCGAATGGCTCGAAGAGCAACTCTTGCTTTTAGATCCAGATTTTGACCTCTCCAAGGCACCGCCGGTAGATCAATCATCGTTGCCAAATACCGTCCCACGTAGAACGCCATCGACTACTCCGACGGGGAGTACCGCTGTGCACCTACCGTCGGCACCCGGAGAATCAAATACCAGGAAACGACCGTTTGATTCCCTGCATGCATCGGACAGTGAACTTCTACCGCAAACACCTGCTCACCTACCAGGTACAGAACACGCGGAGCTGCCCGCGTCATGCGCGCAGCAAGCGGCTGAAAAGGAGGCTGGTACCCCATCGGCCGAAGCACGCTCTGTAGCCATGGACCTGGGGATGCTATCACTCCACTCCGACTCGCGACAGAAATACTACCTGGGGTCGTCTTCCGGCCTGTTCTTCACGAAATTGATTGGGGCCGATAGCCCTCTCTCACCAGCTACCTCCAACTCGTCGTACGGGGCGTGGGGGAATTCGAAACGCCGCACTGCCCCAGGTCCCTCGCCTGAGGCGTATCGTTTGTTGTACAACAAACTTAGAAGGGTACGCATGCGATCCCGTCCTACCCATTCTTGATAGGAAAAAGAGCGACATGCCTGTTGTTCCTGACAGGGAGCCATCCTCGCTGCACACCATAGGCGCTCGCTGAACATTCGCAGGACTTACCTTCGCCCGACGAAGCCAACCATCTGATTGGTATATACCTTCAAGAGCTCCATGTCGATCACCCTTTCCTCCACGCCACCTCTCTGTTCAACGCGTACAACGCACTGTGGTTCTGCGCGGAACGCGGGTACCAAGGGAATGTGAACCTCAACGGGTGGCCGGAGGAGATGGAGCCATTCTCGTACAACGGGCGATTCGACCAGGTGGCTGACGCCGACATGACGCCCATCTCCATCTTCGCCGCCGCGCTCCACGTGTTCATGGTGCTATCCCTTGCGGCGACGATCCTCACGCGGAACAAGAATTTCGAGTACCCGCCCGCCCGGTTCTACGCGATCGCCTCCACGGCCGCAGCCGAGTGCCTGAGCGGCATTTCCGTGACGGCCCTGCAAAGCATCCTCCTGTTCATCGTACAGGGGATGGTGGGACCCACCAACCTGAGCATCTGGACCTTGGTGCATATTGCCATGTCGCATGCGATTGATCTCGGGCTGCATCGGGAGCCGAAAGACGAGGCGGACAATTCGCCCACCGCCCTTGCTTTACGACGGCTGATCTTCTACACCGTCTACAACCTCGACCGGTGTGTTTAACCTGCTGGTTCGTCATTTGTCCCCCCACTCACTAACTGTATCGTAGATCCATCTCCACAATCCAGGGCCGACCGCTTGGCATCCGCGATGAGACCTTCGACATCCGGCTGCCAGGTCTCAATGAATTCGTCGTCGACGAAACCGCCAGCACCAACGCCAACAGCCACTCGGAGCTGCGCTTCTCCATCCACCGCTTCAAGCTGGACGCATTGATCTCCGAGATCAAGATCCTGCTCTACCACCTCCCCAACCGCGGCAACGCCCTGTCGTGGCCGACCGACACGGCCGGAGAACAAGCGCGCATCAAGAAGGATCTCGACCAGTGGCTCGCCGACGTCCGGGCCACCCGCGCCCCCTCGGAGGAGCTCACCACCACCACCACCACCCACCACGACGAGGACCACGTCTTCAAGCACCAGTGCAAGATCATGAAGCTCGAGGTCCTATACCACGGGGCCATCACGCTGCTCTACCAGCCGTCGCAGGCGTTCCCGTCGCCCACCGCCGCCGCCCTCCTGCACTGCTACCGCAGCTCCCGCGACCGGATCCACATCTACAACCGCCTCAACACCCAGGAGCATCTCTACTACACGTGGCGCAACATCCACGGGATCTTCGCATCGGGCGCGACCATCATCTACTGCTTCTGGGCCTCCTCAGAGCTGCAGGCGGTCGTCCCCTTCAAAGAGGCCCTGCAGTGTCTGCGCGTGTGCTCCAACCTCCTCAGCATCGGCGGCCAGTGGTGGCCCTCCGTGCGCCACGGCAAGGAGAACTTCGACCGCATCGTCGACCTCACCGTCGAGCGGTTGAGCCAGAAGCACCACCACCACCAGCAGCTGCTGCAGCAGCAGCAGTCAAGTGCGACCGGGGGGAATACGCTCCTGGACCCCATGACCAGCGCAGTCGACGGCGGCCCGTTCCAGCCGGCTTACCCGCCGGTGCCGACCGACGGGGCCACCCCCAACATGCAGCAGCAGCAGCACCAACAAGAGGCAGTGGAGAACCTGTTCGGTTTATCGTCGGTCACGTGCGATGCCGGGCTCGGTGGCGGCCAGGATCTGGAGATAGCGGCGCAGCACGATCCCATTATGGAGAGCTTTTTCACCGAGTACCTGCAGGGCGACTGGAGCTGGGATCCGTTTTCGACGGGGGTGGAGCCGCTGCCCTGACGGTCGGTCGGATAGGAATGCAGTGGACTCGGCTGTACTGTGCCCTACCTACCCTCTCGGCCCGGCGGGCTCCGATGAGACCGCGTCACCACTCGACGGTCTTGTAGATGATAGTGGTAGCCGGGCAGGGGGAAATCCAGATTATTATGGTTGCAGGGGGAAAGAGAAGCCAGGGCGAGTCAGATCCCAGGCTGTCTTTATTGTGCTCTTGTGCGATTACCAAGATAACACGTCCTCGAGACTCAATTGCCAACCATCGCGCCTCTTCCGTTATGGCACGAGCGCGAAGGGGGAAGAGAGCCTGTAAGACCGGGGGGTTGAGCTCTCCGGTAGAAGCTCGGCCTTGGCTCAGGCCACGACCGTGCAAGCCACTTAGAAATTGGCTCCACAGCACCGGTGGGGTAGCAGCAGGGCAGAGGGAGGGGGGGGGGGGGCACGCTTGGAAGTTCGAACCCATGCAATGAGCTCACAATCCTACTCATACTCATACACAATCGCACGGATTCGGACGATACAAGGTGAACCGAGCGAGTATCCTGGATAATCGACGGGGTTCAACAAACAACCACTAGATAGACTACGTGCTATTATCCGGTTCGACCGGGCTCCGCTACGTCGAAGAGCCAACTGGACAGAAAAGCCTCAGGTCTAGACTCGAGAGGCTAAATCAAATCAATGCATCAATCAGGGAAACCACACAGTAAAGTACCTAGTGCTCATGTACTCGAAAGATCCCCTGCATACGATCAGTCGATACATAACAAAAAAACAAGATTTCTTTCACGCTATAGCGTCAACGATACTGTACAGTAGAAAGTCTAGACTCGAAAGCTGCCATTCGAGAAAATCTGCAATGCACCCGGTCAAAGTGCTGTGCTGGGGAACGTCACACAAAAGTGCCACCGGAGAGAAATTCGCCATCATCATCATCAACCCAAGACAAAAAGGATTAGACTACTTGTCATGACATTTCGATTGCGTTGTGTCGGAGCGTGTTGACCAATGACGTTGCGTCAGGATAGGGAATCCGCTAGAAAGATAAAGCACTTCCCCGTGCTGGCGTGATCTTGGTTGTGTGCGCCCGTTAAAGGACCCGCATTTGGGGAGGGAGGGAGGGGGCAAGTTCCCCGCCTGATCCAACACAGCAGCTACGTAAAGTAGCAAAGTATATCTGATCGAATCCACCCGAGCTCTTCTTCTTCCCTCTTCAAAGTGGGAAGAGAAAACCATCCAAAGCTCTAGAGGATTCGGTGGACCATCGATGCCCCTTCACCAATTCGAAAGTGCAAAAGTCATTGACCATCGATCAAACTCTCCCGGCTGAATCCGTCCGAGAACAGACATCGACCACAAAAGCAAGAAGAGAAAAAAAAAATATCTAGGTTTGGAGGGATGAAGCATGGCCGGAAACGTCGACCGCCGGGTAACTTATCCGCAGGCCGCAAGCCAATGACCGCCTGAGCGCTGAGGCATCCACCACTCGATTGCACGGTCGCATCGCAAATTGACACTGACTACTCCGTAGAAGCCGTGGGAAGTGAAGCATCCGGTTTTCTAAGGAACCTTGGGCCTCTCCTGCTCCGTTCTCTTTCTCTCTACTCCACACGGTGTATGCAATATCCTAGTCTGACCCGCACTTGAGGGGGGGCCGGGAGCTGGCTGGCTGGCTTCTGGTGGGTGGGTGCGTGAGTGAGTGGACGGGTTACAAGCCGCGAGGAAGAGGTGATCCTACTATGTACTTACTGATGGTAAGTATCTCCACTTTACTTAGTAAGGTACATACAGTGACTGCTCTCCACTTGCAGATAGATATACTCAGATGCACAGTACTCACTCAGTGCGCGCACAACGTAGGAGGCTGTGGGATGCAGCCTCACTAACGGGCAGAGGCAGATCTCCAGGGGGTTGCGCGCGAGGGCTGGGTCTAATTGACGGAGATGATCGATTGCTTGTACTCGCGTGGCTTGCTTTTCGTCATCATGGATTTTTGGCTCCCCCTGATGCTCACCGAGGTCATTTTCATCATGAAAAGTCATGGCTTTAGTTAGAATGGAGGGGACGGAAACGGGATCCCGCGAAAAGTCAATGGGAAGAAGCCATGGATCGGACGAGTAGGACGAGGCGATGGAGATGGAAATGGGAAGCATGTAGCAAAAACGTGCGTGCGATGCGACCTTCGTTGAAGGTTCAGTTGACTGTTCCAGATGCCCACTGGGCAGTGTAGGTACCTACAGTACAGTACAATTGGACTGGCAAGTGTACCGTACAGAATGACGGCAGTGAACGATTGGTCTACTCGACCATGTGAAGCATTCTGATTGGCGGAACAAAGTCCCTGGGTTCGAAGCGGAAGCGATCGGCAGATCCAGGTCCGGTCTGTCATCTAGTCGGTTGCATCGAAGAACAATAGGAAAGGTAAGAATAGAATGGAAGCACAGTGTGAATAGAGGAAGCCATGGTTAGAGTCTCAGACAGTAGGATAAGGGTATCTCGACAGAACATACAGTACGCTTCTAGACAATTCGTTGCATCTGTTTTGGTAGGTACACTCTAGTAAGTACCTATAGTACATACTTGGTCGGATGAGGCGGGAAGTAAGCAGATCGACTGGAAACGTCATTTTCCAAATCCAAATCCCTCTCTCCCTCCCCGCGATCCAAGATATCAATGGATTTTTTGCTGGAGATGGAAACCACTTTGATCCATTGGGTCCAGCCCACCGGAATATTGGCCCAACCAATCATGCACCCTGGACACATCCTCCTCCCCCCTGTCAACGGGCTGACCATCGTTCGTTCCTTGCACTGCAAAATCTCTCGCGCTCTGCTGTGAGAGCCGATCAACTGCCCATTGAAAATCCCCAATGCGCCTCCCCGGAAATATCCTCCAGCTCTCTCGCCTATCTCAACTCTTTTCTTCCTCTTTCTCATCTCTAGTGTCGAAACTAGCTGGCCCGCATGCATCGTCATTGCCGGGCCCTCAGATGGGGGAGTGTGCTTGGTTTCTAATAAAGATGTGTAATACTCCTCCACACCACCCCCCCCTACAATCCATACTACTCATACTCATACTGCTACCTACCTACCTTCCTACTACATACACCCTTCCTGCTGTCCCACCCTCCATTGAACTTACCTTCCTGCATACTGACTCCCGGTGATCACGGAAAGAACCTTCCTGTCACTATCCTATATAGTTACACAAATTCCGTCACTTCCCTGAGATTGTCTACCCTGTCCCTTTCGGTTCCGCATTTCCTCAACCAGAACACCGTGCAGTGGCAATTATCTTGTCTCCGTCCACAAGACCAAAAGTAAAACCCCGAATTGCATCGCGCACCACCTTGCTGCGAAAGAGAAGCATACAGTGATGTCCGTCAATCTCGAACATCCCTCCATGCCAGGGGCCCCGTCCAAGTCCGAAATTACCTGGACCGGCCCAATGCCATTTTTCTTGGACAGCACCATCTCCTCCGAGTTCCTAACGATGCCATTGTTCGATGGGATGCAAGAATGGTCGATGAGCGGGAGCACCCCGGGTGCTGCAGCCGCAGCCGCATCGGGGGGGTTCGACGGGTTCCAGCAGCAGCAGCAGCAGCAGCAACCACAAAAGCAGGCGCAGCCCTCACCACCGGCGCATCAAGCCTTCATGAATGCATTTATCGAACCGAACCTTTTCTCCCCGGACCAGCCCATGCCTCCCCATGTTCACCACCCCCAACACCCGCATCTCGCCCCGAAAGAACCCCTCCTCGACCCCGCCATGCACCGCTTCACCGCCAGCCCGACCTCCTCCTACCACGTCCCAATGCACGAGATCACCTCCCGCGGAAGCATCAGCGACCAATCCCACCGCAGCAGCTACGGCAGCATCAGCAGCATCAGCAGCAGCAGTAGCAGCAGCAGCACGACCGGGTACTATGCGCAGCGACGGCCCAGCGAGCCGGTCTTCTCGCCGACCCACAACGCGGTGGAGCAGCAGAAGCGCGAGCGGTTCCTCGAGCGCAACCGCGTGGCGGCCAACAAGTGCCGGCGCAAGAAGAAGGAGCACACCCGCCAGCTGGAGAGCCGGTGCATGGAGGTGACGCAGGCCAACTCGCGGCTGGAGTCGGAGGTCAGCCAGCTGCGCAGCCAGATCCTGGAGCTGAAGAACGAGCTCCTGCGGCACTCCGGGTGCGACGACCCGGCCATCAAGGCCCATCTGGCGCGGATGGTCGCCCACCTCTCGCAGCGCAGTGCCTCGGTCTCGGGCGCCAGCGAGTCCGAGGGGGGTGGCCCGCAGGTTAGGTCCTCGCGGTCGACGCCGCTGTCTCCAGCGCAGCAAAACATTTTGAAGGAGGGAGTCGAGCAGGACGCTGCGTTCGGGTTCGATGATATACTTCACTTGCCTAACGCTGGTGGCTCGAAGGCCGATGAGCTGGAGGAGGAGGAGAAGAAGAAGAAGGAGGAGGAGGAGGAGGAATTGAAGATAAAGGAGAGTCCGTAATGGTATACGGCCATGCAGCGACTACACTTGTACACGACTATCTTACGAGTTCTTTTCTGGGATCTGACTTCAGCCTTCTGCTTTTTTGCTTAATTTCTTTATTGTATCTATTACGTTGGATTGTGCATTTTATGTACAATATCGCGCTGTCCTTCGAAATGGTCAGTATATGGAGCTCTGATGGATGGGATATATCGGTTGGGTGTACGGGACAAAGGGGAGGGCTTTACTCATGGCGTTTTAAACCAAGCAAGCGCAAGCGGATCGATTCATTGTTTTTTCTACTCAAAAGAACCGCTGATTATGTGAAACACAAATAACTACTATTACTACAAGTACAAAAAAAATACGAACAATTTCCAATTGGACTATTTCGAATCAAATTCGCGGGAATTTTTCAGATCAGAGGCAATATTAGAATGTTCTCACCGGGGAGAAAAAATACTGTCTAGATGTCGAGGGGCAAGCCAGTGAGCGAACACCCAAAGATCTCACGACCGAAAGCAATCCCGAACATTCGCCATCGGACATGATGTCACGACTGTCGGCTTTACCCGAACAGGCAGGTTATTGTCCCACCACGCGGAGCTTAGTCAGTGGAAACTGGCTTGACGTGAATCCTTTCTCCACTCCACCGTACGCACCCTCACTAACTTTAGCTATGTATGGGGTGGGTTCTGCGGCCAAGCCTGTTTCAACGTCCAAGCTTGCTTCCCCAATCTTGCCGTGTTTCACCCGCGTTAGCCCTTCCGTCCGTCCCCCTTCGGAGAGTTTTTTCTTCGTTGGATGTGGGTTTTTGGGTGGGAAAAAGTACGATTCACGATTTAGGGATTGTCGGGATTTGCGCGATCGACGCTGGCTAGTCTGGGAGGGGGGTTAGTGTGGGTTTTTGCTGGGGTCTGTGCTTCTACGTCTACACCGAGGAGATGTCATGGATGCTAAAATTGGGAACTCTGAAGTGGTATACTGTACTGCACTTCGTACTTTGTTCGTTCGTAGTATACATATCCGCCACCATTTGCCAACACATTCTCATCAAAAACTAATGTACAGTTCCCCGTTCCTTTGATTTCTGTTCCGCATAGGATAGGACAATCCAATCCAATCAAATCATTTCACATCGCTATCGTAGCATCACGTCATAAATTCCGCACCTAGTCGCTCATGCATATGCAAGATTGCATGTAGGTGGTTTGGAGCCTCTCACTCCTCCGGGGTGTCCGCGGTGCGCGAGCCCCCCATCCGCCCGGCCTCGCGGGCACGGGGGTCGCCGGGCTCGAAGCTGCCGCCGGAGTGCTGCCCGCCCTTGTGGCCGGCCTCGCGGGCGCGCGGGTCACCCGGCTGGAAGCTGCCGCTGGAGGCGTGGCCGCCCATCGAGGCGATGTTGCGCTGAATCTTGAGTTAGTTATGGATTTGGGGGTGGGGGGGATGTTGGAGGGTAGATGATAGAGATGGGGGATAGGGAAGATGCGAAAACTCACCTGCTTATCCTCGTCCATGCTGGCGAAACCGCCCGAGTGGCTGGATTGGCCGCCCTTGCGGGCGATGTTCTGCACTTCCTCGTGGGGGCGGTTGGAGAAGTTGCCGGGGTTGGTGTTGTGGGCCATTTTGGTGGTTTGGTGGTTTGGCTGGTGGTTTGGCTGGTGGTTTGGTTTGGTTGATGGTATTGTTCGTGAGCTGCTGAGTTGAGTAGTGAGGATGGGGGAGTTAGGATGGCGGTATTTATGCCTGTGAATGTAGCCAATGGAGCAGAGGATGATTCCAATTGATGTCACTCCGGCCCCTATCTTACGTATCCCTACGAGGTGTTGACACGAGGCGATGATGCGGTGGTTGAGGGGAAATTACGGGTGTGAAGTCACTTTCGACATCATCTCTGCGGGGGTCCTGGGGAGCCGACTCTTCCAGAAAAGTACCTAGTACACAGTGGGCCCCTCCTTTTCGGCATGGAAAATTACTGCCAATCGATCGAGACAAGTACCGGCAGATCAGTGGGAGGATCGGGGATTTTCGAAGGTCCCTGCGCTGCTGAATGTGGTCATCATGATGCGTTGGCGCAGGGAGTCACTGGGGATTGAGTTTTGAGGGACCTGCACTGCGGAGTGGTGGTGTTGGCCAGTTGGAGGAGTTGCCGGGGAAGAGGAGTTAGGGTTAGGCCACAAAAGACGAAAGTGTGGAGTGACCGCACTTCATCATGACGAAAGTGGGGCACTCGCGTGGACCCTGATCTGCGTCTGGAATTCGATGGATCGTTTGATCGGCATCTAATGCTTGTGTCGTGCAGGGTGTGTTCTGTAGCAGGAGGGACTCATAAGATCAATGCTGGAAGGGTATGATTCGGCAATTCGACAACCCATTTGTTGGCTGTATGCATTGTTGGTAAGCGAGTTATGCATAGCCGCTTTTGAAGGAGCAAACTCCAAGAGACCAAATTACGCTATATCCCTGTAGGTTAACAGAGTAATCATTGACAGTTCAATGATAAGAGATAATCTTTCTGAAAGCTCTTCATCCAAGACCTGTATTTACATTGTAGGCGTCCTAGCCATTCTGTACATCACGCCCATCCTCTTACTTATCTATGAAGACAGAAAAGTAATTCTCTAGATCAGTCACGTCCTCCATGGCCCCGATCCAACCAACATGCTGGTCCGGTCGACAAAGTACCACGCAGCCAGTATTCTTGTCGATCCCATAGCCGTCGTATGCACCACGACACCCTGGGCTGTATGAGCCCTCGTCCGTGAATACTCTCGTGTAGTCCCATCCCCACGTCTCGTCAAACGGGTGAAACATCTCCGGAAGTTCAAGGAGCTCCACAGATGTGCGCGGGCTCGCATGGATGAGGACCGTCTCCAAAAGCCACCCAGCACGGGTTCCATGCCGCTTCTCATACAGGCGCGGAAGCAACGGCTGCTGGCAGAAAGTCTTGGCGAACGAATTCAGACGCCCACGAAGGTCTGGCTGACGGATATCTCCGGCAAATACCAGCAGTTTCCACGACCCATCGCTGGGAAGTCTGGTCATCAGGTTGATCGATACGCCTTCGGCATGATTGACCACATAGAACGGATCTAACCGTCTTCCCATTTTGATGTTATTTACCAAACCTTGAGCATTCTGGTCTGCAACGAGGATACTAGGACCATAGGTCACCCCTAGACCCGATATAAACTCGGAGTACTGATCCCGAACGGTTTCAATACGCTTGGCCGCGCCGGTGTCTTTCTCATACGCCCCGACCAACTGCGCATCCAGCTCCAACAATTCCTCTGCCACCGGCCGTCGTTCGGACTCGTATGTCTCTAGTACCCTCGAGCTAGCGGCCCCGGTGATGACCGCACCTAGCTTCCAGACCAAGTTGTATGTATCCTGCATCGACACATTCATCCCTTGACCTGCCTTGGGGGAGTGAGTGTGGGCAGCATCCCCGGCCAACAGTATTCTTGGTATCAGTCAGTGGAAAATCTTGTACTAGGTCGAGTACAGGCTTACGTTACCTGTCGTGGGGCCGGAGTTGCTTGACGAGCTGCTGTTTTATCTGTGTCTTGTCACTTAAGGCTATACCGCGGAAAGGGTTGGATGCCATCTACATACCGAATATAGAGAGTACCAATCACAGTGCTGGTACCTCAACTTGTACGGTTTCAGCAAGCTGTCTGCCGTACTAACAAGCTCATCGAGCGATGGCTCATGCTTCGTGTCTTGGCCATTGCAGAGCTCCTTGTCGCCCTTCGGGTGGATGTAGAACCGAACCAGCCGGTTCTCTCGGGGTGCGGTCATCATACTGCCACGGTCCCCGGAGCTGATCGCACACGATTGACGAATGTCCGCTGTTGGATGTCTCAGCATGAATTCTTATCAATGTCGTAGGATTGCACGATATACGTACGAAAGTCGGTGATAGGCACAATGTCAAACACCGCCCAGGTCGACTCCCCCAGCTTTTTATCGACCGGGACATGCAACTGGTTCCGGGTCCAGCCACGTGCACCGTCACATGCAATTAGATAGCGACAATGAATCGTCTCCGAGCCATCTGGGGAGTGTAAGTCACGTTCCAATGCACGAAAGATAAGGTCCCTCCCCGAGCAAAGCTTACCCTGCGCCTTACCCGACACGACCTCGACGGCCACTTTGTGATCCGTCTCGGAATTGGACTCCGACAGCGTCAATTCCCGTGCTCTGGTCCCGTATTCAACCTGCACCCCCATCTCGTGGAGGTAGTCGAGGAAGACCTGCTCCGTAGCGCCCTGGTTCAGCAGCCGCTGATCATACACCGAGCTTCCGGGCAATGACGGGGTCCGTTTGCGCCGCTCGATGTGTCCTGTGCTCTCGTTCATTGCCTACAACTTCTTAATCAGCCCTCCCGCAGCCCAGCTACAGCTGCTGCGACAGTACTCACCCAGTACGCCATCTCCGTATGCCGCACCGACTTCCGCAGGATGGGATCGACGATCCCGAAGCTGTCCAGGATTTCCAGCGAGCGACTCTGCAGCCCGTCCGCGTGGCCCGTCGGCGTCCGCCCGGGCTTCTGGTCGATGATCCGCGTCTGCATCTGGAACTGCGCCGCCCAGCAGGCTGCCATCAGCCCGGCCGGGCCGGCGCCTATAATCAGCAGATCGGTGTAAGATCCGTTTCCCATTGTTGCATTATGGTGGTGGTGGTGTTGCCGATGAGCCTGTGGGCGAGTTCATGGGCTTTATGCGTCCAGTAGCCTTCGTGTGCGGATTGCATCACCGGTCAAGTGTCACCGTTGCGTTTGAGCGAATACCGGGTCTCGATTCAATTTTCCCGGGCGCGGGGAGATGTTATCCATACCACATGTCGACGTCATTGCATCACCGCCCTGTCCGAAACACCTCCCCTCTCTTCTGTGTCTAAAAGAATGGCTTTGATGTTCAGGATGAGCATTGAGCCGTAGCCTGTTTTCTCTTTCGGTCCAGAAGGCTGATATTCACTTCCCACCCCTAGTCAACGTGCACGTCTGCATTATTATGTAATCTTTATCCGTATGCAACCCGGAATGAGCACAATTGGGAAGGGTATGGCCATCAAGCTCATCAGGCAAGCACTTCTTTTGCTGATGATTCTTGTGCGGTATATCGACTGTATAGCTATTTATTTCTCGGAATAAACGGATGGATGGTACAGTATATCAAACATAGCGTTCTCGCCTGAGGCATCAAGAACACATGACCGGGCAGTTTTATGGAGAACTTGGAAACTGAAGAGCTCAGCTCGGGCTCGGATTAAGCTACCAGCCAATGAGGAAGTAGAGCCCAGCGGCTGGTTGTGGCTAAGGCCGATGCGCATGCCTGTAAATTGAGCTTATCCTACTTGAACTCTGAGAAGATTTGAGGATGGATTGTATGATGAACAGCTCTATATATTGGTACTCAATCAATCGGGTGAATTCTGTGATTTTTCGTTGTACAGTTTGGTAACATAGATAACCGAAAACCATGTCCATTATATATTATTCTAGATTCATCTTCAACAACCCACAAAGATTCAACAGCTTTTATGCTCTGATTCGTAAAATCACAGACTCGCAGAATGCCCCAGTGTCACTTACCTAAATCGAAATCAGATTAGCTTTGACTCCGCGGTGACGGAACAGCATTCAAACAGGGTCTACGTACGAACCAGATCCTTGCTTATCCGGCTGAAGAGAAGCATTTACAAGGTCATATCGATGACCTCCTGAGCGGACCGAGAGTCTCATTTAGAGGCAGGTCATTTAGTCTGAGCCATCTAAGGGATCGTCGTAGAGCCCTGAGAAGCCCCGGGCTTATAGCTTGTAGCATGTTGATGAAGCTGAGGAACGGGCGATATGGAAACATCTTGAATTGTCCGGTGGTTGGTTGGTTGATGAGCTAGCCAAAATATCAAACTGTGGAATAGTCCGGTAAATCGCCTGGGATTACATGCTCGGATTGCTCGGGACCGCCGACAGACGGCACCGTGTCTTGATACTTGCTTCCTGTTCACTGCAGCAAAACTATGATTGTTCTGCATTAGAGTGGCACTGATAATGTGATCCCGGTGCTGCACACAATGAACACACTACGAGATTGTGCTTAATCTCGAACAGTCCTTCGACCAGGACAGATCAAGTACATACCCCAAAGCTTGCTCCTTCAGTAATTATTGAATGGCCACGTGTCAATCCTAGCTGTCTTTCAACCTGCCCGATATCCCAACAGTGCAGCCCGTTGCCGAGGAGAAACCCCCAACACGCGGCTCATCCACATCCCCGCCAATACTCACGACCCTGCCCGGAAGACCAACACCTACGCATAAATCCGACGCAACCGCCGAATATTCCTCAACAGACCAAAATACACCCATCCCTGCCTGACGAGCACCAATTTCTCTGAGTCAACAGCGGTGAGCACCGTCCCCCCGTACAGAATCAACCGCCCGCGGTCCAGGCTGGTAGGGGCGGTGGCCGCCCCGGTGAAGATGAGCCAGGTCAACGTTTCCGGCGCCCGTCGGATCCAGAACGCCGCGTCGATCTCGGTGATTCGTTGGGTGAGTTGGGTGAGCTCCGCCTGGAGGGTAGTGTCCTCATTCATCGGGGCATCCGCACGCAGGAGTCGCGAGAGGATTGATGTGGCAAGGCTGCAACACACGTTGAGCTTGTCCTCAGTGCGGGTGGGAGATGGTGCGGTGGTGGGCTGTGGTGCCTTTTGGGCGGGGAGAGGATCAAGGGTCTTTAGAAGATGGCGCATCTGGTTGATCTCTGCTGCGGTGGCGTCCTCCAGGGTCGGGTGGTCTGCTATGGCCTGCAACTGGGAAATGGCCGCGTAGATGTCGAGGATGTTCTCGACGGTTGGCGGAGTGAATGTTGAGCCAGTATTGCTGTGTTGTGTCACGCTGGCGATCACGGACCGCAGTATGGAATGCGGGCGGACGTCGGGGAATGTCAGACAGTCCCAGGCGGGTGGGACGTCGAAGATACAGGAGAAGGAGAGCAGTGCCCTAAGAGATCATTAGGTCCGGTGCATACGAGAATTGTGGAAGGGCCTTGTTGAGCGCTTCAGCCTCACAGTTTGATAACCCCCAGCAGTGGTCCGAGCTCATCCCGCCTCGCCATCGGAAGTGAAAAGAGCATCATGGTTAGCCCTTTCTGATGCGCAACCGCCGAGTCGATATCCAAGGCGACCATCTACAGCCCCTCCCCCGCGTGAGACAAGGGGGTCGAGTTAGTCAACACAATAGGGGAATGGCGGTTGCCGCGGCGAAACGTACATTATAGAAGATCAAAGGGACCACCGTCCCGATCGCGGCATAATTTAGCTCGACCGTGTCTTTATTTAGGGTCTGGTTCAGAAGCCGAATGGCGCAGGTTTGATGGTACAGCGTGACTCGGTTGTTCCTGGTGCCCCGCAGGATATCGATGGACGCGGAGGCGCTGAAAAGCGTGGCGTGGAACAAGGATGCGTTGGCCGTGGCATTGCGCATCCACTCGGAGCTCAGATGCACGGCCATGCTATCGGGCTTGGCTACATCGGCGGGAATGGCGACGGAGGTGCAGACTGGGACTCACCGGGGCGATTCTCGTAAGTCTCTCACTTCCTTTTGTAGCCCCTGGTTGGGGATTGGGGTACGCCTACTGCAGACCCTTGAAGGTAGGACTTACAAAACTTCAACAGGGTCGGCATATAGCCTTGGACCGGGACGGGCGCTTCCGTCGGGATGCTAGGGCCATGCTGAGGTTGCCCTAGGCCGCTGCGCACGTCTTGCCTTGCTCGGTGACTTCCTCTCGCACGCGTGGAGTCGGTGGAATGAGAATTGTAGAAGCAGCCGAGGCCAAGTCTGTGGGTTCAGACGGATGTCAGTCTGTCATGTACAATATATTCCACGGTTCGAGCCTAGGCTCAGACGCAGCCTCGCCATGTGTGGTGTAGGGTCAGCAAGACCAACCGTAGCCCCCTGGCGACGGACTAAGGTACTCACCTCAGACAGCGGGAACACCCAGGGATGAGTCGATCGCATTTCCTTTTTTGAGCACTGCATCTCACACAAGCAGAGGGCGCGGTCTCCCGCACCGAGGGTACTGCATCCGCACGGGCAGCCGCAGACACTGGAGGCGTCGTCCAGGGGTATAAGCACTTTCGGTCGAGTCTAGAACCCATCGACCAATGAGTTTACCGCCGAAGGCAGATAGAATATACCATAGCAGATACGTACTTCTTGCAGCGCGAGCATGTCGGCGTCAACTTGTCACATTGCCTCTTGCCCGCTTTGCAGGCCAAACAGACCACGGGAGATGACGGAACTTCTGCTTCGGTCGGGGCCATACTGCGAAAATGTCTTGAGCAGACACACAATGCTTTTGTGTCTTCTTCAGCGGTGGAATGCGGAGCAGTGTACAAGAATCAGAATCGAGGGCTCTCAGCTGTCGGCCGGGTTGCGGGTCAATGCCCTGCGACTGAGGTGATGGCTTATCTTTCGCAAATCACAAGGACATTATCTTGCATTCAAAAGTGGGGCTCATGGATCTGGCTCGGTCTTAGGCTTGGAGGGACGGAGTTTAGCCCTTACTTCCACTTCCAAGCTGCGTTTCTCACCTGGTAGGTGGGCGTGTATGCTTCTCGAGCCGATCCGATAATCATCCCAAGTTCCCTAGTACTGAGATTGGGCTACCCTCCTTTTCACTGGATGCAGATGCTCACCGCTGCTTGTGTGATGCGGCTGTAGATGCGGGTGGAGGTGGGGTTAGGGTAGAGGCGGTGCGGATGCAGGTGCGGACTAGCACAGGGAGAAGATCGGCAATCTGACATCCATTATTTTAGTAGTCTCACTAGTGCAGCAATTGTCATCCAGCAGATCCGGTACATTTTGTTCGTGCTTGGGAAGGTAAGTATGACCGCAATCACGAATACTCAATTTGGCCTATTTGTCCCGCTCTGGCCCTATCCAATCCCTGCCCGCATTCCCGCGGTTCGCGTCTTCGTACGATACGAGAAACCTTCAGGGACTTCTATCTACAATACATATAACATACCAAAAGATGCAATCCTTCAATATAGATTAATAGATAACTTCCATGCTTTACCAATCAATAACGCGAACTAGATAGAGGACCAAGGTTTCCCGAATGCCCCTCCTTCCTACAACAAGATAAAGTACCAGTGGAGAAACACATAATGGGCGCGGGGACGGTATCATAGGTGGAGTCGAACGGCGCGATCTTGGGAATCCTTCCGAGAAAGATACCGGTCATTCGCGAGTCTATGCTCAGAAGTAACCGGTTAGCATCGTGAGAGCTGGCAGAACCTCGAGTGAAACGGGACTTACGACCACTTCACGTTGCCCACCATCATATTCTTGCACCCCGTGAGGAGCGTGCGAACCTCAGCCTTGGTAGCCGCGCTCAGCTGTCTGAACGCGTCACTGTCCGACAGTGAGGACTCGGCTTCCTGGAAGACTCTTTTCGATCGGACCAAATCTTGGCATGCCTCGTTCATGGCGTCTTGCGCACTCAGAGAAGGATCATGCAGCATCTTCAGTGGGATGACACTGTCGAATTGACCCGCAATCTGACGCGGTCTGATTAGTTACACATATTTCGCTTCATGGGCCGAATGAGAATGTACTAACCAGCTCTTTCCGCAGCGAGATAATATCATTAACGCTAATCCCTGTCAGCTGCGGCCGAGTCAAAGCAGACCGCGGGATGAGGGGTCCTAACACAATGCAGGAGATGGCCGTTTCGCGAAACATGGTTCTCATGTGCGAATCCTCATAGATCCAATGCGGGACCCGAACGTCATATGCAAATCTGGTTTCGATAAGAAATCCCCTTTGCCAGAAGCATCTGAAGTGGGTTACACTCACTCCATCGCCATGATACAAGGGTACGCTCCGATCGACAACTCTCTGTTCGCGAAATAGCAACCCAGGCCGGGTAACCGCTCTTCGCGGGTTTCTTGGACGGCGCACACCGAGTCCACGTAGTCGTAAAGAGAATCTGCGAACCGGCGCCGGGACTCTAAATTTCGTTGGTTGATAGTTGGTACCGGATATCAACATCTCGGCGGATGTATGGGCCATACATACCAACTGTGGTCCCAGATCGCAGGGCGGGGGATATTTCCTCAAAACACCCGCTATTATGGTCCGCCGCGTCATAGCTCGGACCAGGCTCGGGCATATCCGGCTCTAATGTGCGTTTCAGAAACGCGAGGGTGCTTTCGCGGTAAGCTTGTGTACCTTTGGCATCGTTTGCAAGTCGACCGCAATCAATTTCTAAGTAAGGTATCAGTGTGTGGTTTAGAAGGGCAAGCAAGGCTGAGGACGTTGGCTACCATCGTCCCAGAGAAAGAACTATTGTAGCAGTCCGCGTTAGTATTCAGGTATTCCAGGATAAGGGTCACGCGGGTCGACCTCCTTACCCAATACATGAACTTGGCCAGGGGAAGGAATCTTTCCACATCACTGCCGGACCAGAAGTATCCGGCTAACATGGCCGAATTGCTTTTGATCAGTTGTTGGCGTTTCGTGCGATCTGGGCACCAGCTGGCGGGTATAGCTGTATCAGCACCATGCCCATAGACAATAAAAGCTAGTGAGGGGAGGAGCGAGGTTGGGTCTCCTCACTGGTTAAGAAAATATTCTTCCATGTTGGTTCGAACATCCAACTCATGAGAATGTCTGTCGACATCCCAGTCCGCGTAGACTCGTGCTAGCAGATCTGGGATGATCAATGTCTGGCCCTGTAATCGGGTCATAAGCGAAGCATTCTCCTGGCTTCTCGTCATAGTAGGAATATTGGCTCGAGGGGATGGGAAGGTTAGAGGTGGGCTGAGACAGTCTTGTCAGGAAGAGTGATTCTCTGTCCCAAGGGCATTGAGGCTGGTATTGAATTTATAATTCAGCGTTTCTTTCCCAACAGAATGCCCAGAGTCGTATTTCAGATTACTGGATGCGCAGCGATGTTCGTTGGGAGGGGGAAGTATGGTTGCTTAGCTGTGAATGGTCAGAGATTACAAGCCCCTTGCGGTGGGTTCAAGGTTAGCATCTCGGGTTCGGAAAGTGGTATTTACGATTTTGAACCAAGTGCTAACCCCAAAGGTGTAGGTGCATCGAGCTGCAGGTGCCTCTAGCATAGATCATGCATTAGCCGAAAGTGAAAACTAGCTTACCCCATTGACGTAAACCTGTGAGTCGATGGTGGCATACAGCGCGATCCAGCAGTCCATAAGGAAACCAAGTTTCGTTCTGGTGGAAAAAAGGAAACTATAAGTAGCATCCAGACCTGCGCAATCTCCAATCTCTTGATCCGCCAGGTAGTGACTATCAAATCCCCTGACATTGCTCATCCCAAGATGTGGACCCTTACTCTCACCACCGTGTTCTTGTTCGTTGTAACAAAATATCTTTACCGTCTGTATTTCCATCCCTTGAGGTCGGTCCCTGGGCCAAAGTTGGCCGCCATGACACATCTCCATGAGTTCTACTACGACGTTGTTCGAGGCGGCAAGTTCATCTGGGAAATCAAGAGGATGCACGAGAAATATGGTCAGTGACATATTCTCTTGAGGCGACTCAGGCTCACGGATTCCTCCAGGACCCATCGTGCGGATCAACCCACGAGAAGTCCACATCGTCGATTATGCCTTCTATGACGAAATCTATGCTGGGGCAGGCAGGCGACGGGACAAGGACCTGCAGATGGTGGCATTCCTCGCCTCGCCCCATGCCGCGCTGGCGACGGTCGACCACGACCTCCACCGGTCTCGCCGCAATCAGCTCAACCCATTCTTCTCCAAGAAAAGTGTCGGCACCTTGATGCCTGTCATCTACGAAAAGGTCGATCTTCTCTGTGAGCATCTCACCATGGCCGCCAAGGAGATGACAGTGATCAACCTGAGCGACGCATTTGTGGCGCTCACAGGCGATATCATCACGCACTACCTGTACGGCCAGGACACCGGCTGTCTGGTGTCCAAGCATCTCGAGAACAACGGCATCTGGCACGCAGTGGCCGAGATCACGGACACCTGCCATCTCTTCCAGTTCTGGCCACTGTTACCGAGGATCTTGAAAGCCTTGCCCGGCCGCTGGATTCGCTGGGTGAAGCCCAAGCTCGCGGCTGTGTATGAAATGCAAGATCGTATTGCGCGGCAGTCTGAGGAATGCCTGCACTCGTACAGTAGGGAGAGACTGCGTACAATTTATGGATGTTTGACGGACCCCGCCGTGCCTGTGGCGGAGCGATCGCTGGCTCGGTTGCGCGATGAAAGCTTTATCTTGCTGATTGGCGGTACAGAAACCACCGCGGCCACGCTGACGTTTGCAATGTATCATTTGCTGCGCGACAAGGAGATGTTCTTTCGGCTGCGCGAGGAAGTGGAGCCGATTGTGTCGCGATCCGATGGCAGAGTCCCTTGGCCTCAGGTCGAGCGCTTGCCATACTTGGTGGGTTCCCATTCCATGAGACTCCTACTTTCTGTATAATCGCCTCACACATTCTTGAACAGGCGGCCGTGGTGAATGAATCGCTTCGACTAGGTGCGGTGGCAATGCGTCCCTCGCGAGTGGCCCCACACGAGACCTTGCATTACAATGGCTATGCGATACCTCCCGGTGTGAGTGCTGACGCATGGGTCCCCTGTGCGGCCACGTATTGTTACTCAAGGCAAATCCTTTAGACCCCGATGAGCACGAGCAGCTACTTCCTGCACCGGAATCCTGAAATCTTTCCAACCCCCGAATCATTCGATCCAGAAAGGTGGATCACTGCGAGTGAGAGGGGCGCGAATCTCTCAAAGTATCTGATACCTTTCACCAGAGGCACGAGAGCCTGTGTTGGAATCAAGTAAGGTTTCTTGGCTGATTTGTTCTAAATGCAGTATAACGTACTGGGCGGATGCTGACGAATATCTCTCCATTTGTAGTCTATCCTATGCGGAGGTCTACACAACGCTAGCCACGATCGTGTGTCGCTTTGATCTGGAGCTCTGCGACACGCCTCCCGAGAGGATGGCCTTTACTCGCGAGATGATTGTGCAGAGGCCGGAAAAGGGGACGTGGACTCTCAAAGCTAGGGTTGTGGACGCTTCAGGAGACAGGGCTTGAGCGGGCTTATGACTCAGCTGCAAAATTCTATTTGTGAATTTGATCTATTCTGTCTGTGGAGGGTGAATTGTGAATCTGCGCAACCGTACTTGCAGCAATCCAGGTGGTTGACCCGATTTCTGATGCGACTGTGCTAGCAGGAGATCCAGTCCAATCACAATTGATATTTCTCTGGGATTCGTTAATTGTAGTACTTACAAAAGAATCCTAGTACACAGCGTGCATAATGCACCTCTGGACAAGAAGGAAGCCCGCATCCACAGGGAGGTCCGCAGCTGCAGCCGCACCCGCAGTTGCATGCGCCTCCACACCAAAAATTGGGACTACAATTTTCAGACGAGGCAGATGGTCAGCACGCACACCTGTCTAGGCACTGGTACTGACACGGGTTCTTGGCACAGGTGACTGAGTCACATCGAGTCTTGACCTTTGATTCATCCTTGACCATCAGATCACTAGACAAAAAGTACCTTTGGATACGCAGTCAGCCACGATCTTTTGACTAGCACCGACACCATTGTCGACAACTATAATATTGAAAAAGGCCCATCGCCAAGGTAGACAAGGCAGTAAGGCGCGTGCCAAGATTATCAAGCATTGCGGACATTCAGCGCAGATCCTCCTGAAGCACGGGAGATTGATTATATCCTTTCCCTGGAAGGCATTGTAGTCATCCATATTCCTATTTTCCCTGTTCGGCCTGACTCAATCAGCCATCCAGCCTTTAATTATCATTCCAAGTTGGCATCGGAACAGGATTCCTGAGGAAATAGCCGAGCTCGTCTCGCTCGGCTAGTATAGCGTCGCCAAGACATCCAGCCTGCGAGGCACGCAACTCTATCAGCTTTTGAATGGTGGGGTGAATCCCTGCCACTACTCGCCATTCACGCTAAAAGTGGCGTGCTTCAGGGTTGGACAAATATCTTCACGCTTGTCGGCAGAAATGTAGGGTAGTCGCCCACGCCAACTTGTACTCTCGAAATCTGAAACTTGCGCTATTTCCACCAGCCCTAGCATGAGCGCCTCAATCGAGAAGACGCCTCGGGCTGTGGAAGCCCCCATCCCCGAAGCTTCTGACACCAAAGATGCACAGTTCCAGCAACCATCACCTGAAATCCAGCAGCGTCAGAAATGGTACCAATGGTTTGCGCCTACCGACACACCGGCCGAGCGACGCCTCATTCTCAAACTGGACGGCCTTATCATTGTGTTTGTGTTCCTGGCCTACTGGGCTAAAGTGCTCGACTCGTCCGCCACGAGCACCGCCTATGTCAGTGGTATGAGGGAGGACTTGAAGATGTACGGCAACCAGCTGAACTACCTGAATACCGTGTACATGTACGTGCTTCGCCGACGGTTCGATCACCGCCATCCTAATAGCTTCAAGGGTCGGGTTTATCACGATGCAGATCCCCTTGACATTGGCGGTACGTGCCACCAGCTTCCCTCTGTTCGCGATTGAGAGAATCGAGTCATTGACACGCTCTGGTAGATGACGCGCTTCCCGGTGAACTACTTCCTGCCAGTCGCCGACCTTCTCTGGGGCGTGTTTACCTTGGCACAATACAAAGCGACCAGTGTCACGCAGCTGTACGCCCTACGCTTCTTCGTCGGTGCCCTAGGCGGATTCTTCTTCCCCGCCGTCCAATGGTACCTGGGCTGCTGGTACAAGCGGTCTGAACTGGCGCGCCGTGGAGCCATCTTCTTCATCGCCAGTCAGGTGGGCAGCATGAGCTCGGGGTATATCCAAGCGGGCGCCTACGCCCGACTCAACGGGCGGTATGGGATCGAGGGCTGGCGCTGGCTGTACATCATCTGTAAGCCCCGACCCCTACCCTGATCCAGAGCGCGCATAGCCTTGCTCGCCTCAATCCTAACCACCACCCCAGGCTTCGCATGCACCATCCCCATCGCCTTCCTCGGCCTGTGCCTCCTCCCCAGCACGCCCGACAAATGTAAATCCCGCTTCCTGACCCCGGAAGAAATCCACCTGGCACAAGCCCGCATGGCCGCCGAGCACCGCCAACCGCGCCAGCCCTTCACCCTCCCGCGCATCCTCACCATCCTCAAGGGCTGGCGCCTCTGGGTGCTAGTTGGCTTCGCCTTCTTCTTCTCCCAGGCGGACGGCGTCTCCTCGAACAGCGGCCTCTCGCTGTGGCTGAAAGCCGAGGGCTACTCGGTCGAGAGCATCAACACGATCACCACCGTCTCGCCGGCGGTGACGATCGTCTCGTCGATCCTGTGCGGCGTGCTGTCGGACATCTACGACGTGAAGGTGGCGCTGATCGCGACGACGGCGGGGCTGAACATCTTCGCCTGTGTGGTGCTGGCGATCTGGCGCGTGCCGGTCGGCCTGAAGTTCTTTGCGTTCTTCCTGTCGGGCACGGCGGATGGGATCGCGGCGATCATCTATGCGTGGGCGAATGAGATCTGCGCGCGCAGCGCGGAGGAGCGCGCCTTGGTGATCAGCGCGATGAATACGGTGGGGAATACGTTTGGGGCGTGGATTCCGTTGCTGTGAGTATCCTGGGGGTGCCCTCGGGGTGGCCCCGATTGGTATTATGGACGTCCTGGCTAATGTGGAAAATAGGGTGTGGAAGACGGTGGATGCGCCGCGGTATCTGATCGGGTATAATTGGACGATTGCGCTGGATGTGTGCATGTTGTTGATGCTGGTGGTGTTGCAGCGGTTCTGGCGGCGGGAGCAGAGACGCGCGCAGGCTGGGGTGTAGCATCCACCCTGATGGTGGACCATTCAGCTCGAGGTTCTTTCAAGCCATGATGAATGAACTCAGTACATTGATTGACGCACCTTCATCTCGTATAAAACCCCACAGCTGGTCTTCTGAGTCGCAAGCACAGTACATAGATAGATGTTCCACATCCGCCAGCCCTAAACTCCCCACCCCGAGCACAATCAACATCAACCCTCCCCCAACCCACTACATCCCCCTGCTGGTAACAGAATCATACCAACTCACACTCAATCAAACTCTCAACGCCGCGCTGCGCCGCCCAGATCTTGACCACCTTCAACCCCACCCCTCCAACAACCCCCGCCACTGACTCTCCGTCCGCTCCCCAGGCCCAATACTCATCATGATGAAATCCAAACTCGTCGTCTCCCAATACGCCCCCGTATCCGGGATGACATTCTCATTGATGAGCAACTTACTGTACCCCGGCGTCATGGCGGCCGTCAGATTGGCCAGAATCCTCCGGCAGAGATCATCCGGCCAGTCGTGCAGGATCGAATGCAGATAGTATGCGCGGGCGCCTATTCCTCACGGTTAGTACGGTACGGTCCATACCACCACCCCGATATCACCCTCCACCCCCCGCCCTCATCCGGCAAAAAGAACCAAAGAAACCAAATCACCGATAACAGGCTGCGCCGTAAAGAAATCATACCCCATCGTCTCCACCCCCAGCTCCCGCACCTCCCCCGCCACGGACGCCACCACCTCCGGCAGATCCTGCAGCACCAACCGACCCGGCACATCGGGCCACTTCCGGCGGAAGTCGAGGAGATTATGCCCGAAGCTCCCGCCGACGTCGACCAGCAACACGCCCTCGTCCCCGATGGCGGGGACGGCCCCCTCGACCAGCTGCTGCGGCACCGGGTAGAAGCCCGGATCCATCCAGCGTGGCCGGCCCTGCGCGTACACGCCCATGTGGTTGTTGAAGCGGCGGGCGGTGTCGGTCTCGCGCTGGACGTGCTCGAAGAAGTTGAGGCTGGTGCGGTGGCCGAGTTGGAAGGCGGTTTCGGTGGGGCTGGTGGGGTTGGCGTAGTGGGTTTGGGCGAGGAAGGCTGGGAGCGCGAGGAAGCCTTGGGTGAGGCGAGTGGTCCTGTCACGGGGTGTGATCATCAGTAGGGGTAATGGGGGTGGGGGGTGGTGGGGTTTTGTGGCTGGGCGGGGTGTACATGAGCGGAAAGGCGTCGCTGTATTTTTGCTCGGTTAGGGTCTTGGAGAAGCCCGTGGGTTGGTAGGAGTCTTTGCCGGTTTCGAGGAGGACGCCCATTGCGGCGAGGTGTTCGATTAGGCGGCCTGTGATAAACGGTTAGGTTGGGACATAGGGGGGATGTGGGCAACGCACCGAGAAGGACCGGGTCGACATCTGTGGTTTTGGCGAGCTGGGCGACGGTCGTGGCTTGGTCGGTCGTGCCGAGCGCCGTGAAGAGACCGACGTTGATTCCGGTCTCGATGGCGGCGTAGCTGGTTGTCTAGGCCGGAGTATACAATGTCAATGCTTTCGAGTATTGTGCGCGGTGGATCAGGGTGCGTATTACACGTACCTCGGACCAGCAGTGTCTGAGTATCGCCTCCCGGGGGGTTTCGAGTGCATACACGAGAGATCGGGCGCTCTCGAGCAAGTCTATCCGTGTTTGGGGGTTTGCGTCGAGGTATTCCTTCCCTTGGGCATGGATCTGGCTCAGGAGCAAGGGGAGGTGGGCGGGAAGATTGGGAGAGATGGCAAGCTGCGCCACATCGGTCTCCTTATTGAGTGCACCGTTCTTGTGCGGCATGGTAAGAGCTGGTATGTGTCCAGAGGTAGAACAAGGCTGGGTATGGAAAGCAATTGGAAAACGGAGTAAGACCAAAAGCGCGTAGACAGGCACGGGCATATAAGCACGGCCATGTCGGGGTAGGGCTCAGGTTGACACTGACGCTTCCCCTGAACTAGCCCTAATCACATTGATATGACAGGCGGGGAACCATGCAGACGGCTCAATCAGCAGTCAGAAATGCTCTGTATATAAGGGGAATGTCACGTGCCAGCTAGGTAGTCCTTTTACTAGTAAGGGTTAAATCCTTAGTTCACAACGGACTGGACGTAGTCTGGCTCTAGGAGTGTATCGGCTGAACCGGGTGGAAACTCGACTAGGATCTGAGATTAAATCCTCCCGTTCGGCCCACCGGGCTCGGCTCAACGGCAGCAGCCTTTGATATCGAGACAGCACACTAGCCGGAGGACCGGCCTTCGCTGGTCGCTGACAGCGCTATATTTGAGATTAGCCGGACGAGGCGACCAGTCAGCGACAGAGGAGCACCTCCAACGTATGATTGCAATCAAGTGCACCGCATCCACCGAGTAAAGCAAACATGGTTTCAGTCTATGGACTTGAATCTATCAGGGATTACACATTTAGTACGCGGACGAGGAAAGCGTCCTTTCCCTCGCAGCTCGATTCCCTGTCTGCTTTTACACCCACACGCATGCACATTTCATCTTAGTGCTACAAACGTGCGCCAAACTTACAAGTCCGATATAGTTGTCTCAGCCTGTGCCGACCTCTAGCTAGCGGTGTATCCCACGGTCGTTCTCTCGTCGCTGCAAATGACGCTCAAAAAGAAGATCGCCCTATGTGCGGCGCTGGGATTCGGCGCCATGTGAGTTGGAAACGCCTCTTTCTTTGTGGACGAGCTAATGTTGCTCATCACGCGGGCGCGTGTGCAATGGCCATCGTCAAGTGTAACCAGCTCCCTGGGCTTTATGACACGACGGACTCGACGTGTAAGTACGAATTTGAAACAGGGACTATTCCATCTCTAACGCTGACCTAGATGCAACCGCCGACCTCGTCATCTGGACCAGGTAAGCCTACCCTCACGCATCAGTTCATGTAGGGCAGGACTAAGCATCTTTCCTAACTCAGCATCGAATCGAACGTGATTATCATGGCCTCGAGCATTCTGACCCTCGACCGACTCTACGAGATGGTCCGCGGCCGACGCTCGTGGAGTTCCCTCCAGCGGTACTACAAGGGCAACGCGATCGAGCTCGCCACCTCGCGCAACCGCCCGTTCAGAAAGCCGATGAACTACATGCTCACGCACGATGAGCTGCTGATGACCAACATTGGGACTTTAAAGAATGGCAGTGAGCACAACATTCTACCAAGGGAGATACGGAACCAGGGTTATGCAATGGGTCAGATCAACCGAACGGATAAAGTGGTGGTCGAGTATGAAAAGGCGTGTTCAAAGACACAGAAACAGAAGCCAGTAGTATAAGTCCGATATTTGAACTCCCAACCCAAACCAGTTTCACCTCGTTCTCGCATCAATCATAACACAACTCTCAACACTTTTCTTCATTTCACCAATTTTCACCAGAAACACCACCCTCAACCCAAGGCCACCCACTCCTGCACACGCACCGCCCTCGTCCGTCCCAAAACACCCCCCTCCTTCCCCACCGCGACAGCATAAACCCTGCCCGTGGACGCAGCCACCGCGACCCGATCCGTGACCAACACCGTCTCAAAC
Source organism: Aspergillus aculeatinus CBS 121060 (assembly GCF_003184765.1). Taxonomy (NCBI): domain Eukaryota; kingdom Fungi; phylum Ascomycota; class Eurotiomycetes; order Eurotiales; family Aspergillaceae; genus Aspergillus; species Aspergillus aculeatinus. Next base: position 405,259 of record NW_020291495.1, read on the forward strand.
GAACTCCTCGCCACCTGGCCCAGAAACACCGGCCCGGAGGTCGTGGCATTCCTCCCCGTCCCCAGACCGAGCCCATAGAACCGCCACCCGACCGTCTCCGTATCCCCATTCCAGGACACATACACCCTCAACGCATCCCGCTTAGCACTGCCATCCAGATACGCCACGATGGCCGGCTCCTCCGCGGGGGTCCCCATCCAATTGCCCAGAAATCCACGATAACTCATCCCCTCCTCGGCGATCCACGCATGATACACCACCTCGTCGTCGGCATCAAACTCCGTGATCGCGCCCGCCGACCCCCAGTTCACGAAGACGCGCCCGTCAGCCAGGAACTGCGCGTCGCCCTGCGAGGCCGCGCTGATGCCGTACGGCGCGGGCGCCTCGCGCAGCACCGTCGCTGTCTTGGTGTGGAGGTCGAGTTCCACGACGAGCGCGCGCGAGACGTTGTGGTACACTAGTCCCGTGCCGGCGTTGGAGTTGTCGAAGAAGGAGATGGTCTCTTTGGTTGCGGACTGGGCGTGCCAGCGGGCGTGGTGCTGGAAGCCGAAGGCGAAGCCGGTGGGCAGAGTGAAGGTGGAGGGGTTGGAATAGCTGAGTCGCCAGAGGATGCGGCCGTCGGTGCCGTTTACTTTGAAGATGGTCGAGAGGTGTCGGGACGAGACGAGGTAGTTGCCCTCGCGGTCTTTGTCGACGCTGTTGATGTGGATGAAGTCCCAGCTTGTCGAGGCGGTGAGGGCGCTGTCGGCCGCGGCTGAGGCGAGGGTGATCAGGCTTTCTGTTTCGGTCCGGGTTAGTTGATGTTTGGTATGACGATTACGAAAGAGAAAGGTTGGGGATACGTACCAGCGGGGTCGATGTGGTCGAGCGCGTTCCATTCGAAGATCAGGTCGCCGGTTGCAATGTCGAATTCTGCGCAGCGGTGTTACTCCAGTCTACTCGTCTCTCATCAGGCTGCATTGAAAGGACATACCCTGGAAATACCCATCTCCAATCCACTGCTGCGACGCGTTCCCCCCATATGCCGACAGGTTCCAGGGCGTAGGGGTGTACACCTCCACCAACGCGGTCTTCCCATCGATGACATTGAACTCGTGGATGGAGGGGACGCGGTGGTTGGCCGCCTTGGCCGTGGCGACGTGCTGGTAGCTCTGATCCAAGAGCACCTGGTACCCCCAGCCTTCGCCATGGGTTTTATCAATGGTCCCCTGGAAGGCCTGCAGCACGGGCTGCTCGTTGTACGTGGTGCGGTGGAAGTTGCCCACGAAGCCCGCGTAGTAGCCGATGCCGGACCAGATCAGGTCGCCGTTCTTGCGGTAGATGTAGGCGCCCGGCTGCGCGAGGGAGCCTCCGTACGGCGCGACGAACACGTACTCGGTGCCGTTGGCGTCGGGGGCCTCGACGGTGACGTTCAGCTGGGGCGGGGAGAGGTCCGGACGCGAGCGGTATTGGCCATCGGCGAGGACGGCGGAGGCTGCGGCGGCCAGGAGGAGCAGGATGGAGGCCATGGTGGCCGGGGGGTATGGACAAGGTGCTTGCTTGGTGTTGTGGAAGGTTCACATCGGAATGCCTGCGTCGTCGCGTGGTTTATATTTGTTTCCGTGTGAGTATACCGCTGCTACAGTGAATGGAGATGTCCTTCGCGCCTGCCAGCTGTTGATGAAATGGCATCATCCAGCAACACTTTTTCCTCATTGCTCACGGTGAACTACGCAGAGGCTAACACCTCGCTTCTGCACGATATACAACCGGATGCATTTTAATATGGTTCTGATTTGACGTGGCCGTGCATTGTACCATCGCTAGCCGCGATTACGCGATATCCTCCCGCGATGAGGGCTTCGGGACGAGGTCGCTTGGTCGTGCAGAACCTGTTGCGCTTCATATCCAGCCTCGATGCTTGCAATCGATAAGATAAGATTTAACTCTTCCGCAACCCTTTAGACGGGGTATGACTTGTTCCGCTGAATGCCTGGGTGTCGGCTTGGAGTTGCCGCAACCGATCCTTGGATCTGACGAGTCACTCGACACAGATTTGGTTGTCCAGCTCTTACCCCTATCCATGACTTGATTCGAAACTCTGACCTGCAGGTCCCGGAAAAGCCTGCAGAAGGCTGGCACCATATGTATCAGGGGATTTAAGCGAGGTCAAGGGTTGTATGACTATTACCGGTATTCCCGAACAAGCTGGATTCGCCATCGCGCTGCGGGATGGCGACTCGCAATGGGGTCATTGGTGATCTCCACTGGCAACGGCTAAACTGTCTGGACACGCGTATGGTGGGCAATTAGGTTGGATATATGCCGGCTGAAATCATCACCAACCCATTCATGTTTTCCGTACTGTCCCTACGGATTTCTCACAGTGAACACTCGGTTCTTACCTTGCTGGATATGCAGATTATCTGCCACCAGTGCAAGCCAGTATGTACATTGCAGCCCATAACATCCTACCAGCTTTACTCATCACCCAACAATCTACCTCATGTAACACTTTATTGCATAACAGTTGGGAGCCCACAATGCGACACTCTCACGTTGATGCATGCATAACTTACGAGGTGAGTCAGCTGCATGAGAGCTTCACCGCATAAGCGCATAACTCCGCCCCATTCCGGACCTCGGTCCAAGCTGACCCGCCCCCGGTGAGCACATTCCCCAACTGTGTACACGGGCATCGGCAATCTCCGCCCTTCTATCCCCAAAACAGCTAAAGCAAGCAAAGCCAGTCCAGTCTAATCTTTCATTCATGAATCATACACGCCGACATCGGCCGGCTCTCATGCCAACCCCTTCTCATTATTATTGTGCAACACAGGAAACCAAAAAGATTCATCCAGAAGCAAAGCCCCCATAACTAATACTCGAGCGCAGATTAATAAGCATACCGATACGTCGGCGCCATATCGCCCATATACTCCTCCTCGGCCTCGGTGATGGCGTTCAGATCGACCGTGCCCTCCGCAATCGCCCGGTCGCGTTTGCGGTTGTCGTGCCAGATGGCCAGGAAGTACAAGCAGGACATGGCGGCCGAGAAGGCCAGGAAGGAGACGCCGATGATATAGCCGTTGCGGTAGAAGGGGGCGTCCTTCGATAGGAAGGAGTAGGTGGAGATGATGCCGCCGACTGTTCATGGCCATTAGGGTTAGTACTGACCTCTTGGCGGTATATTTGAGGGGAGGATATAGGGAGAAGAGACACGCACTATTGCCGAATCCAATCTGCCAGGCGGTTCCCACACTGCGGCGCCGATGGCCGCCCAGGTTCATGGCGAACCAGCACACGAGCACGGGCATGGCGCTGTAGCAGCCGCTCGTCACCAGGAAGAGCGCCCCGTACTGGATGTGGTGCTGCGAGGTGCTGTGGATGTTGATGAGGATGCCGAACCCGGCCATGGCGACCAGCATGGGCAGCAGGGTGAAGAGGAAGCGGTGCTGGAAGCGATCGGACAGGTAGGCGATGCACATCGAGAAGCCGAACGCGGCGGCCCAGGGGGGGATGGAGTAGAACTGGGTCTTGATGGCTACACACACGGTGGTGGGTCAGCGCATGCGCATGCTGGTGTAAATGGTGGGGATAACATGACAACATACCTCCGTAGCCAAACGTCTTGATGATGGTCGGCGCGAAGTACGCGTATCCTGCGCGCAGCACGTATTAGTGACAGAGTCCCCATCCCAGAACACCTCCAGGATAAGACATACCGTAAGCCGTGACCACCTGGCCGAAATACATCCATCCACCGATGAAGATCTTGTCTGCAGTTCGTCCAGTCAGTTGCACCGCACACGCACAAGCCATCTCTCCGGGAAAGCACATACAATCCTTGAACACGGCCAGGATATCGCGCCAGCCCGTCTTCACATCGACTGCCGACTTGCCCGCGTCCTGCGCCAGCTTGTCGCGCAGGAACTCCCGTTCCTCGGGGGTGAGCCACTTGACGTCCTCGGGGAAGTCCGGCACGACGAAGAAGCAGCCCATGGCGACGACGCAGGTGATGATCCCCTCGATGATGAACACCCACCGCCAGCCCGCCAGCCCGCGCACCCCGTCCATCTTGCCGAGGCCGCTCGCCAGCAGCCCGCCAAACGCGCCGGCCAGCGTCGTCGAGCTGAAGAAGAAGCTAAACCGCTTCTGCGCCTCGCTGCGCTTGTACCACATTCCCAGGAGATAGAAGCCTGTTTGAGCCGGGCGATCAGTATGAAAAAGAAAAAGCCCACGCGTGAGAGAAACTCACACCCAGGAAACAATCCCGTCTCGAACATGCCCAGAAACCAGCGCGTGGCCATCAATCCCCCCCAATTTTGCACGAAACCTTGACATACCATCACCAGGCCGAAACCGAACATACACAGCGAGACTATACCCCAGAAGAAACATCGCATCAGCACTCAATTGCGCAAGTGGATTTCCGTGGTGTTTTGAGTTAACGTACGCCATGTATGCGGCTTCAACTTCTTCATCAACACATTGGAAGGAATCTCGAAGATGATGTACGGGACGAAGAAGATCGTCAGGGCGGTGTTGTATTTCGTGCCCGTCGTGATGTGGAGGTCGCTTTCGAGGCCCAGGACCGCCGCGTTACTGATGTTGACACTGCGCGATTCCTTGGTGTCAGAGAGCAACGAGCATGCGCGCGCACAAAAGAAGGGGGGGGTCTTTACCGATCCAGAAACGCCAGGAGATACATCACACACAGGCACGGCACCACATGCCAGTCGATCTTGGCCATGAGCTTGCGCTCGTTGACGGTGCCATATTGCGAGGGCTCCGGCGTCAGGTCGCCGTTGTCCACGGGTTGTTTTTCTGCAGTCATGGGAAAAAGGGGAGAAAAGTGGTCAGTGGGTTGCGATCGCAGGAGACAGAAAGACGATCGCAATATTTTGCGATGGCTGCTGAGGCGGGGGAGAAAGGGAGCTCACCATCCACGACCATAGTCTAATGCGCGTACGCAGCAAGGGGTGAATGCAGGTTGCTACCGAGGTCTACGGGATGGAGGGGGTACCGATATATCTAGGAAAAACGAAAGAAAAAGCAAAAGGAAGAGAGAGAAAAAAGCAAAGAGTCATCATTGCGACTCACGTACGGGCGCCAATGTATTTAAATGAGCGATCGACTCACAGGCGCACTGGGGCCAGCTGAGAGACGATGATTCCCTTAATCCTTGCCCAAAAAATGTGTTGCTCTCCGACCCCGGCGGTGGAGACGAACCTTGTGCATGAACCAACCATTCCGTACAGATCCAGAGTAGATGATGCGCTATGGGCAAGCTACCATTGCCGATCGAGTCATCTTTCCCCTCTCCCGCCTGTGGTCACCAAGTCACAGCTCAGTCTCTGCAGCTGGACGATGATTCCTGGGGATGGGATGTGGTCTAGTCTTACTAGCCTGGATGGCGCTCGGCTTTCCCCGCGGCGGACTCCGATGCCGCTCTCGCGGCCACTCAAGTCTTAACTACTCTGTAGCTCTTGGGTGATTGGGTGGGGACGGGGAAATACGAGGTCTTGCTGTCGCTCGGCGAGTCGGCGAGATCGGGCCTGCCATTTGTCATGTTTGGTTAAGATTGGCTTGCCTTTTCTCTTTCATGTCCAAAATTCGAAGATGTTTTAGTCCGTAGTATTCGACTAATCTTACTAAGAATAATAGAGGTTGAGGCCCTAGTCATTGATCATTGGGAAAAGATCTATTAGTTACCTAAGATGTTTTCTAAACTACTAATAGTAATTTCTAAATAAGAGAAACTCTTTATGTATTCTCTCATTCAGAAAATAGATCTCGAAAGACTCTCCTTGAACCAGAGTATTAGAACAAACAAGAAAAAAGAGACTGAGACAATATGATCTGAAGTCATTGCCTTTAGTTGTTTTTGATCTTATATGATTAGCCCTTCGATTGAAACCATGTGGGATAGAGACAACCCAGTGGGGTAGTTTGTCAAGAGTGAGTTTTGCTACAGCAAGATCAGCAGCTCTGACCCAGCGACTGCAATCTGGATCGACTCCACCGGTCGCCGATCAGGCTTCCATTCCGGGTCCGACCCAGTTCAAGGTCGGTATCATGACGATTGATGGAGTACTCGTTCCTCTAAATTTCTTTACTTCTCCTGCCAAAAAGAGGAGAGCAATGATGGTGCATACTTTACTACTTACTTCCACCGATGGCGTCGCAGCTGCTAATACTCGACAGCATTTGGTGATTGGAGGGCAAACCTGTTCTTCAGGAATAAGACCCACTTCAGCCCACTCAACCCTGAGTCAATGAGAGAAAGTGGATAAACCAGTCAGGGATACTGATCAGATTAAAGCCTCATATGGCATGGGATGGATGGTTTCATCTGGGGAAGCATCGACAACGTGCGATGCTGTACTCATCAAGCCTGCAGTGCTCGAATTATGTAACCTCTCCACTCTGTTGGAGCGGCTATCATACATGTTGTTCGTTTCATTCGTGATGCGTGAGAACTAGTGTTGCGTCCCGATGGGGTGCAGGATAGCAGACTCGAAGATAGAAACAATTGATCATTTCAAATCAGTAAGAACAATGGTGATCAGGCTACTCTCAAGAAAGTGTGCTAGATACTACATACCCACAGTCTATCAAACTCAACAATTCACCGAATGCACAGGGTAAACACTTGCTTCCGCACTCAAGCGCAGATGAACGTGCCATGCGCCTCCATGTCCAAACTCACAGCATCCAACAGCGGTGCCACTGTCATGCAGCACCGTCACGCACCTTTCGCCGTGGTTGACACGTCGCCTTGTACGCATACCCCAGTACCTTCGACCAACCTACATCCGCCCCATAGGTCAAGGTGCAGGAATTGACGTCGAACGGACTTGATGACCCCGGCCAAGTACTCCCAGATCTCGAGCCCGGCCTTCACATTGAGATGGCTTTTGACGATGAATTGGTGAAGTCATCACCTCATATGTTGTTTCAGCGTTTCCAGCAAGACATGGATCAATAGACCGACATGCGTGAATGCCACACAGGAGAGTGCCGGTCTCGACCAGTGTCCGTCGGTGTAGCGGTGGTATAGGGCGCAGAGGTCGATAACGCAAATGCAAGCAAGCTGGAGCAGATCCATATCGATTCCAGAGTTTCTGCAAATTTGCAAGATTAGCGCCACTGACAAGATGTTTGATATCGGGATCATGGCCGGCTGCTTTCTTACATGCGTGGGGAAAATGGCCGAATCAATGGTAGCGAACAAGACGTAATGATGCGGAGCTGGAGTGAGGATGGAATAAACCTGAAGGAGACGGGGTATAACATACCCTTATTCCAGTCCAACACTCCGATAATAAAGACAGCAACTGATACTAATATGGCTGCCTAACTATTCCAATTTGCATTCCAGCTCAGGAGATCACTACTAATGACTTTTGATGACCGACAGGCTCGATCCGGCCCACTAGTACACCAGCCTGGATGTGCGTGAGATGCTACGATATCTTAGTGAGGCCAATGAGATTACCCAGATACGGGATAGATACTGCATCTAGGTACTGATCTGTGCTAGTTTATAGTGCAGTGACGCGGCCTCACCGCGCTTAGAAGGCATTTAGTGGAGATCTTCGGATAGCTTCCGAATCTAGATGCTAGTCTTAGCAGACTCTGAACCGAACTAAGCTTTGCAACGGCGTACTCAACTGATAGGGCCAATCGCTGGGTATACATCCTTCCCGTTTCCCTCTCTCGGTGAGATTCCGAGTCGTCATTGTTCCTGCCGCCAGGGAATCACCTCAGGCTAGAAGTGGTCTGGAAGAGAAGATCATTGGGACTAAAGGCTAGTGGTCTACTATATTCACTACAGTGATTATAGTGATCCCACGAGTCAATGTCAACCAAAAACAGAGAATTCTGCTGAGCCCATTGCAGGCAACTGTCCGTTACACAGTAAAGGTAAATGGTAGCAGCCTTCTTTTGTGCCTTACTACATATCTAACAATTCATCATCTACACTTCAAACAAATCCAAAGATATTAGTTCCAGGTATATATAGTCCAAACCAATAGCGCGTTGCGCGTGATATCAGCAGCCAGGTCTATCTGAAAGCGGTAAGAGCTACCTGACTGTGAAAAGGCGGCAGAATCCCGTCCCGTCTAAAGCGGAAGACAACCGCCTGGTGCGGGTCAGCTGACCGCGGGCCACCCCGATCGCGGTCGGAGTTTAGCCGATGTGCCCTGATGGGCCTTAGGTTCTGGCAGCAGAATTCCTAACTCTACTCCGTACATTTCGAATAAGTAGTTGAATCAGCCAAGCACTCGAACAATCCGATGGAAACCTACATCTCTTGCTACACATGGCAGTAACCCAGCTCTACGCGACCGATCTCACGGACAGGAAGAGTGGCGAGCTCAGGATCCACGCAACCCATTCAACCAAGTAAATCCCCCTTCCCTCGAGCCTATTATATGGGGAAGCGGGGAGCGGGATCGGCCCTGACGACCCAATTGCCGGCCACACCAAAGTGGCACACTTGTGCTGTGTGGAAGTTACATTTTGCTGGCCCAATTCCCCAATTTCGATTCCAGATCGGCGGGAGGAAAATCTTGGATCATCTGCGTAAATCTGTCTTTTTACTCATCATGATCATGTTTGGTTGACTTTCGCACGGAAGCTTGTCACACGGTGAACGCCGGAAAGCTTGTGCTGCTTGTCTCATTGCACGACTTGCTTTTTTTTTACTTTTTGTCTCCAAACCTGTCACAGCACATTCCTGCGAGGCTTATCCCATGTTGATTGTTGAGGCAGATGATACCCTCATATTATTAGGTTTATGGTCGAGGTGCTGGACCGTACGATTTAGGCAAGCTGTTCGGTGCGTCGGCTTGCTCGTTTACCTTCCACATATATTTCTGTTGCACCCGCAAGCCCCAGTTATGTTCCGACACACAACAAGTACCGTGGATCAACACAACAAACTTTGGAGACGAGTTAACTTTGAGCAGCTTGAGCTGACCTCCACCACAAAAATAGAACCATGAGGCTGATGCATCATGCGGCGAAGAGAGCACACATAAGCTCGCACCATGGTAGGCCTAAATCACGTGACATCATCAATGCCCGGCCGGATCGACAAACAGAAAAGGCACAGTACTTGGATCGTATTATCAAGGTTCAGTATTCAATGCTCACGAATCTAAGCTAAATACAGAAGAAAAGAAAAGACCGAGCATCTGCGATCCACATTACCAGGATTGACCTCCTGTTCCCGATGAGTACACATAGAAGTACGGCGTACACCCGGAGGGTCGTGTCATCGTTCCCGGGCCCTTGTCACGTCACACCCATTTTGTCCTCTTCCGAAAGAGCAACTCTACACAATCATTAGGTTCATGTCCCCCACCTTTCTTTCTTTCATGGCCTTGAAACGTCAGACTCTAGTAGTTCTGGTAGGTCCCATAGTTGCCGTAGTTGCCGTAGTTTCCGTAGTCCCCGTAGCCGGCCGGGGCGGTGGTGGCGCTCGCCGTGGCGGTTGAGGTCGCGGAAGAGGCGTCCTCTGCCTCCTTGGCGGCGGGCTCCTCCTCCCGCTTGTACGAGCCATAGTTCCCGTAGGTGCCGTAGTTGCCGTAGTCGCCGTAGCTGGCGGGGGCAGTGGTGGTGGTAGTGCTAGCGGCGGAGCTCGTGGTGCTGGAGGAGCTCTCGTCGCGCTTGTAGTTCTGGTAGTTACCATAGTTACCGTAGTTGCCATAATCGCCGTAGCTAGCGGGCGCGGTGGTGGTTGGGGCAGCCTCGATGGTCGAGGCTTCCTCCTTCTCCTCCTCGGGCTGCTCGTCGCGCTTGTACGAGCCGTAGTTGCCGTAGGTGCCGTAGTTCCCGTAGTCGCCGTAGCTGGCCGGGGCGGCGGTGGTGGTGCTGGCAGCAGCAGAGGTGGTCGACTCTTCGTCCTCACGCTTGTAGTTCTGGTAGTTTCCGTAGTTGCCATAGTCACCGTAGTTACCATAGCTGGCGGGCGCGGTGGTGGTGGTGGTGGCAGGAGCAGCGGTGGTCGACTCGTCCTCACGCTTGTAGTTCTGATAGTTGCCATAGCTGCCGTAGTCGCCGTAGTTACCGTAGTTGCCATAATTGGCGGGGGCAGTGGTGGTGGTGGTCGAAGCGCTGGAGGCATCGGCATCGCGCTTGTAGTTTTGATAGTTGCCGTAGCTGCCATAGTCCCCATAGTTGCCGTAGTTGCCGTAGTTGGCCGCGGCAGTGGTGGTGGAGGCGGCCGAGGAGGTCGAAGAGGAAGCAGCAGCCTCATCCGCGTCAGCACGCTTGTAGTTCTGGTAATTGCCATAGGCACCGTAGTTGCCGTAGTTGCCGTAGTTGCCATAGTTAGCGGGGGCAGTGGTGGTGGTGGCAGCAGTGGTAGCGGTCGAGGTGGCGGCCTCGGCCACCGGAGCGGCGCTCACGCCCAGCATGTTGCTGCCCAGGACGAGCAGGAGGCTCTTGGAAAGAGAATGCATGGTGTGTGGACGTCTCAAGACTGAAGAGGGGAGAGGGACAGGAGATCTAGGACAACTGCAGATGGGTGGTTGGGGAACTGCAAGGCAAAGGCCGGATCGCAGGCTGTATTTATAACTGCGTCTGCGAGATTTCTTTCATCCTCCTGATGATCCATAATTAGCAGCAGGAGAAAGAAACATCCGCAGCCAAAGCAGTTACAGCAGACGGTCTGCTAGAGTGCAGTCTATCGACCGGCGTGGGGAAGGCAACCTACAGGTCAGTAAACAGACTGATTGGCCACGTCTCGGATTGTACCATCGCATGGATGTGTGAAGAGAGGCCAAGAACCCAGCTTATGCCAATCACAAGATGATGAGGAGCAAATGGGATCCATCGGGGGTCCCGGTTACATGTTGCTTGCCTCACACTCTGTCCCGTGGAGCACCAATGTAGAATTGACTCAGATTATTCTGCAAGCCGAGAGATGAGCCTCTCTGCAGGTGGGAGGAGGAGGAGGGAAGTCGGACATTGCCTCGGTCGGACGAAGGAAATGGTCCGAAGCGGGGGGGGGGGGAGGGTTAGTGAATGATGTCGACAAGCAAACTTAAGATGCAACAGGCTAGAAGCAGGATTTGGAGGCAAGTGGAAAGTAAGGCATCTTTGCGTCATGTCTCAGATGGGCTTTCTCGGCTTTGCTGTTGAAAGAATGCGGAGCTGGGCTGTAAGGCGGGCAACACAGCAACAACCGAATATGAGACAGACATGCGGCTAAGCGGCGGATGTCTCACTTGGAGCAAATGAGCGGCCTTCCCGTCGACGGGGCACCATGCACTGGCCATGTCTTACTTTCCAAGTCACACCTCCGTCAGTCACATATTGATGGCAATCGATGGCAGTTGAAAGTCTAAGATGGGATATTATTAGCAGCGGAGGGTCACGGAGACCCCCCCCAAGAAGCTGATATCCACACCTCAGGCCATTCGACTTGGCTGGTTCAAGGCTAAGAATAAACATCCCGCCTGATCGCCTTTCTCACATCTACTCCCATTTTCCTGAAGATTCTTTTCTCTTTCTGCATGTTGTTGGGCTTCCCTTTTAAATCTAGATTGGCTGTTTCCACGATGAACCTCCCCAGAGATAACAGCTCCTTCGAGGACAAAATGCCGTCTTCCGAGCGCTCCACCTCCACCGACAGGGAGAGGCTCCTCATAGACGAGGAGGCTACTCAGTGGTCGCAAAATAACTTTTCCTCCAAACCGTTTCTCGGAGGGTGGTTACAAGTTCTGTTCGTGGTTGCTGTTGCGGTTCTGTCGTGTTTGGTGGGAGTCTTCCTCGGACACAATCAGAGGGACTTGGATGAGTCGTGCACGCGGCGGACCACACAGTACTGTAAGTCTATCCACACTGGAGAATGTTCAGGAAATACTCCAGATGCAGTGTCATGTGCAGAGATGGATTCAGTACCCAGCTAACGCGATCGCAGCACCTGTCATCGGCCAAGTTGGCCTCAAGTACCACCAACAACCCTTCAACGGCTCCCTGCTGAAGCAAAATATCTTCCGGCAAGATGCGAGCCCGGAAGTGGACGCAGCCTGGGAATCTCTCGGTGCCAACTGTATATTTAACCCCCTCCTGCTGCATGTGGCCACATACTGACCCGACCCCAGTCCGAGCGATCCGGGTCCCCGTCGAAGATGCCCAGAAATCCGGCTTGGCGAAGGACCAAGTCAAGATCCGGGAGAAATATGGCGGGGGATATCCCGCCAACGTGGAGGGCTTTCATCATTTGCACTGCCTGGTATGTCTGGCACTGCACTGTTACGGCTGTGAAGCTAACCCGAACAGAACCTCCTCCGCCAATCCCTCTACTACAACTACGACTACTACCACAACCTCGGCACCGGTGCCTTCACCAACGACGATTTCATTGTTCGACACCACGTCTGTAAGTGAACTCTCATCGTTGAACAAAATGACCCTGGACTGACAACCGCAGCGCACTGCCTCGACGTCCTCCGCCAGGAGCTCATGTGCAGTCTCGACGTCGGCGTCCTCGGCCAAGTCTGGGTGCATCCGGAGCACCCGGAGCCCTTTGTGGACTTCAACACGAAGCACCAGTGCCGGAATTTTGAGGAGATTCGGGAATGGGCGGAGAAGAACCAGCTGCCAGAGACGGTGCCCTCGGATTTCCTGGAGCCGCCCTTGTTGACGGATCGGGTGTATGAGGAGATTCCGTGAGGCGATGTAACTTAGAAGATTGTATATATAGAGCTGGGCAATGATTACTTGCATATATGACTCTTTCCTCGCTGTTTTCTAGACGATGTATCGAAGTGATTGTGGAATGCGAAGTTTGTCAACCCGATTGTCATGGCGGTATAGCAGAGACGCGATGCTCATTTAGCACTCCTGTCTCACGTAATCATTTATAGAATTTGGGCGCACATAGAAGCACTCAACATAGCCACAGGGCTCTGGGGCTCTGCCTGCCCTCGATACTATCTTTACATGCTCACTTTCCACATTACCGAACTTCACCGGAGCTCTACCCTGACTCCAAGATCTGGAAGTGGAAATACCACTAGAGCAAGTGGAAATAACCCACCCCCGGCATCACCCACCGGATAATCCCATCCCCGGCCCCGGTCGTCCCCCAAAAAACCACTCGCGCCACACCGAATCTGCAATTAAACAACTTAACGCAGAAACTCAAATCCACAGCCCTGAGCCACCACATTCCACCAGCTGAGCCCAAATCCCCCTTTCTTTTCTCAAAAAACGCCACCAGAATCCGAAACAAGCCCACAGGCCCCCCAACTTTATCTCAACAATCCCCTCCCTCCCCAACCCCAGGTGTACATACATCCAGTACACACCTAACAATACTACTCCCCAAAACCCCCCACAAGCACAACCCATGCCCCAGGCAAGCAAGGAGCAAAATATCTATGTGTAAAATGGACCTCCCGCAAATCTCCGGCCACCTCTCCCCAACCCCCCACGCCTACCCCACCTGCTGCCTGGCCCTCTCCAGCACCCTAGTCACCTACCTGGGGACGATCCTCCCCGCCCACCCGGGCTTCACCCTCTCCATCGGCAGCGGCTCCGGCCTGCTGGAGGCGCTGATCACGCTCCGCCACGCGACTGTGACGGTGGAAGGGGTGGAGGTGAGCGCCGCCGTCAACCGGTACATCGACGAGTTGGATATGAATGTCGTGCAGGGGACGTGGGATCTCCTCCCGCGGGCGGCGCGCGCGGCCGCGTGGATGTTCGTGTATCCGCGGGAGCCTGCGTTGGTGAGGCGGTATTTGGATGGGGTTGAGGGTTGTGGTGGTGGTGGTGGTGGTGCGGTGCGGATGGTGGTGTGGCTGGGGCCGAGGGCGGATTGGGGGGATTATGTGGGGTGTTTTGATGAGGGGGTTTGGGTCGGGGAAGAGCTGGGGGAGGAGGTGGGGGTGACGGGGTATGAGGTTTTGGTGGTTTTGAGGAAACGGGAAAAGGGTGAGGGTGAGTGAGCTGGATGGATTGACTGGGGTGTTTGTGTGATTTGATTAGCATGTTTGGGATGGGACTGATGTATTTGTGGGTTGTGCAGCGCTGGAATGAGGGTTCGGTGATGCTAGGTGTTGTGAGGTGTGGGAAGGGGGGACAGAGTGCGAGGGGCTGTGCTGGTGTCGTGGGTTGCATGCTTGCTGCTTGCTTGTTGGTTACAGCGTATGCATTAGTTGTGGCTCTTCGAGGAGTGCATCTTCCTCTTTGCCACCATTCTTGAGCTGCGATGATGCGCCGAGCGGAAACCTGGATTCGACCCGGCAGATTCAGCGAGGACCATCTCAAAGCAAACGACACAGCTCTGGGTTTTTCTTGAGATGCCTACCGATTGCAGTCAAGTGAATGTCTAGAGCTCGCCGGGTTGGAAAGTCAAGCCTGTGCTGCCCCGTTCGAAATCTCGCAGAAGATATTCCTCAGGCGAAAGATTGACGCTCATCGATGACTTGGCAATATCTGAACCGCTACTTGAAACAAGCAGTTCCACGACCACTGTGGGGTTGTCTCCACCCTTGCGATAACAAAGCAAATGACACCAAGACACGGAACGTTTTGTTGCGATAATCACGCACCCTTCAATCTCCTCTGTCCCATGAGCCGTTAGGGCTAGACGTGACCCCCTGACTCAGTGCGGTGGGGTTATGCTGAGTGAGCCGCCATGCAGCGAAGATCTAGACCCTGATACCGAGGATTGCCAATGTTGGTATATTATGATTTGATTGGTTAGATGGTATGGACAGGCAACCCTTGGAGCTGGAATTTGAAATTTACCCTGCAGACTACTACATGTCGCGACAGACGAAATACAAAGGAGAGCTCAATGGCGCGACAACACGAAGAGGGCCATGAGCATCATGCATATAACTTTCACCAAGCTACAAATCTCAAACAAGACACAATAGATCCCAAGTATTGTCTATCCCCAACTAGTCTATAAACCCATTCTGGTGTAGCCACGAAACATACATCAACCGATAGAAATGCCTACAGCACCGCCACCTTCTCCCCGCCCCGCAACCAGCGCACCTTCTCACTGATCCCCTCCGCCTCAAACACCTCTCGCAGCTCCTTCCAGAACTGCGTGAAATGGCCCCACGACTCGTAGTGCATCGGCACCAGCACGTCGGCCCGCAGCGCGCGGAACAGCCGCGCGCCATCCTTGCCACCCATCGTGATCTGCAGCTTGGGGCCCTCGGGGTCCTCCGGCATCGACACGTGCGCGTTGCCCAGGTTCATCACCGCGGCGCAGACGTGGTACCGGGCCGCGATCTGCTCGAGCTCCGGGATGTAGACCGTGTCGCCGGTGAAGTAGATGGCGTTGGGCAGGTTGTCGCGGCCCCGGCCGAAGCTTTCGGCCGTGACGAGGAACCCCGTGCATTCGGCGCCGGGGACGTGCTGCGTCGGCGTGGCGATGATGGTGAACTGTTGGCCGGCGATGCGCGTGGTGATGGTTGACCAGGGCTTCATGCCGTGCACGGCGGGCCGCGGGGCGAGGTTGCGCGCGCCGTCGACGGTCGTGAAGACCGGGCGCGCGTCGAGGAGCTGGCGGCCCGGCGGGTCGAGGTTGTCAGCGTGGTCTTCGTGGCTGAGGAGGACGGCGTCGATGACGGGCAGCTGGTCCAGGCGCAGCGCGGGGTCGTCTTCGACGCGGAGCACGATGTGGCCGGATGGGAACTCTGTGCCGGCAGGCGAGAAGAACGGGTCGGTGAGGAAGTTGACCCCATTGATCTCGAGGATGGCGGTGGCGGTGCCGATGTGGGTGATGTTCAGGGTGGGGGCCATTGTTGTTCGAGAAGGTAAACAGAGAGAGAGAGCTGGACTTTACCCAGGTTGTGAGAACTTGGCAATGCTGGTAGAGTCGAGTGAGTGTGTCCGATCGAGGTACTTATAGGTTCGAACCGTGAGGTCAAAAATTCAATGCTGATCTAAGTTCATGACAGATTTGTCAAGTTGAGCCCGCTATGTGGATTACTTGGCCGGCATCCCGCTTAAGATCTCCGGAGATTAGAGTTGGTTATCAATCCTGCAGGGGTTGTCATTAGCTCCAAGTGACTAAGAAGCCTTTACGTCAGGCGGGTGGAATTCCGGCAGGTGGGATGCCGGTAGGTGGGAGGAATTGGGATGTTGACAAATGGTGGAGACTACAAACATCGGCCACACCCGTTTCCACGGAATCGGTAAATAATTTGTATGTGAGGACTTTTAACCAACAGATAAATGGCTTATTCACTAGGATGCGAAAGCTCAGACTGGCTATAATGAAAGCAGTGTAAATGAGAGAGAATTGACCACAGACACAATATTATACTACTCATGCTTTGAGTACCTCAAATCATCGCGTTGTTTCGCAGTGTAGGAACAGCCGTCAGAAAACCTGACTGTCCGGCCTTATGCACCAAATACCCCTATAAACTCAATTCTTTCCTCAAGGAGACTCTATTGATTAAGGAATTCGCAGAACACTGATTGATACATGGTATATGCTTACCAACCTGCGATCCATAACGCCGGAGTAGAGCACAGTGATATGCAGTTACATTTTTACGATCCTATTTCAAATTTGGTTGTATGCCGACGAGTGTGATGCATTGCCACTTCTAGTTTATTTGAATAATACACAACCAACTGGATCCTCATCTCTCTCCGCAGAATGTTGCAGTTGTGAAGGCTGAGGGGATTGCGCTTAGGGCTTGTTCACTTCCGCGACAATGTCGACCCGAAAGAGGTTAGCACATAGCTGGAATCTTCATATGAGGGACAGTACATCAGAAAAGTAACATCCATTTGATATTCATCTCATTTTATCACTCGGCAAAGGAATTGGCGAGACAATATTCTATATCTATCACCACCACGCGCCACTTGTAACGGTATCACGCCCTGGCCTGCATCCTCTCCATCTCCTGGATCATGGGACTGGCCTTCCGGATGCGATGCCCGTAGAAGTAAAACACCACCGGGATGGAGATGCACGCCGCCTCCACCAGCCCCAGCAAAGTGCTCGCCCAGTTCAACCCCAGCGTCGCATACATGGAAGGTCCGGCCAGGGGCAGGCACGCTCCCATAATGCTGCGGATGAGCATGTTGCCCGCCAATGCCGAGGCCGTGTAGATCCCGTACGAGCGGGCCATGTAGTTACTGGCGTAGATGAACACAGTCACGTTGCCTGCCCCGAACGGGACACCGGAGAGGATGGGCACGATCCAGTGTACGTTGGGCGTGCACGTCCACGCGAACCACAGCTGCCCGACGGCGAGCAGTGTGGCCCCCAAGCAGACCACGCTGGCCATGGCCTCAGGGGGCACGAGGCCGGTGGCGGGATCTTTGCGATGCCGGTTGATGAGCCTGCGGAAGAGCGGCTCGCATGCGATGGCCAGCAGCACGCCGACGCCGATGCCGACGAAGGACAGACCGCCGTTGCCCGGGGACCAGCCCCGCTCGGTCTGGAAGGCGATGGGGAAGGCGACGAAGCAGAGATAGAGGACCCCGTAGATGAGCGCGACGTAGATGTCCCAGAACATGCTGAGATATCGAGTGTCAACAAGTGTTGATGAGAAACTGGACTGGGCAATCTCTTACCAAATGGGTTCGGTGAAAAGCATGACAAACGGCCGGCCAAAGCCCGTCTTGAGTCTCGCGGACAGACTCTCCCCGACATCGTACCGCGTCCACCATTTGGGATCGCCGGTCTGTTGGCGCATCTTGGCTGCTCGCTGGCGCAGAATCACTGGCGCGTAGGTTTCGTGGATGCACGCCATCAAGGCCAGGACGGCACCCCCGATAATCAGCACTAGCCAGTTTGTCCACCGCCACCCCAGATACTCGAACACGAAGCCTCCAATCATCGGTCCATAGACGGGCCCGTTCATCGGACCGATAGACCAGATGCCGAACGCCATGGCGCGGTGCTCGTCGGAGACCACATCGTTCACCGAGGCGGGCGAGTTCCCCATGATTGCGCTGCCGAAGAAGCCTCCAAAGAAACGGCTGATCAGAACGGCTTTGATGTTCGTGGCCAACGCACTCGGGAGGACGAGGAGCAAGAAGAGGGCCATCGAAAAAAGGTAGACGGGTCGCCGGCCGATGATCTCGCTCAGCGGCGCAAACACGATCGTTCCGATGCCCATGCCGCAGAGATAGGTTGTGACTCCGAGGAGGCCGACAATCTTTGAAATGTGAAACTCTTTCTCCAGACCGGGAATGCCAGACGTGTACAATGTGCTGAACAGGCTGACCACGGTCGCACCCAGGCTCATGGTGACCATCGTCAGGCCTCGGTACCAGATCGGCCAGAAGCGGGGATTGGCCGGGTCATTCGGCTCCCAGTCCAGCTCGTACTCCGGGAGGTTGGCTAGACTGGGTAGCTTAGATATCGTGGGCTCAGTGGTCTGGTGTGTGTAGCTCTCTGCATCAGCAGTGTAGCTGCGAGTCAACGTCGCATCCTCGTTCGACGCGCGTTCGGAGTCAGGGGGTTGCGGGTCGACCATTGTAGTGAAGTTATCCTTGAGACCAATCTGCCCTAAGAAGGAAGACCGTTTGGCTGGTATTTATACATTTCTCCTTAACGGGTTTCATATTTTGATATAGATGGGGCCGGTGGGATGGACCGAGTGGGATGCCAGCCAACTGTTAGAGCTTAGTCAATCCCACATCAAAAGGGGGGGGGGATCTTTGCCACTGCCGCCGCTTCCATTTCTATCCCACTCACCACCGAAAGCTGACGACTGTGGGACTTTTCTGAAAGTTCTAACAATGCCATCTCAAGCAAATGCTCGACCAGCCAAGTCCCGTTTCCCATGTGTTCATCCAGGCTGCCGCGCGACTTACCAGCGCAAAGAACATCTGAACAGACATTTAGCACGCCACGACCGGGCCCATCGCTTCTGCTGCCCACACTGTAGCAGCACTTTAGCCAGAAGGGATGTCCCCACTGCCCAGTCTCTTATGCAGGACAGCCCTACTGACTTCTCATCCAGCGACCTTCTCCGCCGCCATGTCCGGATCTACCATCCCGACAGGCAGCCTCCCTCGGCCCGGACACCCAAGGCCTGCAGCAACTGCCATGCACGCAAAGAACGCTGTGATGGCGGCAGTCCCTGTGCTCGATGTGCGCGACGAGGGGCGAGCTGCTCACGTAATCCCCATCTGGATCTCGCTCACGAGGAGGGCTGTGAAAATGTCTCAGAACCCCGGGAGCTTCTCAGCGTCGATCTTGTGGCGTCAGTCGCCGACGCATCCCGGTGGATCGGCCATGAGTATATCGACATCTACTTCAACAAGTTCCATCCCATCTGGCCGTTCCTCCATCGGACCACCTTCTATCCAGCTAAGGAACCATGCATCCTCCTCCAATCCATGTTGATGATGGGGTTGTGGATCAAGGGGGACCGGGAGGCGCGGCACACGGCGATGAAGTTCCACGACCGGCTATTGTCGGCGATCAGGGCTCAAAAGGTGAGCGTGGAAATCACCCCAATCCATCAAGACTCGTCGAGTCGGAAGGGTAACCTCGCACAGGATCAATGGCATGTACCAGAGTCAATGGGAAACCCTGACGATAGCAAACCATGGCCCATGGCGACATACCAGAGCATCCTTCTGCAACTCATATTCGCCGTGCTGACGGCTAAACCGGAGGTCCAACTGGACCTGAACTGCCGCTTCCGGCTCCCAGAACCTACCTACGAGCTTCTCACTGCGCTGGTGGCCACCTGCCGCCGACTGGGGCTGTTCTCGTATCCGAACATGCTCGCCCGGCATCATCCGACTGCCCCGGTGGCGCTTGTTTGGGTGAGCGTGGAGGAGACCAAGCGATTTGGTTTGGCTTTGTACAAGCTGTGCCGTTTATGCAGCAGCAGCACCTCCACTAGTCGAGCGAACACGGACAGTGGTGCGGATGAGCTTCTGACACTCGCGGACTTGGACTTTAGTATGCCGGATAGTGACGACTGGTGGAATGTTGCCTCAACGACGGACGCCTCGACTCCCCGTCACACGGGCTGGCACTCGACAGCCAGGGATAACCGCAACCCCGGTGGCTGGATCTCCCAGGCGTCAGCTCATCTGCGTGACCCTGGGGTTAGGTTGGACTGGATCTAATTTCTTCCGTGGGTTGTTACCGAGCTTCATTCTAATTGCCACTGCTACTGCTTTTTTTGTCGCTGAGCACCCTCACAGGATACCTAGCTCAACGAGAGAGTCAACCAGTGAGATTGGGGAATAAGAAAAGCAATGCCAGATTGATAAGCTCACTGTGCAGCGCCGATGCCATTACTACGCCTGCTGAACAAGAATATTCCGACTAGCAACTGCGGGAGAGCTGAGAAAATGCAGATGAGGGGCTAAATGGGGGGTTAGTGGGCGCCACCTAAAGAAGGTTTTGCACAAGGAGGGCGCTGCTCGAGCTTCCTTCTGGCTTGTGCAGTCAGGGGCCTGTGTCAATACAAATATATGTACGAGCCTCTGCGCGGCGTTAAAACACGTTTGATTTGAAATGGGATTTGACTGCTCGTTGATTGCTGCTGATCGGGACCTCTGCCGTCTGTTGCTCTCCGCACATGCTGGGAAATCTTTATCCCTGGAAACCACCCTTACATGATAAAAGGATCAAGCGGACGATTAGTGTAAGGTGATAGGAGCAGGACTATTGATCCGCCTGCAAAGCTCCAATCAACACGGGGTACAGAAGCGAGAATTGGGTCTGGCGGTAACAGAAATGACAGGTCCGAGATGCAAGGGGGACGATGCGGAATGTGCTGGTGGCACAACCCGGTGGTCAAGGCAGCGAAAACAACCCGATAGGCAAGACTCGAGAGGAATAGAAGAAGAGGAAAAGGTAGAACCTGCCAATAATGCCAATAACAAGGAAGATTCAGAAAGCAAAACAGGAGCCAAAGAGTTATATAGATGAGGTCTGTGGCTCATACCGTACATCGAAGATCCTTTGATCTCGCGAGAGTGACAATATTCATCTTATAACAGAGCCGTGTTCGTGCAAAACCGATCTGTGGCGGTTTGAATGTTTCATGATCAAAAACACCTCAAATATTCCTTCCCGCATAAGACGGGACGATAGCTCTTGGGGATGTCGCCGACGGAACTATCCTGGTATCAAAGAATCCGATGGGTTTCCGCGACCACCCTGGTCATTCTGCCTTTCTGCGTACTCTGCCCAGCCCACAAATCCAAGCGTCAACGGTCCGGCAAAAAGACGAATAGACCAGGCTTGCAGTCGCATCCATTCTAAAGTTGCAGTCTCTGAACCGGAACTCACTGTGAAAACCACCAGAGTCATAAGGTTGAGATGCGTCCTGAGCGGTGATGTGCACATTGCCCCAATTGAATATGGTGCGCAGGGACAAAACGGATAAGGAAGTCGGAGATGTCTCGATGCACACTAACACATTTCCCAATATGAATAAAGACTTATAAAGCTAGTTGATATCCTTGATTCCAAGATTATAGGTGCCCAACAGTGTACAAATAGTAGTCTCGCTGACTGGAGGACTATCATATTTATTCTATTCAGCAACAAACCTTCTATTATCGATCCCTAGAAATATACCAATAGGCCCACCCTAGATAGAGCCCGCTGTTCGCTACTCTATCGCTCTGTGAGTCCTCCCGCGCTGCAGTTGTAAAATCCACCTACCTTCCCTTTTTCTGATGCAGATCAAGTAGAGGCACACTTCCCACCCGTACAAACCAACTCATCGGAGCAATCATCCTCCGTTTCGCAGGAAGCTCCTACGCACGTCAGCAATGCCGATTCAAGCCCGGAGACGGGAATTTGAACCTACCCGCGCAATGGCCCTCCCAGGAGCAAGATCCTGTAGCGATGGTACCTGTTGCTGCAGCACTCGCACTCGCACTCACAGTCTTACTCCCCGCAGGACCGGTACTTGCGCCTGGGGTAGAACCCCCCTTCAACCCTGCCGCCTCCACAATATCCCCCAACGCCGTGCCAATCTGCACCTGATACACATAGGTATCGATGGCAACCGTCTCGCCGCGATACGCCCCGAACTTGGGCTCCGTTCGCCCCGTCCACGTATTGGCCGTCAGCCTGGTTCCTCCCCCGGCGGTTCCGAGGGTCTGCTGCTCGCCCTCGAAATAGAACTCCACCCACCCCGGGCGGCCCGTGTGGATCACCATCCCCACCGAGTAGACCGTATCGGTGTCGACGGTGCGGGACCACTGCGCCTCCCGCCCGCTCGAGCTATCCGCCTGGTACTGCAGGTGCAGCTGCCCGCTTTTGAACTCCAGGGAGAGCGGGATGTTCGCTCCGTTGGCGGCGGCGTTGTTGCCGGCGTAGGCCTTGCTGGGTCCCCCATCTCAAATCAGCATACCGATCATATCTCGTATCGCTTGTTCGACTTAGGAGAAGAATGGGGAGGTACAATTGAAAGATCATCAAACTCTGCTCAATCACCCCAAGCGAGAACTTGTAGCCAATGTAATAGGTCTTCCCTTCTTCGATCTGGTTGGCGAGGGCGTGGTACTCGGCGCGGATGTAGTCCTTCTTGCGGTGGTAGTGCAGGGCCGGGACGCCGTGGGGGTCGCTGGCCAGCTTGATGTAGAGGTCGTTGGTGTTCGTGGAGACCTTTTGGTCGCGCGCTTCTTCGAGGTTGAGGATGCCTAGGGTGGAAGGGGGGTCACCGTTGGCGGCGGAGAAATTAAGGAGGGGGGTGGAGAGGGCTGGAGGAAGGAGGGTGAGTGTTACGGCGAGGGGCGAGAGATGCATTTCGTGGTGGGGAGGTGATTGGTTGGGGTGGGTGAAAGGGTCGAGGAGAGATACGTGATTACCTAGGGCTTAGGAAGGATATGATGGCTTATCCGGGTCTGGTCCCAGGTTCTTATGGCAATTCAGCGTCAGGTGTTTGTGGGCAATACGAACACCTCGTGGGGGCCAAACGGGCGGAATTGTTAGTGTTCTCTACCGTGGTGAGCGAGAATCAGACAGGGTTCAGGGTCTAACATGTAGGGCTGCAGGCACGGGTGAAGGATGAAGGAATGGGGCCGAGTTGGAAGAGCCGTGGCGGCAGATGTGCCTCGGATCCTTCCATCGGCGATCCATTTGCCCTCTTCGGTTACATCTCCCTGATGCCCTCAAACCACGGGGGCCAAAATCGTGATCGACTTCCCACACAACGACACATCAAATGACAGCAGCTGGACCAGATATCGGGATATGTAATTTAACACGCGAATTGGATTATTTCGTATCGCTTCAGATTCCAGATATAAAAATGATCGGCCCTAGACATTTTGGCTGGTTCTTATGCATGTTTCGGCGGGCGTAGGTCAAATATGCCAGAGAAAGACTACTTATGATATCTCTTTCGTAGATTTGAACAATGAAATCAGTGATATAACAGGCGCAATATGCGCGTTGTGACACACAGCGTTGTTTCCCTTCTGATAAGCGAGGCCCGTGTTTAATTGGAGTTCGGCTGTCGAAATTACCGGAATAGGCAATAATGCATGCTAGGTCCGACTCCGATGCCGAGGGCCGCGCCTCACAAAGCGATAAGCGATGAACTTCATTCTCGATTTGCTCTGAATGTCTTTCTTCTCCCCACTCTATCTCTTGCGTGTGTCACTCCCCATGATTGTTTGCTGAGGGCTACGGTATGAAATGGCAACCCTCCGTCGCAACGGGCGGCTTTCTTCCTGCGAGCCATGCAGAAAAGCCAAGCTACGATGCGACCACCAGAGTCCCGTTTGTGGACGATGTCTCAACAGCAATCGAAATGAGCTCTGCTTCTATCATCCAGCTCCTCAGACCCAGCCGCGTGCATCCCCCATTGGCGTTTCATCACGAAGATCAAGAAAGCAAAGACCAAACAATCAGGTCACCTTTCGTGTGGATAGGAGAATATCCACCGCAGCTGCGCAAGGTCCGCTGCCAGCTTTGCCGTCGGGTTTGTCGCCGGTGATCGAAGACGCAAAAACACTATGCGAGGAGCACCTCCCGCGATGTGCTGGAAAGAACAAGCGGAACCCAAGACCAGGTCTTTTCGGGTTAGTCTCACCCCAAGACATCTTTAGCGAGTATGAAGATAGCTTGCAAAACGATGATCTCGCTCCTGAAGAGGCGGCATCGACGACCACGGCTCACCCAACCGACCCTGGCTCAGATCAGATCAAGCGTGGGGCTCGGATTTTGTTGCACCTGCAGAAGATCCGTTGGTTCCGTGCGATCATTGAGCTAAAGAACAAGACCTCACCTGGATGGGTTTTAGGCCCTGCTTTGACACGTGTCCTGTGCGATTCCATGGAGAGGATGTACGACTCGGCCGTGGGTGGCTCTCCGGACACGCACGCATCCTTACTACGCCTGTCGCGCCAGATCTGTGCCAACACATCGGAGGATATCCGAACGCACGCAGCCATGAGCGCCAACGAGTATTTTGAGTCGATCACGGCACGGTGGGAGACCGTCGGTCTCTTCTTTGCATTGCTTGGGACAGCACTGTTCAATACCCCCGACAGCGATCCCGTATTCACTAATCAAAACCCGTCAAAACTGTCGAAGGCTCAACTCCGAAGCATTTCCACTACGGCGGGGGAGCTGTGCTGCCAATTCTGCAACAGCGCCGCAACCAGCAGTGATCCCCTTTGCTGGCTCATGATCCAGCAGGTAGCCCTTCTGACTTCGATGTTTGGGGATAACGGTATGTACTCTTCTTTTTCGTACATTCTCGCCCGCCCAAATGGACGGCGGCTGAAACTGCGATAGACTACAGAGTGTGGCAGAAGCTCGGAGACTTATCGACCATCGTTTATGCATTCGGCCTGCATCAATCCGATCGAGACGTCCAACCAAGCCTCCCCTTCTTTTTGGTGGAGATCCGGAAGCGGGTGTTGGTGTGTGCGTATGCAATGGACAAGGAGCTGGCAACCTCTTTAGGGCGCCCCCCCCGGATCTGCTCGCGATACTGCCATCTCCCGCTTCCCTTGGATATTTCCTATGAGGAGATGGTTTGTCCTGGTACCACCGAGGAGACCGCACTGCTGAAACTTGATGCGAATGGTTGGAACACAGAAGGGAGATTCACGGTGGGTGTCAAGCTTCGCGTTGTGTTGATGACGAGTCTGCTGCGAGAAAGCACCTTGGAGCTGTCACTAAGCCCCGAGATCCGGAATCTTGAAGCCAAAGTCGAGTTCGTTACACCTGAAATTCCTAGCATACTATTATTCAAAACTGACTTCCGCGAGAATGGGCACAGAGACTTGATCCAAGAGTGCCGAAAGATGCAACAAAGCCTGCCTACCTTCATGCGTTGGTCGGCCGAGGAAGCGGCGACGGGTGCATACCGCTCAGCTCAAGACGAGGGCCGCGTCTTCGCACACATGGAATTCACCTACCAGGAGTTTTTGTTGCATCGCATCCTACTCAAGCGCCTGGGAGTCACCTCACTAGGTCTTCTAGAGAGCGCCGTTGATATTCTGACGACACTGCTGGACATCGTTGCCATGCAAGCTCGATCGGGGAAGTCCGCTATCAACATGTCCTGGGATGTACGACTACTTTGACCATTCCAGACCCTCTGCGCTTAGATCACGATTATCTGACGTACCTATCTCCTACAGTTGTGCTACATGGGCCTGCCTGCCGCAGGTGCGCTGACCTCGCAACTACTTGCCGGGCGCAGTTCCCAGATACCACCGTCGAGCCCGCCACCGCTACCGGCCAACTTCCGCTCCCGCGCCGTTCAGAAGCTAAGTGTTTTTGTTTCCCATCTGACGTCGCTAGTGCAGAACCACGACGGGAATTATGAGGTGGCCCAAAAGGGGGCGAAATTCATTCGATGGGCATTGGACCAGGTTCTTTCTCCCCCGCCAGTTCCGCACCCGGCTGTATGGAATGGAGACCCCGACCTGCCGCAGGGCTGGCCTCTGGACTGTGATTTGACTGAGGACTTTGACTTTTTGGCATGGTGTGATGCTGTGAATTGGTCGCAGGACTCCTTTTTAAGTCTTGCATGAGCGGGATATCTGGATGTATATCCTGACAAAGACTGCACTACGAAAGCTCTGCCTTGATACAAAGTTTCGACAAAGGAGGACAAGCGCAAGGCCAAAAGTTAGTGATGGAGACAAACCAGAAAAATGAGGTTCTATGAGCGAACTAAGGACAAGGTTCGATCACATGCAGTGTGCGATATTCTTTGCCTTCACCTCCCATGCCGATAATATATTTTTCTGTACTCAAATACAGCCAAAAACAAGCAATCACTTCTGAACAGTATGGTCCACCGCCTCCGGCACCGTGACCAACCCCCTCTTTTCCTTCGTCCGCCACTGCATCGCCTTCAAAATCCCATACAAGACGGTCAACGTCGGCATGGCCACTCCCTTGGCCCTGCCCTCGCGCACCGCCTCGCCCACCAGATTCTCAAACTCCGTGAACCGCCCGCTCCGCACATCCACCTGCATACTCGGCGGATTGTACATGGTGATCGGATCCATGGTGATCATAAAATCCAGGGTCTCGTCGGGCAGCTCCACGCCCGCGCACGCCTTCGCCGCAGCCTGAATCTCCCGCATGGCTGGTCTGACGAGGTCCTCAATCGCCCCCTCCGCCAACTGGATCCTCCCCGTATCAAGATCGGTGATGGCACAGATCGGGTTCAGACACGCGTTGTACAGCAACTTGCGCCACCGACTAAACGCCACGTCGGGGTTGAACTGCGGCTGGCACTTCCCGCCCGCGCCGTAGATTCGCACGAAGTCCTGCGCGGCGGCGTCTTCGACCTCCGGAGCGAGGCCCGCATTGCGGAAGGCGCCGATGTACAGCTCGTCGTCATCTTCATGCACGATCTTCCCCGGGGCGACTTGGTGAGAGCCGCAGAAGCTCACGCCGCTGAGGATGATGTTGGTGGGGAAGGCGGATTGCAGGGTTTTGTGGATGTTGAGGCCGTTTTGGAGTAAGACAATACGGGTGTGGCCCGGGGTGACGGCGGGATAGATTAGTGTTGCCACGGACGGGGGGATGTCGGCGTAGTTCTTGGTAGTTACGATGATGTAGTCGTAGGGAGGAAGTGACTCGTTGGTGAGGTCGGGGATGGTGTTGCGGACTGGTCTTGGGTGTTAGTTGAGACGATTCAGGAGGCTTAGGTGGTGGAGAGCGGGCGGAACAAGAGGGGTCCGTACGAATAGATGGCTTGAAGCCTTCGACCTCGCCGTGGTCGATGGATTTAATGGAGAAGCCATGTTCTTTGACGTGTTCGTAGTTGGATCGCAAGACGGCGGTGACAGTGGCTTGGCCGCCCAGTTCGAGGTTGAGGGCCCCGATGGTGCCGATGCCGCCGCAGCCGATCAGGAGGACGTTAGCTTTGTTCTGCATTTTGGTTGTTCCTGCTGTGATCAAGCAGGATGATGTAGGTTGGTCTGGGCAGATAAATATCGAGCCGGAGGGGTTGGGGGTCGAGCAAACGGGGTTCCAGGATCCAAGTTATCTCGCAGCTTATCAGATTAGGGCTGCAGGCTGGAGGATTTCTTCGATTTCCCCGCTTTGGGAATCAAACAGGCAAGTCATCCCGGCCTCACTTTCCGTTCTTATCTCCGCCTCTTCCCCCTCTTTTCCTCTTTTCTCGAGATGACCTCCCCCATTTGATCGCCATTCACTGCATGTTTATGATTTTTCTTTATCGATAAACTGACAGATACCATGACCGATGATCAGATAGCCGCGCCGCCTTCCCCGCACAGCCTCAAGCCCGCCTCGACCCGGTCACGGTCGCTGGGCGGCTGCGAGACCTGCCGCCGTCGGCATGCCAAATGTGATGAGACACGGCCATCCTGTCAGATGTGTGAGAGAGCGGGTCTCATTTGTGAGCAGTATGGCATCCGACTTCTGTTTGACTCGGGGGAGAGTCAAGGCTCGCGTTGTCGACGGCCGCTATTCACCGAGCACCGCCGCCAGCAGATGAGCGAGCAGCTGGTGGCTAGCCTCAACCCCCACAATGTCAACACTGTGCTCTCTCGATTGGATGGGGACTGTGAGGAGAGGGAAAGGGACGAGACACCCCCAACTCAGAGCTTCTTCACTCAGTTGGGACCATTTGGTGCCTTTCGTCTTGTTCGATCGGAGCCTGACCCCAGCCCCGTCTTGATAGAAACTCTCCCAGCAAACTCGGAGCTACCACTGGTAGAGATTCCTCCGGAAACTGGGCTCGATCTCGCGCTAGAGGATGCCTTTGCTAGTGACCCCTTGCTCGATTGCCTCTTTGGTAACCTGGAAGTCGATGGGTTCGGGGAGCTGTCGACGCAGAACTTCTTCAGTGCTGCCATGCCGCTATCCGAAGGGGATGACTTCTCTTCCCCATCCCAGTCCCTCACCAGTGGCTTGCTGATGGGGCCATCGACTGCCTCGTCAATAGGGCTGTCGTCTCCATTCTTGTCCGCACCAAGTCTGCGGTCCCCTCCGACCGTTACTAATCGCGCACCACCCGACGCTCCTTTCCTTCTGTCTGTCTACAAGCACGACGTCGTACCACTCTTCTCGCTAATCCAGTCGCGCAAGAATCCCTGGCAGACCTTGTTTGTGTCTAGCGCCATGGAGACCCTGGCCCGACTGACCATGGGTGAGAACGTTGCACCGACGCAGATGACCATCTTCAGCGCCATCCTCGCCACGGGCGCCTTTGCTCAACGAGGAGCCTCTGCCACGCGCAGCTCGGCAAATTACTGGGAAGGGCAAGCAGAAGGCCTTGCGGCGGAGGCGCAAACCTACCTGAAGCGGGCCTTGCGAGACGCGTCATCGACCGTCAAGAAGGTCAAGTACAAGGACATCCTCATCGCCCTCCTGTGCATCCATACCGTCTCGGTACGCATTCCTGATTCCATCATCCTGGACATCACTGATTGATCCAGGCATATCAAGGCAGCGAAGAACGCGTCCGTCGTTGTCTGCTTGACTGCGAGAATTGGGTGCGCTTCCGCGGCCTGCCCAAACCCCGCAAGTCGCGCAAAGTCCGCCTTCTGCACCACTGCTATGTCTACCTACGCATCTTTCATGAAAGCACCTCGGTGCTGCCCCCCGTGCCGCCGGATGGGGAGATTGACCATGCCTCACCGGAGGCTACCGTCGGCTCCATCGCGTCCAGCCGGTCATTCCGGCTTCGCCAATGGGAAGGCCGTCTCGACCAACGCATGGAGGAGCTCAAAGAGCCGCACCAGGGCGAGAACGACCTCCACCTGGAGATCCCCGGGCGGTGGGATTCGACCATGTATCCGCAGGTGTTCGGGCTGCCGGAGCCGCCGTTCTTCCTCCTCTCGCAGGTGACTCGGCTGGGCAACGAGCGGGATCTGGCCGACGCGGGTAGCAGCAGCAGCACACTGGACTTCAAACAGTTCAATGCGCGGGCACGCAGCCTCGAGCGCTGTATTTCCGCATGGCGGCCGCCGGCCCTCGCTGGCGAGGTTGATGGCACGGCGGATGCGGTGGAGCGCCGCAACGCCCGCCGCAGCTCCCAGCTCAGCAGCGTGTTGCACAAGGCGTTGCTGATCTTCTTCTACCGCCGGATCTATGATGTGGATCCGATGATCCTGCAGGATAAAGCGTGGCAGGTTCGGGAGGCGCTGGCCGAGTATGACGAAGAGATTGAGGGTCAAATTGCCGCGCCGTGCGTGGCGGCCCCGTTCCTGTGGGCGGCGTTTATTGCCGCGTGCGAAGCAATCAACCCGGCGTTGCAGAGTTGGTTCCTGCGATGGTTCGAGTCGGCTGCGCAGCGGAGCAGCGTCGGGGTGTTCGAGCACGCGCTGGGCGCCATCCGGCTGGTCTGGGAGCGCCAGCGTCAGAGTACAGGGATTACGGCTAGCTGGCCGCAGATCTTGCGCGAGGAGGGGATCAGTTTGTACTACATATGATGCCTCCGCCTAGAGCTTCTTCCGACTCGAAGCTTCCGTGGCTCTTGTGGCCTACCCACTACATAGTTTCTCCCGACTTTCTACCCAGCATCCCCTGGTGAAACCGTTGACATGGTCATTCCTGGCAGCTTAACCAGCATCGGCCCTACCTCCCACCCTTTCATCATCACCCAAAGAAGTCAAGAAGACCATTCATCCATCACGGACACATCTATAATTCGGAGGGTGCAGCCTCACCGCGTCTCCTCTGACCATCCTTTCCTCCCTTTCATCAACGGCAGCAGCAGCCGGCCCTTCATTGTCGATAATCGTCATCCACAATCCCCAACCAAATCGCATGTATTATTCTCCACAAACCTCCATATGCAGAACCCTTCATCCAATATACCTCTCAACGTTCAAAGGATTTCACAATTCCACAAAATATAATGCAAGACTCATCGAATCCCCCACCCCGCCAAGTAAAGTGTGGACGGATTGCGCCTTTCCGCGGAATGTGATGTTATTCAGCTCGAGGGCTTGGAGTGGAGGTGGCAAGGATCAAAGCAAGGCTGGCCTTGGACGGGATTGCCAGGGGGAGGCATATACTGTATGCATGATGGTGTGACTTTGGATGACTGCAGCATCCACGGGGTGGGTTGCAATCTTATTGAACCTAGACCTTAAAGAAGCTCAGGGTTGGCAGTATTCTGAAATGTGTCGGTTGTGAGAATGAGGGGTCGAGAACTTACGAGTGAAGCAAGGGGGCAGAGCGGCGAGACAAACCCGTCCAGAAGCAGTGGTCGTGCTCGGATGTCCGTGGTGCGGTGTGACCGCTCATTTCCTCTGGAGGGGGGAACTCGTAAGAGCTTGGGGAAGGTGACTACTTTTACCTGGCGTTATATGAATGGCGAAGGAGCCAGCGGCGTTTGGGGGTTGTAGACAGCTGGTGGGAAAGTCCAAGAGACGGGCACTGTGCCATCGGCTTTCAATGCGGTCTTAATATTGACTCTGGGGTGTGATGCGCCATTGTGGCTGGGGTGATCGACATCGGATTCCTGTTGTGATTATATTCTCATATTCGTTATATACAGATAGCAGGTGCATGCATTTATAGGCTTTGGACCGATGACATGCACCTCGCCAGCTCCCCAAAACGGCAACTCGGTGGAGAAACCTGCCTATCCGGTTATCGATATCAAACTGCTGCCAGATAAGTGGCCATCGAGGCAACGCCACCGATAGAGCAGCCAACCAGTCAGCGAGGGCTGGCTATCTCGGCGGAGATGCGAGCCCTATCTCTGCCGCTGCTCAATCGCTGCAGCCCCGGGACGCATATATAGTCAACCCCGGACTGGCAATCTAAACAACGCTCTGCGTTGCCCCTTTTCCTCTCCGCCCATCGTCACACCGGGCGACCAGCAACATGACAGCCAAAGCGATCTCCACCGACAAGGCTCTCGAGGCCCACGACCACGCGTCGCCCGACCCCACCCTCGACTATGGCGAAGGGGAGATGCAGCGTCTCCCCCACACGCAACGGGGCATCAAGTCGCGGCACGCGCAGATGCTGGCCATCGGGGGCACGATCGGCACCGGGCTCTTCGTCGGGGTCGGGTCTGCCCTGTCGATCGCGGGCCCGGCCTTCCTCCTCCTCTCGTACGCGCTCATCTGCCTCCTCGTCTACGCCGTCATCACCGCCACCACCGAGCTGAACACCTACCTGCCCATCCACGGATGCTCGATGGCCGCGTACGCGACGCGCTTCGTCTCCCCCTCCCTCGGCCTCTCCCTCGGCCTCCTCTACTGGTACAGCTTCGGCATTCTGGTCGCCTACGAAACCACCGCCGCGGCCCTGGTGATCGACTACTGGAGCAACCCGGTCCCGCTCGCCGCGTGGATCACCGTGATGCTGCTCGTAGTCTTCGCGTTGAACTTCAGCCCGGTGCGCATCTACGGCGAGACGGAATTCTGGTTCGCGTCGCTGAAGGTCTTCCTGATCCTCGGGCTCTTACTCCTCAGCTTTATCCTCTTCTGGGGCGGCGGACCGAGCCACACCCGGCTCGGCTTCCACTACTGGAACGACCCCGGGGCGACGAACACGTATCTCGTGCCCGGGGCCACGGGCCGCCTCTGCGCCTTCATCTACACGCTGTGCTACTCGGTCTTCTCCTTCAACTTCGGGCCGGAGCTCCTCGTCGTCGCCGCCGGCGAGATGCAGCACCCCCGGACCAATCTCCCGCGGGCCGCGCGCCAATTCTTCTACCGCCTGCTGGTCTTCTACGTGTGCGGCGTGCTCGCCATCGGGGTCATCTGCCCCAGCAACGCCGCCGGCCTGACGACGGGGACGGGGGTCAACGCCTCGCCGTGGGTGATCGCGATCCAGCACGCAGGCATCTCCGGCCTGGACTCCGTCGTCAACGCCGTGATCATCACCTCCGCCTGGTCCGCCGCCAACTCGTACCTGTACATGTCCAGCCGCACGCTGTACTCGCTCGCCGCGGCGGGCTCGGCCCCCGCGCTCTTCGCCCGCTGCAACCGCCACGGCGTGCCGTACTACGCCGTCCTGGCCAGTGCCACCTTCGGCGCCCTCGCCTACATGGACTGCAGCGCCGGCGCCTCCACCGTCTTCACCTGGTTCGTCAGCCTCACCAACTCCGCCGGCATGATCAGCTGGTCCGCCTGCGCCCTCGTCTACCTCCGCTTCCGCGCGGCGTGCGCCGTGCAGGGCGTCGCGGTGCCGTATCGCTCCCGCTGGCAGCCGGGGGGGGCTTGGGCGGCCCTGGCCGTCTGTCCGGTCATTCTCCTGGGGCAGGGGTTCCAGTATTTCGTGGCCGGGAATTGGAGTGTCAGTGGGTTTTTGACCAGTTATCTGGGCGCGTTTGTGTTTTTGGCGGTGTATGCGGTGAGGCGGGGGTGGGGGGCGTGGAGGTGGGGCGAGGGGTGGTGGGTGGGTTTGCTGGAGGTGGATTTGAGGGGTGGGTTGGAGGAGGTTGAGGCGTTGGAGGTGGAGGGCGTGTATGGGAATGATATTGGGGAGAAGGGGGGGTGGTGGGTGAGGGTTTGGGGGTGAATACTTTTGTTTTTTGGCTTGTGCGTTGTGTTTTTGGGTGTGATGTAGATTTTGTGAGGGTGAATTAACTATCAATGGTAACTTGTTGGCTGACCCTTGGACCGGATCGGATGGACTGTGAATCGGTGATACGGCAGACTCAGGGGATGTTATTCAGCAGGAGCAGATGTTGGATGAAGCTCAGCTTGTGTGGAGATTATCTGACGTGCAGGCCCGGGGTGAGGGTCTATAGCGGACTTTGTGTGTGGTACCGTGTCTATGGTGTTATTCCTTTTCTCATGTTGATGTTGGGATTGAGACTGCTCATCGGCAGCCTGGGGGTATATACGCCTACCCTGAGGGTTGAGACCACAGTGAAGCAAAGCCCTGAGATTATGTCTAGGATCACAGGCTGTGAGCCTTCGTCTTTGGACGTGTAGTGCGTCTCTACCTGGACACTTCTTCACGTCACAACTGTTCATTGCTACTTACCCAGACAGGGGCACGTGTTTCAATAAAGCTCGTCATGATTCATACCTCAACTCCTACCAAAGTCGCTACCTCCACGATGTAAAATTGCAACTGTGTCGCATATTCCTGCCCGAAGATATATTCAGCTAGCAGCCCGGTTCATATCTATACGAAATATATAATCTGCTCCAGCAGTCTACAACTTCGCCAAAACCCCCCTCTCCAACACCGCCAAATGCTCCGGCGTGATATCCGCGATCGTCCGACACCTATCACCCCGTTAGCAGAGACCCCACCTAACCCCGTAGGGACCGACTCACCCAGCAAGCATCATCGTCCGACAAAATTCATCATAAATAATCCGGATCGCCAAATCCACCCCTTGCTCCCCATTATACTGGACACGCAAGCGTTAGCACCTCCCTCTCCCCCACAAGAAAACGGAAAAGAGAGGAAACAAACCGCCAACCCCCAAATCGGCACCCTCCCCACGAAACAACAACTCGCCCCCAGCGCCAATGCCTTGAACACGTCCGATCCGCGACGGATGCCCCCGTCCACCGCCAAGGGGATGCGCCCCCGCGCGACGGGGGCGCACACCCGCAGCGCATCCAGCGTGGCGGGCACCCCGTCCAGCTGCCGCCCGCCGTGGTTGGAGATGAGCACCCCGTCGACGCCGTGCTGGATGGCGAGCTCGATGTCGGCGGGCGCGTAGACGCCCTTCAGCCAGATGGCGAGGCTGGTGTGCTGGCGCAGCCAGGGGATGGTTTTCGTCCAGTGGATGGTTGCGTCTTCCCTTGTTAGCTGCTTTCTTTAGGAATGCAAAAAGCAGAAGGAGGGGTGGGGGACCGGATACCATAACCCCGCTCGTACGTATCCTCCAGCCCCATCTCGGCCGCCCCAGCCAGCACGGGGAACTTCAAGTGCGGCGGGAAGTTGAAGTTGTTTCGGGATTCGTTGAGCCGGTTGCCCAGGATGGGGAGGTCGACGCTCACGAAGAGGGCTTTGTAGCCTGCTTCTGTTGGGTGAATATAGTGATCAGTATCTTTCCCTATACTGATCGGGTTCGAAGCATGGTTGTGTCTGCCGCCGACCCAGCGAACATCCCCTCCGCACGATGAACCCAAGAAAAGGACCGGGGACAACGAACTCTCCGCCGCTTGGATGATCCTCTCCGTGATACTGATGTCCTGGAAGAACGAGACCTGCATGATATACGGATTCCCCCGCCCCTCGCTCGCGGCGATCACCTCCTCCACGCTGGAGGTCGACCACGAGGACAGCGCCATCGGGATGTTATGGGCCGCGGCCGCGCGCGAGGTCCCCGTCTCGCCGTCGATGTGCGCGAGTTTGTGGGCTGCCGCCGGGGAGAAGCCGAACGGGAAGGCGATTCGACGGCCGAAAAGCGTGGTGGTTGTGTCGAGGTTGGAGACGTCGCGGAGCACCCGCGGCATGAGTTTGTAGCGGCCGTAGGCTGCTTCGTTGTCGCGGAGGCTGTCTTTCTTTGTGAGTATGGAGCTGGGGATGGGGATGGGGAAGGAGGAAGGGGAGGTAGGGTGTACGTGATCAGGTCGCCGGCGCCTTCGTTGAAGTAGTCTGTTTCTTTCGGTTAGGCTTTGTTGGGGCTGGGGATTGAGGCGTAGGAGTGGTGGCCACGAACCTCGTACGACCGGGGGTAGGCGTTTTTGCGCCTCGACCGCCAGGTCGGCGATGGTGAGGACTTTGGTGTCGTGGATTTTGCCGCGGTTGGACATTTTGGCGGTGTCTTCGTGGGTGATGGGGAGATGGGTTGGTGATGATTCTTGAAAGAGTTGAGAGCTATATACTTTCACTTCCTTGCTGGTGTCTACTGCCAGCTTCTCCGCATCGGCTACCTCCACGATAAGCCACTGTTGAGGCAGGTCATCCCGGGGCAGCCAACACGGCAAGCCACCCCGGATAAGATAGCCCTAATTGGATTGTCCCGCGATAGCCCGCCTGCAGGCGCATCCAACATTCATGCATCATCTCTGGATATAAGAACCCCGCTTCTACTACGTCTTTGCCACTCATTCAGCATT
Source organism: Aspergillus aculeatinus CBS 121060 (assembly GCF_003184765.1). Classification (NCBI taxonomy): domain Eukaryota; kingdom Fungi; phylum Ascomycota; class Eurotiomycetes; order Eurotiales; family Aspergillaceae; genus Aspergillus; species Aspergillus aculeatinus. Next base: position 440,680 of record NW_020291495.1, read on the forward strand.
ACTGTCACTGCAGGATCATCATGTCTACCAAAGCCATTGTGACAGACCCCGCCGCCTACCACGCCGCTGGGGTCATCTCCAACGGCCCTCTGCTGCACATCTCCGGTCAACCAGGCACCTTAGCGGGCAAGACTCCCTCCGATGGCGTCTCACAGATCCATTTGGCCTTGTTGAACTTGCACCGTGTCATCGCCGCGGCCGGCGCGTCTCCGCGTGACATTGTCAGTTTAACCCTCTACGTTGTCAATTACGATGCGGCCAACCGTCTACACCCGAGGCCCCTCCAGACCTTCCTCGCTGGCCATCTTCCTGCCGTGACTGTCGTGCCGGTTCCTGCTCTGGCCGTGCCGGAGTGGAAGTACGAGATCGCTGCGACCGTTGCAGTTCCATCGGCCACCGTTCCCCGCTCGCTGCCCTCGCCAACTGATGCCGACGTCGACGTCCTCGTCATCGGCGCAGGTCTCTCCGGTCTGGCAGCAGCCGAGTCGGTCCTCCAATCCGGCCTCTCCTGTCTCATCCTGGAAGGCCGGGACCGTGTAGGCGGCAAAACATGGACGGAGACCCTTCCCAGCGGCACAGGAGTCGTCGACCTGGGCGCCGCCTGGATCAATGACACCAACCAGACCGAGATGATCGCCCTCGCCCGACGCGCCAGCGTTGAGCTCATCGAGCAGAACACCACTGGCAACTGTCTGCTGGAGCAGGACAAGGGCCCTACCGTTCTCTTCCCCTACGGCCAAACCCCATGCGTAAGTTGCACCACCCTCGTCTCCACACTCAACCTCACCACACTAACAACCCCAGATCACACCGCAAATCCAATCCGAACTCGATAACGTCCGGGAAATGTGCGAGGCCGACTGCCAAGCACTCTCCTGCGAAAGCCCCACCGACCCCGCTCTCGACTCGCTCTCCTTCTACGCCTACCTGCAGTCCCGCGACGTCAGCCCCGCCGCTCTCGCGACAGCATCAGTCTGGACGCGCGCCATGCTCGGCCAAGAACCCACCGACATCTCGGCCCTCTACTTCCTGAACTACTGCCGCTCCGGCGGCGGCCTGATCCAGATGCGGTCCGACCGGCGCCACGGGGCGCAGTACCTGCGCGTCCGCGAGGGCACGCAGAGCTTTGCCCAGACCATGGCCGGCGACCTGCCGACAAACACCATCCACTTCAACGAGCGCGTAGACGCCATCCTCCCAAGTCCTCGCCCGGGGGTTGTCGTCCTCTCCCGGACGGGCCGCGCCATCCGCGCCAAGAAAGTGATCTGCTCCACCCCGACCCCGGTCCTCAACACCATCCAGTTCCACCCGCCGCTCCCGGCCAAGAAACAGCTGCTGGTCGACTCCTTCCGGTACGGCTACTACACCAAGGTGATGCTGGTGTTCCGGTCGGCCTGGTGGGTCGAGCGCGGGTATTGTGGGCTGGTGCAGTCGTTCAAGGGCCCCGCGTCCATCTATCGGGACACGAGCAGCCCCCGCGATGGCAAGTTCGTGCTCACGGCGTTCTTGGCGGGTGAGAGTGGCCGGCAGTGGGCGCGGGAGAAGGACCCGCGCGAGCGGGAGCAGGCGCTGCTGCGCCAGTTGGGGCGGATCTATGATGAGCCCGATGTCCCGGCCAACGAGTTTGTGGAAGCGTTGGGCCACGAGTGGAGCGAGGAGGAGTTGTCGGGCTGGGGGTGTCCGTGTCCGGCGCTGCCGCCGGGGGTGTTGACGCTGGCGGGCGAGGCGTTGCGGGAGCCGGTCGGGAATGTGCACTTTGTGGGGACGGAGACGGCGGCGGAGTGGAAGGGGTATATGGAGGGGGCGGTGCGGAGTGGGCGACGCGGGGCGAGGGAGGTGGTGCAGGGGTTGAATCGGAGTCGACTGTGATGATGGTGATGGATTGGGGAGTGAGCTGGAGAATAAAGATCAAGTTGGTGAGGAGAGGAGGTTGTGTTGACAGTAAAGTGTTTACAGTAAAGTGCAGGCGGAGATACGGGTCTCGGCCAATCCGTAACTCCGGCCTCCGCACAGTCGGGGATTACATAAGCCAATATCCCCCCTCGCGTTCATTTGTTGATTTGTTGCAGGGCTTCTCCTCCTCACACCCCTTAATATTATGATGACGACTGTAATCTCATCACTCCTGGTACCAAATCATCATGTCACTCCGACTCCGGCGCCTTCTCCCCGCCATTGTCATTATAGCTGTTATCTACACCTTCCACCACACCTTCAGCTTCTCCTCTTCACCTCCTGCTCTCCCTCTCCATCCCACCCCTTCCGACTGCGCCCTCCCCCCCATCTACGATGACGTGCTGGTCATCCTCAAAACCGGCATCACCGAAGCCCGCACCAAGGTGCCCCCGCACCTGACCACCACCCTGCGCTGCATCCCCAACTACGTGATCTACTCCGACTACGCCGAGCCCCTCTCCTCGACCGTCGCCACGCAAGACATCCTCGGCCCCTACATCTCCAGCACCACGAAATCCACCAACCCCGATTTCGGCCTGTACAACCGCGTGCGCCTGGCCGGCCACGCCGGCCTCACACCCGCCGACCTGGTCGCGGACGTCAACACGCCGATCGGCAAACCCAACAACCCGGGGTGGAAGCTGGACAAGTGGAAATTCCTGCCGATGGTCGACGCCGCGCTGGCCGCGCGTCCGTCGGCCCGGTGGTTCGTCTTCATGGAGGCCGACACCTACCTCCTCTGGCACAACCTGGCCGCCTGGCTGGCGCGCTTCGACCCCGCAAAACCGTGGTACCTGGGCAACCAGATGCAGATCGTGGACGCGCTGTTCGCGCACGGCGGGTCCGGGTTCGTGCTCTCGCGGCCGGCCATGGAGCTCGCCCGCGCCCTGCGGGCGCACAGCGGCGACGGCTGGGAGACGGCTGTCGATGCCCACTGGGCCGGCGACTGTCTGTTGGGGATCTTGCTGGAGAGCTGCGGCGTGGCGCTGACGTGGAGCTGGCCCATGTTGCAGATCGCGCCGCCGGGCGAGGTGGATTACTTCGGTGTGCGTGCGGATACCCCCGATCGGGTGTGGTGTTATCCCGCGGTGTCGTTTCATCATCTGGATGGGGAGGAGGATCTGCGTGGCTTGGTGGAGGTGGAGAAGGGGTGGGAGCGCGATGGGTATACCGGTCGGGTCATGGTTCATCGGGATGTGTTTTGGCGGGTGGTTTGGGGCCAGATTCAGTCCCCGAAGGATGGGTGGGATAATTTGGTGGGCGACGAGGTTGGGCTGACCGCCACGGTTGACGAGTGTAGGGAGATGTGTGCCCATGAGGCCCTGTGTCTGGGATATCGGTTTGCAGTTGGGGAGGGGAGGTGTTGGTTGGGAAGGGGGATGCAATTGGGGAAGAAGGCGGACGGTTTTACGTCTGGTTGGATGACGCATCGCATTCAGGCGGTTGCGGACAGTTTGGGCCGGTGTGAGACCATCAGTTGGATTGGGTGAGACTGGCTTTTGCAATTTTTCCATTTCGTGGATCAAGGGGGTATTTCTTGCACTATGGGTTTACGGATACCGTGCTGTCCTCCCCCTCCTCCTGTTTTTGCTGCTGCTGCTGCTCCAGGTAATACCCCTGGCTCGACCCTCGAATCACAAACTCCCGCGCCAGCCCCTTGACCTGCAAGTCGACCAGCTGCGCGTCGCGATACTCATATCGACCGAGCACGATCTCTCGGCCGGCCGAAAAATCAAATGGGCGCAGCACATCCACCCGAAACTGCACTTTGGGTTCCGCTCTGCTGTCCGCGGCCAGCTGCACCGCGCCCGTGACACTGTACAGGAAACGGTCCAGCGCGAGGAACCAATCCCAGCCTTCCTCGCCGGTGGTGGCGTATTCGTGCCAGAAGCTGCTGAAGAGGACGGTGGGCCGTCCGCCCGCGACCAGATCCTGGGCGGCCAGGCGCGCCTTGAAGGTCACCAGCGTTTGCACCTCCTCGTAGAAGCGGGGTAGTGCGGCCAGCAGCTCGTCCGGCGAGATGTCGGCGTCCGTCCCGGTGTTACCCAGGTAGTGTTGCAGGTAGTGGGCGAAGTGCGGTTGCTGCTGTTGCTGTTGGGCGGCGAGCGCGTAGAGTTGGGTTCTGGTGGTGTGGTCGGCCGCGTTGGCCCGCTGGGATTTCCACGGGAATTGGACGGCGTGGTCGGTGGGTGGAGGGTCGTGGGGAGGGGGTGGGAGACTGATGCCCACGCTGGAGACCGCGATGGTCTGGAGCAGGAGGATGAGGAGGAGAGGTATACGCATGGTGGGTGTGGTGTGAAGGAGTAGCTCTTGGGTAGTATGCGGGGTCGGACAAACGCGCTCAGCAGCAGCAGTAGTAGCAAAGAAAGCAAGAACCACCACAGAATTAGAATCGGAACAGAAAAGACAGACAACAGAGGGGAGAAAGAAAACAGCGAAAGAGAGAAAGACAGACCCTCAGACCCTCAGACCCTCATGGCCGGGTAACCTCAACCCTAGTCGGAAACCTCCATCAACCTCAAACGCAAGCAGTGGAGAGCGGGAAAAGCATTGCGCCTATCACCAGCCTGCATGGCTGGATCGACAACGGTCACCCCCGGATTCAGACATGGATCTTCCGACGATTCGTGATGCAGGGTCAGGGTCGTGATCGGGCACCTGGAGCTCCAGATTTACTTGATCCTGAGGAGTGGAGGGATGAGCAAACGGTGCTTCCGTCTGATGATGTTGATTATGACCGGGGGAATGCAGTAGCAGCCTGACGATTGCCTGATTCCGGCCTGCAGCAGCTGTCAAGCACGACGGGCAAGCATTCTGGCAGTGGGGCTGCCCAGTCGGCGGACCCACTGGGCTGAATCTGGGCCTTTCCCTTGTCGGCTTGGGGGGGTTGGCGTTTGTCTGGCGCGGCGTTTGCTGGCCATTGCAACTTTTGGTCAACGGTGGACACTGTCCATTTTACCTGGTCTCTTTATTAACACCTTTCCTGCTGCCTAGTCCTTCCATTCACGCCTGTGGTCTCTTTATTGGCACCCAGGCCTTTACCCAGTATTCTCATAACGGCCGTGCTTTTTATCCGGTTAATTTATCAACATTTTGCTCTGCCCCAGCTCCCCATTACCGGGTGTGCTCTGTATCCAGCCGCCCTATTAACACTGTACTCTCTACCAAGACTTCCCATTAACGGCCGTGCTTTTGACTATTCGCCGGTGAAGTTTTACTATTCTCACTCGCGTCACTTACTACCTCTACATACAAAATATATACATATATACCCCTCCAGCGATGCACCTCTGCCTCCATCTTTCTTCTGTTCAACTTTCTCTCATTCCTTCTTCTGTATATATATTTCTCGGTGTGTTTCATTTATTCCTTGGCCCATTGCAACTCAAAATGTTCTCTGTTCTGAATCTCTTTCAATCTTTTTTCATCCATACCTCAAGTTCACGGGAGTCCATGTCCCGTAACCGCCACTATCACCCGCCAAGTCCTACCTTAGAACCATGAGCAGCCCTTACTTGACCTCCAAACTGTCCACGGAAGCACCTCCAATCCAGGCCCTATGCTCCATGAAGTCAGTACTGTGACCCCTCTGTGAACCCGCTCGCTCTTTTGCTAACTGTTTAGAGAGAGTCTCTTTGCAAGCCGATTTCCCCGGGGCTGTCAACAAAGGCATCCCCGTGAATAGCGACGCGCAGCAGTTGGGTTGACGGCGTGCCTACATCCCCCAGTAAGATTCTTGTTCCTGGTTTTCACTCAGACCAAGCCTTGAACTAACATCCTCTGCACACTGCATCTAGGAATCATGACTCGCCGTCTGCCTCCACATGCAACATGAAGTGAGGGATACAGCGAGCTTATGTGCGAGCGAGACATCGCACACGCACCAGCTGCTGCAGATTGGAAGCTTGGCGGACGGTCAGAGGGACCGGTTGAGATAGTCCTCTCTGCACGCATGTCTGCTCCGGAGCCCAGGTTCGCTGGTGAGACGGTCTGCTTCGACATCGGGTTGTGCTTGAGTTAACCCTGGGTAAGCGACCATTTCTTCTTCCGTTGGCTGTTGAGAATTGTTGCTGATGCTTAGGGCTTAGACACGAGCCGTCATATTATCCAATAGTTAGATCAGACGGCTGCTATCGAGCCATTGGCGCTTCAAGGGTTGTGCTTAAGGAGTGTCGAGGACGTCTTGGCCAGCTGAGGGGATGGGAGTCGCTCTTGGATGAGGAGGTACGTGAGTTCGGTCGGCGCTTGAAACTGAGACATAGACGAAGGGTCTACAGTAAGTACATCACCACCTTCTCTCATTGTCCCAGCCGCAGAGGGAAGGGGCTTGTTGCACAACCGTACTGACGCTTTTGCGACCGATAGGATCTATGTCTGAACCCCCAAACCTAGCTGGCGAACATGCACCACACCCCTCGATTCGGCTACAGTGATCCACTGGGAGATGGTCTCGTTCCGAGTCGTCCGAGCCCCCAACTGGGACTGGACCACTGGACTACCCTCTAAGCATTACCCTCCACGTCCAAAAAATCCACCTGTCCAACATCCAATCCGTCTCCAAATCCAGTACTGTCTCTTGAGCTCCTGGATCGCCGAGGCCCTTCTGCAACATGCCGTTCATTACCACCACCACCAATATGGAGTCTACACCCGACGTCCGGGTGTTAACTCATATACAGTTCACGAGCACCAGCAGACCATCGTCGTATCAGGCACCCTGGATGACGGAATGCGGCCCCTTACCTTCACGGCTTGTGCCGCACAGGCCTTCTCGTGCAGTGCTATTGTGAGCTACGAGCCTGAGGAGAACCGTGATCAGCCCAGCAAGGCTCGGGAAATGGTGCAATGTGTCACACACTGCGTATAGTGGACATGGATCACCTCAGGGTCGCTGTCTTCCACCCGATGTGCACTTCAACCCTACTTGTCATGTCAGTCGCCATGGCGTCCTGCCCGAGGAAGGGGAAAGGTACTCCGGAGTATGTGGTGGATCGTACCACACGTCGGCGCCGGTGATTCAACCCATGCTCCAGCAGCCAGACCAAGTCATGCCTGGACCATGTCCGATTCATACTGGGACACGCCTGGACAGTCGTTCCTTCCTCAATCACTTTCGCCGATCATTCATCGGCTCGTTCCCTGAGCCTGCGGCACCTGTTGAGGCTGCTGAGCTTGGTTAACCCGCGGGACCCTCGCAATGTTCATCCCGGATACTGCGCACGGTCTTGCATGACACACTGGCCGTGCAGATCAGTTGCATTCCTCAGTACAAGGCTTCATCCACTGAACGGACGAGTGCCAGTGCGACCACCTTCTTGGCCGCATACCACACGGCTTCCTGGGCATGCTCTGGATCCCACCTGTGAAAAACACGGTGAACTTCGACCCAAGGTATATGTATTGGCAGCAGTACTTGTTTTTCATGAGGCATTGTCGGACCAACACCTAACCTTCCAACAGCGGCGTCGTCAACCCCCCGAACCTCCCGAACCCCACGCACCCCCAGAAAACAACCCCCCGCCCGAAATCCACACCCTGCCCGCCAACTTGGAAATGCCCCTCCGGCAAGGGCTTCGACGCCGGCAGCCCGATCCGCTGCCTCCACAAGGAGCCCGGGCGGTACGTCTGCATGTCGCCGGTGGGGTGGGCGCGCCCGCACTGCCAGCGGGTGTTTCCGTCGCTGTGCCACCTCCGGCAGCATCTGCGAGCAGGAAGAGCCGAAACGGAATTGTTTGGCTCTTATGCGCCCTTCAGATTCTGCGCGTCCGCTATCCGGTCACCGTCCAGGAACGCGTTACCCTCACGGGGTAGTTCCGCTACCTGAACTGCCACACCTACTGGCACATGACCGGCATGGTTGTTGCTCCAGCAAGACAGGCGGCAATAGTCCCATGGAACGGAATCACGGTCGAGACCCTCGAGGCCTTCCCGTGCGTCTAGCGGATGAGTCTCTCATAAAGAACAACCACAGGAGTAGTTCCTCATCACAGTCATGATGAAATAAGTGTCTTGGAGTGCTGATCCCTCCACTAGGGCATTGCTGTTCACATCTCCCGTGGTCGAGAACTAGCAAAAGCTACCTTCGCGTTCAGCCTTCGTCGACGTCGTCGAGGAACGGGCCATTGCGAGGAGAGAAGTCGCGCCTTTCGAGAGACTTTTGAGCCTTAGTCGCTGAAGATGACTGGCGCGTAAAGATTGCTCACAGCATCATACCCGTCCCTGCATCACTACCTCTGTTTAGATGCCCAATGCGACGCGCTTCCCGACCCGTGACTGCAAGAAGAACTACTCAACAGAGGCACGATACCAAGATATCGGACCCCAGTCAGGATGAACTGCCGCGTAAGACAATGCAATGTTCCTGTCCCCGGATACAGTTTCGCGTCAGACATGACGGCAACCACATCATTACCATGCATGTTCACGTTGCTGAGCGAAGAGCGATGGCTATGCTCAACATTCCCCGGGGAAAATAGTCGAATCCCCACCTTCTGAGCGGCTCGGTACTGAGCACTGGGAGTTCTACTGTCTCGGTCGGGTTTGGTGCCCTGATGCCTTTGCAGCCATGAAAGGCTGGGTCCGGGACCGAGGCAACATACCTCGGGAGGTCATACGCGCATCTTCAGCCGGAACGCTGCGGCGCCCGGCGACCGTAACGCAACGTGAACTTGATTTGTGTCCGCGCGTCGCAGAATTCAAAGATATCGTCACCCCGAGATCGGCAGGCAAAGTGAGGACGCGATCCAGCACCTGGGGAACTTGCAGATCTGTCTCCGGGGCATCGCCCGGTCTCTGGCCCAGCTTCTCATCGTCGTCGCATGTTCCACGGAAATGAGGGTCCAAACGACTGGTTACCGTTGACGTACCTAGACGACGCTAATGACAAACCAGGGAAAGGCCTGCGGGCATTTCCTCATGGCTGTGTCTTTTCGAGGTCTCTGCGCGCAGCAGCCCCACCCTCCTGGGTGTCTCGTTAGCAGACTACGTTGATTCATCGACTCTCCCCACCGCAGAGCACCGAGAAGGAAGCCCACAACAACTCGCGAGTACGCTATTGATTGCTCTGGCTCATCAAACCTCCCACAGATTACTCGAAGAGGATATTCACCAGAAGGCATCCTCAACACCAATCCTCGAGGAGAAATGGCATGAAGCCAGGGGTCCTACTCATGGAGATCATAGGAAACCCAGAGCAAACCCGGCGAACGGGGCAAACCAAGTAGACAGGGCAACGACTCTAGCACCGAGGCTCCGCGGACTACCCAAGACGCAGGCTTTGACAGAGAAATGGCAACGAGAACACGCGTCTGGCCAGCGGTCTACCGCCAAGACCATGCCTCGGCCGTCTTCCCAGGGTGTTCTGACTACCGATACCCCCGTCGGGACATCGTCACCATTCGGGATCCGCACCGATGCCGGGCAATAGGCGCGAAGAACACGAGAGAACGTGTGTCTTCTGGGCCGAGTGGCCTTCTCGACTGGCAAGAGGATGATGGACTGGGCGGACATGGAGGAACATTACACCAAAGGGAGATTGGCCGGAGGATAGATCTTCTGCGGCGTGTTTCCCATCTTGCTACCGGAAAAGGTCGAGACCGTTGGAGCCTGGGGGAAGTAAGCCGGCTTCCGGGTGGTAGCACACTTCCTCCGGAGGGATTGCGGCTCCATCCACGGGATGAGCTGCAAGTGATCTTAGCTGATGAGAGAGCTTTGATGCTTTGTCCCTTGCAGTGGGGGCTTTTTGATAATCCTGAGGTGGACCGGGATTTCCCTGAAACACCCAGTTTGTGAATATCCAGGAAGGAAGTTGATATCGGTATTCGAAAGTGGATTCCACCCTGAAAGATCAATTGCACCGACTGCTTGAGTCATTCCAGGCTACCGATGACATGAATCACGTCCTTGACAACATCAACTGGACTGAGGAGACAGCGCTCATGACGGCTCTAGCTGTGGCTGGTTCTGAAGAAGGACAGAAATTGACGCTTAGATCCGAAAGCGATGTCCGACAAGAAGCCAAAGCGAGATTTTAGTTTCCGCATGCACGGAAAGCCTCCTTCTTCCATCCGAGGTTGAGTAGAACCGAGTTCGTGTCTTTTCTGGTAGTCTCACCTCCTTATGCGCCTCCCAGCCGAGCCACGAATCCAGCCTTGGGGATTGTGCGTTCAAGGCTCTCGAGCTCTGTTGGTGGAGTGGAGACACCGTGGCCCGCTCCCCACTTGATTGTACCTAATTTTCTGGCCGTGCGCTGCACCGTCGCGGCTCACCCGTGGAATCTTGTGAGGCATCTGCGGCGAGGAGACTGCGAGACCCTCTCACTCGTCGAAGACGTCCCCCCCGGGACCGAGATTCGCAACTTTCGAAATCGACCGCGAGTGTGGAGCTCTCATCCGACCACACCGCATCAGAGCCGACCAGGTGCACTGCGGCCTGCCGTAGCCTGACCCTGCGAACTCGGCTACGAGCTCTCCTTTCTCAGGCGGAACTTGTGATTATGATTGACACACTGGACTAGATGCTGTGCGATTGAAAAGATGATAGGCGGTTCTTGAAAGCAGACTGGATCGACACCCAGTGTTGAGCCGAGGTCTGAGTCCCGGTCCTTAAGCTTCCGCGATGATGCTCACGGCTCGAGCAGTGAAGACCTTCCATCCAGGGGCGAGGCTTGGGAGAGAAACGTCTTTGTGCCTTGAGGTTGAGTCCGAACGTCAAGCTGCGTCCTCAGTCGTCTGGTAGTTTTGATGCCCTACACAATTGCTCCTCTTGCTGGCGTTTTGAAAGACACCCGCTGGGCGGAATAGTCGCGCAGCCCCCCTCCAGAACAGGTGACGCGCTGACCCAAGGCGATTGTTCCACGCAATGGTCTTGAATCTGACCGATAGACTAGAAAGCACGCACTGTTTCCTCCTATTGGGAAAGCCCCCGGTTACTCTCATTTCAAGCCCAAGCGGCCAAGCTTGCTTTTGCATTTCCAGATATTATAGGGTTTCCCTCGGATTGAATCGTCAAACACGATACCAATTGACAAACCTGGCTCTCGTCATTCTGCTATCATGAACCTGTGGATGGACCTAGTTCATCGTTGCGCCGGTCAGGTCCTAATCATCGCGCCCACCAACCAGGTTGTCGACCAGATTGCATTGGCATTAGCACAGAGTTTACTATGAGAGTCCATGCTACCGATGTGCAAGTCTGGAACAGTACCGTGGACCTCTCCTTGAACAGATTCGGCGCTGGGATTCAAGTGGACAAGGTGACCTTGAACAGAGTCAAGAACAAAGGGGGTAATCCTTGCCGCCTCTGCCAAAGCGTCCGGCAGCCTCAGTCCCGACGCCCGGCGGCGACATCAAGTGCATCCACCTCCAGCCCCGTCAATTCGTGTGTATGAGCTCCCCTTGGCTCAGACCGCGTTCACTGCGTACGGAAGCTTGGCTCGCTGGCGCTGTTGCGTCGACCTCATATGGTCCTGTATGACCCGCAGACGCAGATGTGCGAGCACTGCGGGAGGTGTCTTTCTCGGAGCTTTCCGTGGGATTTGCATCTTGCGGGAGCATCGGGGGAAGTGGGAAGAGGAGAGGGTTGGGGAAGAGGTGGGCGAGCGTGGAGAAGAAAAGCACAGGAGGCTCGTTGCTACTGCAGTCCGGGAGACGGGCTAATCACCATAGTACACGTGAACAAGAGCAAGTTTCTGATTCATTCTGCGCCCCTCCAGCTACCTCGCTTTTATCCTGATTCCACTTTGCGAATGCGGCTTGCTCAGACGAACGCGAACTTCCCCACCAGGCGCCCGCAGGAAGTGTGGGCACGGTGCTATGCTTGCGGCGCTGTGGCTGAACTCACTCAGGGTTGCAATCAAATGACGTGGGTCTCTCTGACATGATTTCATTCTAACACTGTTCTTTGGCCTATGGTTGCCACTGCGTCGCGGAGTTCAACTTTGAGTGCGGTGCCGGATGACGGACATGCCTCCCCTCAGTCGGAGGAAGGTAATCTATTTGGCAGACTTGGACGGGCCGCTAATGCAGCATTCACTGCATAAAATGCACATTCTAGCTATACGACATCGTATCGCCTACGGTCAGACTGTCGAAGCTGTGGTGACGCACACCCCTTACCAGAGACAAGAAAAGCGGGTGGTTTCCAGCATTTTCAGGGTCTACGACTCAGCCTCGGGCTCGGTCTCTTCTTGAACACATCGGCATGTTGACCATGCCCAGCAGCAGGATGACGCAATTGAGCAGGGTGTGCAGGGTGCACCGGCCATGATACTTCAATCGCAGACGCAGAGCCTGCTGCATCTGTTCATTGGTGTTGCAGATGGCCTGGTAAAACAACGCGACACCGACCCCGCTTTTGCGGTATGGAGCAGATGATCCTATCTTCTGGGGTTGGGGACAATCTTCATATTTATCGTGCCAGGAACGCCTTCACGATCTTGTGGAACAGTCCAATAACGGAGTTCACTTCCTTATTTCCCACTTTCTTCCCACCAGTGTGGCGGAAAAAGAGGCGTCCATGCCCTCCTGGACGGTGCCAGGACCTTTGCGGCCCTGTTCTATGCCGTGGCTGCCCTGCACCTGCAGCTCCCCTAGCGTATATAGTCGCTGTTGAGGGCGGGCTGGGACATCCCGGTAACCTTCGTCGGGGCCTGTCAGAAACCGTGCCCTGGAGAACCCGCGGTGTGGCCAGCTGGATGATCTGATCTGCACCAACGCAGCGCGGGTCAGGGCTGCGACAACCAGCAGCGGGGCAGCCACCCATGTCCATAATTGGAGCAGTGGCGGCCCAGTCAGTATCTTTCCCCACCATACCAGATTGCAAAGGCCCTGATGGTAGGCCCCTGCCACGCCTAACGGTGACGATGTCATGCACGTTGGCCAGGAGGAACTTCGAGAGGATTCGGACTCTAAGCATGTGAAAGAAGATTGGTTTCAAGGCGTCTTTGATTCGAAGACGATACTCTGTGGATGAGTCGCCCTCGTCCCCTGTCGACTTCTGCGACCCCCGGCAGGACACGGCAAATGCATTCATGGTCTCTCTATCCATTGATCGTCTCAGCGAAGAGACCTTTGCCGCATTCCAACGCTTCTTGAACCTACCAAAGGACTGCAGACCCGGTCGGCAGCCCCGTGACAAAGTTCCCGCACCAGGCATGCAGATTTCCGCCAGAGCGTCCCAGCCGTTCAACCTTCGGTTCACGCCATCCACAGAAGGGATGAATGCCGTTCGGGGGCGGCATCTTCAAAGCGGGTACCGTCGGATCTGGAAAGACATAAACTCCGTCGGCCTGTCTCCCAACCAGCAAGGAAGTCTACGTCGTGTAGTAGGATGTGTTGAGGTTGTTTGCCATACTGCTTGCGGAAGCATATTCTACGAAAGCGTAAGCTATCATGCATGCCGGTCTGAAAGCTCGATTCCCGGGCCAAAGCTGGGACCTGCATTGGAAGGATCAGGATTTCCAGCTGAGGCACCATGGTCTCTGCCTGTCTGACTGACTGCGCTGGTTCAATGCATCGGACACGATCCCGAAGTATACTCAGGCGGGTCTTTCAAGCGTCATATCGCTCTTGGTTGGAAACTACTGCTGGAAGTCTGGATCCGACCAAACCAGCCCAGTCAGCTGGTGAACCTTTCAACCCAGATCGGCCGCGCTCGAGGCAAATTGCCGCCGGCTTTATATTCCCGGCGAGTCGTTGTACCTCGAAGATAATCTGCAGAGGTATATGGATCTTGGTTAATTATCTATCTGTACGGTGTCGGAGTCATGTGATTATGACAGATGGTACTACAACAGGCGCCTTGGTTATCTTCCCAGTCTATGCTCTCTGAACACTGAACAAGACGCCTAGAGACACACCCTGCACAAGATACCGTGTTCTCGTGCATCTACGGGGCTTAAGTTGGTGTTTACAATGGTCGGCAGAGTCTCGCCCCCGTTATTGGCCCAAAGAGCAAGCACCAATAATCACGGAACGGGTCGCGATGTTGTCAGTTTTTTGTTCGGCTGTGTTGAACTCCTCTATCCTTTGAACACGAGCTGCACGATATGTTACTTTAAGAGTATCGACTTCGCTACGTGGGTTTCCTTGGCTTTCACAGTTCCCCGCATTATTTGCACATTGGTCCCTCCGCATCCCTCTGTTCGAGTCAGCGCACGAAGTCTCTTCTGACAGGAGGTTCTTTCGTCTAGATTTCTTCAGAGAGAGTTTCAAAGCCTGCCAGACAATGCCTCTGAGAACAATTACAACAGACATCAGGGGCGCGCATCTGTGCTAGTCTTTTCAGTTCAGTTGTAGCGACCGCAGTCACCTTCTTCCACTTGATCGACAGTCAAGCGCGTTCATCTCAATCCCCTACACCCTACGCCTGCCTCTTTGTTCCCTAGCTCAGTCCATGATTCATCATCGCCACGGCTCTTGCCCGCCTTCTTGTTTGAACACGGACTCGACTTTCAAGAAGGCGTCGCAAACCACGCACGCCAAAACCCGCGCCCAGATTATGTTCTTCCGGTTGCCCTTCAGAATGGGATGGTCGCGGCCCTGCAGATCCTTCAACATTTCGGGGGTATGCTCAGCCATATCGAGCACGACGCTGGCGAAATAGTCGGGGTCTTCGCGTAGGGCCCATTGGTGGTCTTCCGCCGCGGAGGTGCGGTCCTACTATCAAGCCAGTGCGTATTGTCTACAATGCCGTGTCCACAGGGCACAGTCAACAGTGGGATCTCATCTGTCTTGGCGGTGTTGACGAGTCATCGTCTTGTGGTGTGCTCTTCGACTGGCACCCAATTTTCCATGGCATGATCCCTGCCGCGCTCCTCGTTCTCGCAGCATGTATCAGCTTCAGTGTCAATGTCTGTGAAGTGTTGATGGGAGCAATGACTTGCATGCTCTGTACCGTTTACCCATCTGAACCCTGAACGGGATCTGTCGCCCTTGATGACTCTTCAGCTCACTGTCTGTCGCGCACGCACTATTGATAGCATGTTCCGGCCGGGAGGCCCAGCTGTTGAGTTTCGGTTAACAGAGCAGCGGGTCCAGCGCATGCGAAACATCCTACGACGGATGCACGATCTGCCCATGGAATTGGGGGGGTTCCGGCGCAGATACACGACGCGGCCTCCGGTGCGAAATGTGTCATACCAACCATAGGTGGCACATCCTTGTGTGTTGTCTTTGTGCGGAGCAGATGAACTGGTGCGAGGTAACCACGGTAGACAAATGTCAGCGTGTGAAATGCGGTACCAAATGTTCCTCCACATCTACCACCAGGTGCTTGGATAGCCCCGCTGGCGCCCCGACGTTCTCCCTTCCCACCAGAACTACGAGATCGCTTACGCCCTCCCTGCGAAGCCGACCGGTCGGATGCGGCCGTGAGAACATGTGCAATCCACTCTCTACTACCGCTTCCGAATCCAGCAAGGAGGCCCAGGGATTTGTATTGTTCGGGTCACTGAACGGGCCCACACGCTTCCCGGGTCATTCTGGCTGGACTATGTTCCTGTGTTCGAGACGACGTGTCTGGGGACCGGGGGATGCCGCCGAGAACACCGGCCAGCAGCCGAACAACAACACCAAGGCCGCCGGGGACGCTTGCCTGTGGGATAGACTGGAACACCTCTCCCACGCATGGGTGAAATCCATCGACACCCGCCCTGGCGGCGTCGCACGGGGCTTGGGCATGGACTCCGCCGTCCGGATCTGGGAGCTGGTCTTCATGAAATAACAATTTATGCCACTGATGCGAGATTGGCTCCTGCACCGGCAGCAGTGGTTTGGCATCCGGGATATTCTCCAATCGCGCGACCCGGCCAGTGGAAAACCTCGCCAATGGAACAAGTTCCTTGGTGAGGAAATCCAGGCTCAGGCGAAAAGCCCGGAGCTCTGGCGCGAGTGGGCGAGAGATGAACGTCCTGGTACTGTACACCCAATCCTTGACCACCTGATTCCTGAAATCCTCACCCTCTCAGCCATGCGATGCCATATACGCCTGGCTCATTGGTTGTGGAGTGACTACCACACTGTCTCTCGCTTCGGCCTCAATGCAGCCACTTCCTGCTCGTTGTTGCATACAGAACCCTCCTTGCCATCAACCATGGCACCATCATCCTCACCTTTCCGCCGTAACCATCATGCCCATGCTCCAAGTGTACCTCAAACAGAACCCTGTGAAAAACTACATCCCACAAGCCTCGCACGGCTGCGTTCTGGCCCCATGCATGACCTCGTCGTGGCAGCTGTCCGGCCATCGGTGCCTGGGACCTTCCTCCTTCCTTCTCTCATCATCCCATCAATGAAACTCTTGTTTGGCCAGAACATCTCTTTCCATAGCATGACAGCAGCTCGGGCCGTCCATATTTGTGAACATCCCGAAACATTGGACGCGGTTCCTACCGAGGCGGGACATGCACGCGAACCGAAGCAGACTCTTGCGGACAAAGCCGATGGTCCAGACACATTCTAGCCACATAACGCAGCCTCGGCCACACGGTGACTCAAAAGCGATCCCGTGCCGGTTCGGAGACCGGTCAATCTGGATCCGCGGTGCTCTTTGATCTGCTTGAGCGTCGCACACCTGAGCCAGACGCAGGAGCCTATCTTCTCTGTAATGTACAGGGTTGCGGGTGGCCGGACACCACTGTTGCTGGTTGGCGCGAGTGCACCTCGTGGCCCAGTGTGCCAACCGGGACCTTGTCTCGGTTACCCAGAAGCAGGGAGAGGCGGCATCACCTATTACCAGCGCCTGCTTGACCTTTGTGACGCCTGTATGTCACGTGTCCTCTGCGTCTGCGGGGACGGCCCAAGGCCGTTCCTCACGCTCGGAAGCTCGATGCATGTTTTCCATCGTCCGACGATCATTCCAGTGGGTCGTCGGGGAACTGGAAGATGAGCTCGAATCTACCCTGGGTGTTGTTGGTCGGCTGATGCTCTCCATCCTACCCAGAAAATCTCTCTTCAACGTGACCGACATGCTGCCGTTAAACTCAGCTGTCCTTTTTGCACCAGCAAGTACCGCTCGAAGCAGCCCAGGAGCTCCGGAGGCAGTTGCTCGCTTTCCTCTACTCCCACCACCGGCTCTACATGGACAGGCTGGGGCGTCCGTTACCCAGCCTCGTCCTACATCAGATCAATCCGGCCTTTAGTCTCTCGGACTACCGCTGGATCCAACTCATTCTGCACCAACAGTTGAAGCCAACTCGCCCTCCAGCCTTCTTGCTCTCCAGCCGACGTGTAGTGAGAGGTGCAGGATTAGCATTGGCGGGCTTCTGACTGGTACTCTGCTTCCCATCCATCTTGCTTGAATCTTGATTTGGGGTGTGTCAACACGGCGTTCCTGCGCTGCAAAGGTGAATGTGCACTTGCAGCCCCCTTCGGAGGACTCTCAGCAGCTAACCGGGTATGAAGACTGGGTCCAGGACGGTGGCACGGACCGTGATGGAAAGGGACACGGAACCGGTATCATCAGCCTCGTGAGGCGCAATGCCTCTTTCTACAATCGAGGTGCAAGTGAAATCTTCGCCAGCCGTCCCACAGATTACGGCTGTCCCCGTCAGAAGCCGGGAAATCCTCCATCGACACCTTCTGTGGCAGGGTGATTCGATCTAACGTCCCGGAGGATTTCGCCTTGCCGGGGGCATGAGCGGAGACATTTCAGTGCAGCCCAAGGCCTGATGGACAGCGTGAATGACCTGTCCGAGACTGGAGCCGGATTCACACGGACTCCCATTCTCATGGCGAATGTCCGGACTCCGATTCTGATTCCGAGCCGCGGGTAGCAGCTATTCCCTTCGGGTTCGGAAGAGGACACTTTAATCTTGAACGAGTTCGTCGAGCGGGCGACAGCAATTGTCGCCAGTCGAAACGTCACGGAGGTGCTACCGGTACCAGCAGCGGTACTATGAGCATGGAAGCGGCGACATCGACTCTAACGCCCGTCATGCACAGTTTATCGGCGCCAATTGACAATCCTTGAACTTCCGGCGTGCTGGAGCACGTCGAGAAGATCCTCATGCCCATTCCGTCCAAGGCCTCCCAAAAAAAGGCGCAAGGGGGGGGTCACTCCGAGACACCAAGTGCTGGAGCACAGCTCCCACGGCTGATTATAATCAAGGCTGCCTGGGAGTGGGAGCTTGATCGACGAACTACTCAAGACAGTCAAAGTCCGCGGGCCATGATGAATTTGACAGGCACCTCAGCGGCCTGTCAGCAGCCCGCACAATGGGGAAGGATGGTTTGGTAGACTCTACCCTTTTCTTTACTCCTTTCTCCCATGACCGGACCTCTTCTTCATTGATCGATCTTTGTCTCGTGCAGAAGCTAGGATGGAGGATGACTGGGGTTCCCATGGGTCAGTGGCTGGTGCTCCCTGGTCGCCCATATCCCCCTCTCATACTTGGGGTCCAACACGCCCTGGAGCAGTCGATGGAACATCACGACCGTGACGGCTCAGACTATCTCAATAACCATTCTCGTCTCCCCGAGGTAGAATTGGCCTTCTGAGTATCTCCGGTGTTCGGCTCTGGTAATGGCGAATAGCTACCGCAAGTGGCCCCACCGGGGCAGACCCTGAGCGCCCTGTCACGCTCCTGTCAATCATTCGCGCAATTCGCGCCTGTCGCGCTCATCAACACCGCGGGATGAACGGCACCGGACGTCGTCACAGCTTCTCCGCTATTCGAATAGACCTTGCGATTGGAGCACGTGCCTATCGCATGCTGCTGAGAATAATCACCATGGGCAGGCTCAGACTAACTCTGCCAGTGGGCTTTGATATAACTTTCAAGCCCCGATAATCCAGCGTTCTTCACGGGCTTTCCGCGCCTGGTCCTACATAACCACAAAGCAGCGGACCGATGCGACCACAGCCTTCACTCAATCGGGCACTGAACTCCAGTGTTTGGTCACAACCTACCCTGTGGCCTCTGTGGGGCTTTACCTTGAGTGCTGCTGCGACACAGTGGTGCTGATTGAGCTCCGAAACCGCGACAAGCAGTTTCAAGCAGCAGGGCATATGACTCCCGTGGATCGCGATCGTGGAGGGCGACAAGCGGCTTGCACGGTGTGCGTCGCAACCGACACAACCACGCGGTTCCGGGGCAGACCTTTCCCCAGTGAGTCGTGGGGAATCAGCGCATCATCATCTACATCGACGAAGCGGCTGGGGTCCTCTTATCCGCTCCTCACTCATTTGTTTAGAGCGCATATTTTGTCCGCGAACAGTCTGCCCGACCAACTGCGGAGGTTTTGCTTCCATGCTTCTAGTTAGTCTAACAGACCCTCGAGTCCAAGCCATCGGCCTCATTTCAATTGACTAGAAGGATGCAGAAATTTTCTTCCCTGCTCCCATGTGAGATACGTCTCGTCGAACCCAAGAACCTCCTGTATACTATCTCGGAGAATACTCGTTCCATTGGCCAGCTGCGCCTTCTGGCGTCAAACAACAATGACGGCCCTCAACTCCGTCAACTACGCATAAAGGGGCCAGAGATCACACCACATTCTGGATGCTTCATGCGAATGTCATTCGGTTGGCCGAGAAAGCACTGCCGCTCGTGGTACAAAGCCTTTGTTGATGCCGCCTCTAGCTGTGGCCTTTCGCGGGAGATGAGGGCCTGCAAGAACCATGTGAAGTTCAGTTGATCCGACCCACCGGAGGCCATCAGAGAATCGCCGTCTCGGTCTGCAGAGACCGACCCCATCCAGAGATTCATAACTGTATGATTGCTTCGGAGAGCTGAGTTATAAAGTCGGCATCGGTTTGAGATTTGATAGACGAGACGTTTGATGCAGCAATCGGCGCCGACTACCTCCGCTCACTGGGCTTCAGGCTTCTTAGTGGCCAGTCATGCACCCTATCACATACGAGAGACCATGAGACTAATGGGAGTCTTTGTGCAGCGAAGGAAATCATGCCTTGGGGAAGCGCGGTGGCATACACAGCGTCTATGTTGTTCAAGAGGAGGAATGCTTGCAGCGCCGGATCATGGAGCAACCATTGTAAGTCCAGGACCGAAGAAACTGCCTGTCAGCGGCTGGACGCAGCCCAGCTACAGCCCTGCTACCAGGCGTCCGACCTGTCATCAGGTCTTGAAGAGTAGCCGGGGATCAGACACGATGTACACCGCAGTGCGAATCCGAGAAGGTGACGGAAGTCCCACTAGTATCCTGGAAAGTACCCACGGACCATTGCTTGCAAAAGAAATCAAGCAGAGCGCTGCGAGCTGCTACGCCACCTACCAAAGAGAATAAGGCGAGTAATGCCATCGATTTTCCTAGAAAATACTTCTGCAGCTTCGAACACCGGAGCACGAAGTGTGGGCTTTCAACCACAACCTCCGTGGCAGGTGCTCGCCCGAAATCCGTACCACCACCCGGTCTATGTGATTACCGGAGTTCCCACCGCATCGCCAACGGCTCCTTCCCCGTCACCGGGCAAGACGATGCATGCCAAGATCATCTGGGCTTATCGTTTCGTTCGCAGCATCCGCCGGGCTGACTTGGCGTCCCCTGGACGAGGGGTATGGGCGGACGGCGTTGATGTCGGTCCGAGGAGTCAGAATCAATTCTTTCATAGTCGCGCCTGGCCTTGAATCAGTGTCTCGGTCAACTGCAGGCATCCTGCGCTCTACTAAGGATCGGATGGTTTCTGTGCAGATGTTGCTATCCCGTTCACGCTAGCGATTCTTTCTTCACCACCAAGCGCGCGAGACATACCCTCGAAAACTCCAAGCATCCAGTCTGAATCTGCCCTTTGCCGATAAGTTCTGGCTCATCTCTCGTTTCGGGATCTGTTTTGTCCATTTTCATCCTCGACAGTCCAATCTGGCTATTGACCGAGGCCAATGGTATGGTTTCGACCTGGCTCGACTCTCGGAATCATTCGCCGCTGAGGCAACAGTGACAGCTATCCATGTATATAGGGTGCGGGCCCTCCTCCTTTCGTCTCTTATCATGAATGCAATGCCTGTTTGGCTGGAAACCCTCTAATCAGACGAAGTGGCGGCCAAGTGGTCAGACAGCCAAGGCGACTCAAGCGAAGGCGACTCAAGTCAGTCTACCAGCGTTGCAGAGGAGAAGCCAGAGGAGCAGGACCCGCGCCCAGGGTACGGGAGGAAGGGGCTACCCGGTCTGCGCCCCTCGGTTGGGGGCAAAGGGCCGACCGGGGCTTGGTCGCAGGAGGCGCTGGAAGAGACCCTCCGCAGCGGCAACCCCATGTACGACTACTTGGAACTGGTGCAGGCGGCGGTGGCAGGGGCCAAAAAACAGCGCAACGAGCAGGGGCTTGAGCTTGACGATGAGGAAACCGAATCTGGAGAGAGCGGTGATGAGCAGGAACCGTGTGAAATAGACATGGAGTAGAAATCCGATTTGGTTGGTTGGGCCCGTTCCAAAGCCCTAATGAGCCGACTGGACATGTTGCAGGTCATTTTAGAGATAGACGGCAGGGTGAGTCATTGACTTTTTGGATCGGCTTGCACTGACTTCTGCACCTCAGTCGCATCTCTCATTTCTCTACATCGTTGGTCAAGAATTGCCGCTTTCCGACCGTCGAAGACGAAGCCTGCCACCGCTATTGCAGCAACGACTTTCGTGCTCCCAGACAGAGTGAAGCCTCTGGGGCGGATGATGAAGCCCTGCGCATCTGCTCTGTTATCAGCTTGCTCGGCTCTGGGGAGTAGGAGGTTCCGACGACATAGGGGACTGAATAGTCCAGTCTACAGCAAATACTGGACTACTGGCCCTGTGTTCTTGTTCCTGCGAGGCTTTCAGGGAGAGCGCTTAGCCCCAGAGCCGTGGCCGAGGTCCCCAGTGCCGCGATTGCGGGGAGGTTGTGAAGGCGGATCGGGGGGTGAAGATGGTACCCAGTGCAGCACACCCTGTCCTCGAGTTGCTCAAAGTGTGGTGGGATGCACCACAATGAACGCGTCATCTCGCAGCCGGAATCCGACACACGTGGGGTTCCGTCTGGATTTGGCTGCACCAAATGCAGAGTCCCCTTGATACCTGCACAGTTGGCGCGCCAATGGCTGTATCCCTTGAAGTTAATTCTCTGGGAAAGAAGACAGTCTCTACACTCGGCCCTGTACTTGAAAGACTTCGCAGATTGGGCGGTGCATTCAAATCCAGGGCTTGCTCCATCCTTTTTCGTGGGCTTCGACTCCGACGCCTGAGTCCAGCATCTCCGTGTGCAAGTCACTGCGCTGTGCCACTGCCTCGGTTGGCGTTGGGAAAACTTGTCATATTCATCACAATCATAATCGGATGTCAAACTCCTACAAAACCGAAGAGGGGGTGCGAGCTACGCTCTTTGATGAGCTACATGAGAAGTTCCACATTGTTCTCCGGTATAAGCAGCTTCGGCTGTCGAAGGAGTACCTTGTAGGTCTACAATCTCATAACACATTCTTGACCCAGGCATAAGAACGCTGATTTTCAAACTACAGATCCATCCAAAGCTAGCCTCCGAACAGGGCTCGTCGGGCGAGACCCGAGACATGGTGCTGTGCTGCGGCGACGGTTGAGAGGGGTTCAGTGGATCCTGGTTCCCGCCCCTGTCCTTCACAACTGGGTGCGCATGTGGGACATGTTTGTTGACGAAGAGAATTCAGACATGGAGCTCCACATTGCCTACCATACAAACTTCGGCACCGAACATCCTCTTGTGAGCAATGAGCATCGCGGGCAGTTCCAGTGGGCCGACATCGAGGATTACCGTCGGACAGAGGCGGAGTACTTCGCGTGCGTCAATCCCCGGCCCATCGAATGGAAAGAATGGTACGATGCTGCTCAGACCCAGCCTAAGCGGAACAGCAAGACGGGAGACAAGATTGCCATTGCCTAGTCGAAGAAATCGCTGCTGAAACTTGCGTGGCATACTTCTTTCCCTGTTATGTTCTGTCGCAGCCGGCCAGAGCACGAATTTTCAACATAGAGCCATCCAGCCCCGCCTGTGGTACCGCTGCACGGAGTTCAACAAGGTTTGTACCAAGTCCTGTGCCCGGGGTACCTTGTAGGTCTATATTCTTATAGTACATTCTTGATTCAGGCAAAAGAATACTGATTTTCAAATCATAGACTCACCCAAAGCTAGCCTCTGAACAAGTCTCGTCGGGCGAGGCCCGAGACATGGTGCTGTGCTGCGGCGACCGGGAATCCAGAAGCATGTTGACAATGGGCTGATCAATGAAGCTGTGGTGGTAGGTGAAGACCGCGGTTTCTTTCATCGTCAATATTCTTGGAGATGCAACTGACGATGGTATCTGAGAGTGGAAAGGCATGGCCTGAGCTCCGAAGTTTCATGGAGGCCACGAGGCCACTATCCATCCAAGTCGTCCATCGCCCCTCCATACTTCCTAGCAGCTACAGGAACGTCTAGGTGCACCAATTTCCTCGCTTGGGCAAGGCAGATAGTGTAGTTGACAAAGACTGCCCTCAAATCCTTGCCTCGTCCATTTGCCACTTCACTGCCTGGATACCTTCTTCCTCCACAAGATTCTCGTCCACAAAAACGGCATCATCTGGGCTGATGATTTCACTGCCTTGCGCGCAGTACGCCATCTGTACAACTCAGCAGAGCAGAGCAGGCAAATGCCCTTCCGGATGGATGGTCGTGGCCATGGGTGGAGCGTTGGATGACCGCCCACCCGGACCTGCTCTACAGCCACTGGTTTCACGGCCTGCGCTCGCAGTCTGACTTTTTTATAGCGCAACCCACCAAAATAATCCTCACGGACGGAAGGGTGTTATCAAGCCGCTGGCCTGCTGAACAACCACTACCTCAGTCGTCATGGGCGTGATAATTCTAACTGCCTGCACCCAGCCCCGCGAGCCAAGATGGGTCACACTGGATAAGAACGGTTGGGCATCACTCAAGCGGAGCCAATTTCTGGGTTTGATGAGAGACCTTGGCAAGGAACTATCACGCAGCTTTGAAGGGTCTTATTTCGAAGAGTTTCTCGATCGCGGACGGCGGCTCTTACCGAAGCTGGAACTGTGCGAGATCGCAGACAATGATACATTTGAATGGGTCAGCCCACTGCCTGCTGGTATCCTCAAGCGGAGGGACATTTACACAGGAGTGGATAGACTTTTCACACGAGAAGGAGCACGAGGCGCCTCATACATGGAAGTATTGCTTTCATTATAAGAGCGAAGGGACATGTCACCGGATTTATGACGGCTATGGTGACTATAAATCAGAGAGGAGGCGTCTTTCGAGTCAGTTGTCTCCAAGTAGCTGGACACTGGACCGAGTGTAAAGGGCCAACGCGCGTTTCACAATCCATCACGACCTCCAGCCTCGACAACACCCGACCATTACCAAGATGCAGAGAAAAACCGGAGACCGCACGTCTCCTCTTTCTCGACTTTCATTTCTGTCGTTTGCACCTCTTCGCGGCCAGATCGCAAACTTTGTCCCTACAGTGGATACCTACGCCCTGCGACTGCCGCTCAGCCCATTCGTCCTCCGCAGAAGGCCCGGATAACCAGATCTCATTCTAGGGGTCACCCAATATACCCATCATTTCTGTGGCTGCCCGATCGCCTGCAACATCTCAAGGAGGACGGCCCTGCATATCTGGGGGTATGATCGATACGTGAGGAAGGCGGCCTTCGTGGCCAAGGTTGCGATAGCCCGGGAAATCATGGTGGGCGAGCAGCTGGCGCCGGACAGCCCCCTCATGCGGCTCGACACCATCTATTCTTAATCTTCCTTCCTCGGGCAAACATGTCCAGCACGTTCTGAAGATGGCCGGTTCCATAATCACGGCCTCTAGATTGATCGCGAGAACAGCGCTACCCACCGTTCCCGGGCAGCAGGACGCTCTATCGGTTCACTCGTCGCAGCGGAGAGAATGTCCGATGGGCCTTAGGAGAGACCCGACCACCACAACAACTTATATGAGGTCTGGTACTCAATAAACGACTTGCGCGAGTCGACGGGATCGCAGGATGTGACCTTTCCTGACATATCGTGGAGATTCGAGAAGCAACCGTAACGCAAGACAGCGATCCTACACGAAAGCTCTGGTGATCCGTCACCACGCAGAAACCGTAAGCCGTCTACGGAGATCGAAGCCCATACTTCAACCACCTCGACGACGTTCATAAGGGCGTTGGACAGGCGCCCTGCGAACAGGACAGGAAACCCTGGCTGTCTGGTATTATATCGGGCGTTATCTGACTGGCAGAGTCGCTTAGCAATAGCCTTACTTCTTGAGAGTTTACTCACCATGGGCAGCGGCGACTCCCAGCAGCTACCTACAAATGTCGCAATAGATTTCTTCACATTCAATGCCACACAGAGACGCCGGTCCCCAACCTGGTGGTTGGGTTGAGGAACCCACTGGAAAGGACAGTCTGCTGGGTGATCACTGACCAGGTCCAGTTGTACGGCAGCTGAAGCCTACCCTGGACTTTATCACACTGGGTACAGATCCTGGTCTAAGACTACACATGATGTGAGTTGACTTGCGGGGCCTGCACTGGGTTTCGATGGCTACATCTCTCCCCTGACCCAGGAAGGCTTATTGGATGATCGCGATCACCCCCTGGTGGAGGTTGTCCTACGCCGCGCATCGTCTGCGCTAGGTGAATTGGCTGATTCCAACACCTTGAATGCGCTTGCACTATGGATGGATAGCTCTACACACATCGTACTCGACAGAAAATATCGCAGAGATCAGAGTGCAGATCATTTTCGGCAAGGTATCCGGCTTCTCATTTCTTTTCTTTTCTGTTCTGTTCTGTTCTTTTGACTTTCTTTCCAACGTCGCCGGCGACTGCAGGACCGAAATACCCAGCAACATCAACTTCAGCGCCCTGTTGCGCTCCCGGCAAACCCAATCGTTGACCCAGTAGCCGGGGGCGAGATCCAAGAGCATCTACAATGTCCCGTGGTGCTTCTTCCAACTGGGGGCCAGTCCCCGGGTGTTCTTGCAAAGTACAGGGGGGCTCATTGTACCTGTACAATGTTGGTAGAGAGCAACAGGGGCAGGTGGGCCAGCTAGTTCATTCGTCTGTACAGAGCGCAGAGTGCCCCCTGGCATGTGCGCGGCGAGGGCTGCAGTATCTGAAAGCAGGAGACCGAGAGAGACCTGACCAGGACAGGCCTCATCATCAGCAGCAGCAGCAGGCAAAAGAGCATATGTCGTCTTCAAACAAGGCACGTCTCAGGAACGATCTCCCGTTGACGTCTCACTATCCTGCCATCAGACCACAGGGGTGGAGACTCGGATTTCGCTTCAGAATGCGGCTCTTGTCAAGCAAAAAGATGGCTGGCCCTTGCCGGAACTAACCTTCTATAAAACAACCATTACGGAATCTTCAGTTCGGGACTAAGACCAAAAGCCTGAGGACTGAAAATCAAGGCGGAGAACCTTGAAAGGGCGAAGCAGTAGGCGTTTCCTACCGCGCTGAACGCCTTCCTGCCCTCGGTCAACCTCTCTAGCCTGCCTTCCACGCAGCCCTCGGCTATTGCAATTCCCCCGATGGCCGATTATCATGTACAGATTCTGAGGTTCGGCATATGCTACCCAGACGATGGAAACCATCAGAACGCGTGGTCACGACTGGTCTCGACTCCAATCCTTAATAGCGGCCACTTCCCAGTCGAAGGAATCGCTGCTGAAACTGGCGTGGCATACTTCTTTCCCTGTCATGTTCTGTCACAACCGGCCAGAGCACGAGGACTCAAGAAAGAGATCTACCCCCGCCTATGACGCCCGTGGTACTGGCGTGCGGAGTTCAACAAGGCCTATTCCAAGTCCTGTGCCCGGGGCTCTAGGCCACTCCTGTTTAGCTTGCGGTATAGCCTGGCCGGTACCTTGCCCCAACGAGACGCCACCGGCATCCACCAAGACAGACAGGAGTACTACCCGACAGCACCACCACCAGCCGGAGGAAGAGCCACAGAGCGCTGTGAGTGCCGCGAGCACCACAACAACCACAGCTCCCAACATTGCCCCCGCACCTTTCTTCTCATCAACAAATAGTTCTTCCGACAACATGCCAACAGCAAGCGCAAAAGGCCGTGTGAACCAAGGGTCAGCAGACCCTGGTTATGCGTGCGGTGGCTGGGGACACCTCTAATGTTCCCATGTCACAGCCATCGATATCAGCGCTTGCGCCGTTGCCAAGAAGTTGGGGGCAGAGGGGATCGCTGCACTCTTCCGGGGCACCACCGACCGCGTGACGTATTGGGGACGGGTGGACTGGAAATGGTACGCATCCGCTGGAGAGAAGGCAGCACCTCTGATCACCAGCAGAGAGGATGAGGCCAAGCGGACGAATGCGGCAGAGGCCAGGTGCAAGGACCAACGACCGGCTTCGACTCTGCCATACAGATTCGGGAGCCAGTTGTCAAGAGCACGGCTGTCCAATCCTGCCTATGCGGGAATGGCTGCTCCAGCGCGACAAGTGATTCGGGAGTCAAAGGGTATCCCAGAATCCAAAGACCCGGACTTGCCAATTCGAGCCGATGAACTCAATTCCCGGATAACAAGATCCAGTCGCAGGCAAAGAGACCCGACTTTTGGCTGCATCGCGCGCGAAGTACTCGAGCCAGACAATGAATGCTCTATGCGATCAGCGACGATCGATGAGACGCGCGTATCGCCACCCTGCCATCTGTTGCGTGCGCAGATGTCTTGGAAAGACTACCTGCGTGACCCTCGATACGAGCCGTCAACGGAAGTGTCAGTCGGACTTGAGGGGGTTTAGGCTCGTCACGGAGATGCTCACTGCTGCGGTCACAGAGATCAACCAGACATGCCTGTTTGTGACTGCGGCGCACTGGCGCGCGTGTCTGTTGATAAGAAGTCGGAAGCTGAATCTTCGCCCGGCAGCGGATCACCGTGTTATATATCTGGAACCCTGCTACGATGGCGAGAGTTGGTAACTCTGCTGGAGTTTCTGAGTGAGAATCCTTACATAGAGTTTTCAAACTGTTTTATCAAATGCTTGGGGAGGCGAGCGACTCATCGCCAGGGAGTCCTCATCCAACAGCCGCGACTCAGAAGAATCTACATTTGGATAGCCAGAAGGTGCTGAAGCTGACAACCACGGAAGAGGTTCTACAGGTGGAGATAGAGCCGACGATACCGAGACAAGAGGGACATATTACACTTCAGGACGATGAAGTCAGAGATCCCCAGAGGGTACAATACGATGGTGCTGTGATTAAGCCTAGTTTCATGTCGGTTATCATAGCAACTACGTCGGCAGATTCGGATCCCGACACGATCGATACAGGCACGCTCACGACTGACGAGCCCACCAGTGTCGGTCAGGCCTCCAATGCAACCATGCGCCGGCGATGGTCACCTCGAGATCGCCCGTGATCCACCGCCGTCCGACCGGCACATTGACACGGCGATCTCGAGACGGAGGCGAACAGCTCTGCAGTACGCTGCCTACTGCGGCAGCGAGGAGGGGGTCAGGGATCTACTTGAACACGGCACGTATGTTCATGCGACGGACCCGTAGGGTGAGACGGCGCTCTCGTATGCCCCGATGAGGTATGGAGATGAGCCAGTCGAAGCGCTCCTGGCCGCGTGGAGCAGACGTGAATACAGGGGTTGAGATGCCCTT
Source organism: Aspergillus aculeatinus CBS 121060 (assembly GCF_003184765.1). Lineage (NCBI taxonomy): Eukaryota > Fungi > Ascomycota > Eurotiomycetes > Eurotiales > Aspergillaceae > Aspergillus > Aspergillus aculeatinus. The sequence continues at coordinate 469,224 of NW_020291495.1, forward strand.
GTTGCAGAGTATCGCTTCGGACGATTGTAAACTTGTGCCTTGCTTGCTCGCTCATGGAGCGGACCCTGATGTGGGAACCTACAACAGCAGAGAATCAGCACTCACCCGTAAGATCAATCAGTCTTGCGATCTGGCCGGTTATCAACTGCCTGAACGGTGCGCCGGTGGATGCTGTGAACATCACCCTGTTCTACTGCGGCGCCGGCTGCCCCGAGCAATGACGCTGCACGGCAGCATCACGCAGTCCCCGTTGACAGTACGTCTGTTCCGGTAGGCGAGGCCATGAGCCGCCGGCGCGGAGGTCGCGATCCGGATTCACCACAGTGACGCTGGGGAAGGCGACCCTGAACTTGAGGACGCGCGCCGGGGTAATAAGGGGAGTTGGAGCCGTCTTGTGTCTGGCATCTCTAAGGCACATCCTGCTTTCCCAGAGTGACCACCCGATTCTCGTGGTTGCGATGTCGGTCATCCAGCGATCCCACCCCATTGGGGTCACGACCTCGTCCTCGAGGACTTCCCTGGCGCGAGTGGCGTGGACCTTGGGCAGAACTTCGATCGCGTCCTCCAAGCGACGCCGGACTGACCGGAGACGAGATGGAGGTCTTGGTGGCGAAATACCGTAGCCAAGGAAGGGGTGAACTCGATCCCCGGCCAACTGTAAGAAACATGGCCCGTCTGCCGCAAATCAACACGAGGGAACCGCCTTACAGTGACGCCGGCCTGACCCGAGAAGAAATGGAGGTCTTGGGAGCGAGATACCGTCGCCAAGGAAGCGGTGATGGTGTTGACGGAGGTTCCATCCTGCTCTGGGCGTGCGTGAGTTGGCTATGGAACTCTGTATTTGCTTGACAATACTTTATCTTTGGGGCTGGCTGTCTGTCTGTCTGTCTGTTTATCTTCCGAATGATCACGTCAACTGTACAAGGTAGTCCATCTCGATCGCAGATCGCAGGACTTGACTGCCGCCGCGGATGATTTCAACGACTCGGCAGGAGCTCCTTCCCCATTTGAACTTACTCGAGCCGAACACCTCTTGCGAGCAGCGTCAGGGAGGAAGTAGCATGGAACAGCTCATGACCCAAGTCGTGCCAGACTCTTGGGTGGATATCCTACTTGAAACGCGCATGGGTCTCTTCAAGTTTGACAGAAGTCTGCCGCCTTATTGCAGTCGGTTGGCTCTCGCCGCCTTCAGACGATTGACTTAGCTAGCAAGCTCTCGTACTTCACACCAAACGACGAGATCTACGGTTCTATCAAACTTACTTGCAGGGGTGTGAAATCATCTTGGTCGAGCTGCGATCAGGTGTCGTCTAACTATGATGGGAATCAATTTGCAGCTATGGGCTGTTGGCCTAAGGCGGTTACTCACCAAGAGATGCATACATATATAGAAGATTTGGTATAGCTTGAAAACATACGTATGATAATAAAAGTCTCTCACGAATCTAGAGATGTATGGGGTTGGCCCGAGGCGCTTACGAGTTAGATGCTCACTGCTGTGGAAGGTCAGAGGTCGAAGACTCGCTAATCGCCATTCAGGAGTTGAGGTGATGTTTCTCTCGCGATGATAATCTCTTTATAGATAGACTATGGCATTAGTGGGCTATACTATCGATATAAAATCCATTTCTACTATATCTCATGGTATCCAAGAGGCAGTAATGCAGCTTCAGGCACTTAGAATGCCAGCATCGCGCCTGCGGTCTACAAACCCCTGGTCAGCTGACCAGCCTGCCAACCGTACAACCAAGTGCGCGAGGCTTCACAGGCAAGGGAGGCGCGACAGCCAACTTGAACCTTGAAACAAGCAAGCTACTATCTCCCCTCCTGCGCGTACTCCTAAAGACACATATCACTCAACCACTCATTTCGCGCTCCGGAGACCATCAACTTCCAACATCCCCTCCCCCAGACATCAAGCAAGCCAACCCACCCCCACCAACCAACATCCCCACAACCCCAGAAACCCAAATCTACTCCTCGAAACCCATTTGCCATCATGAACAGCTACTCAAAACACCCCAGATCCTCCAAAAAGCCTCGCGGTGCCGCAAAACCGTGGCAACAGCCTAACCCAAACCAAACATATAGGCCCGGCAAGTGCTGTCCCTCGCAACAAACACCCCGTATGGTCTAGATGGAGACGACGGTTGTGGGTCACCTAACGGTTTCCTGCTTCAGACCTGGGTTCGAACCCCAGTACGGGGGAATTTCTTTTTTGTTTCTTGCCAAGGGGGGAGGGGTTGTGTCATTGGGATGTCATCGTTGTCTTGGGGTGGTGGTGGGGATGGAGGGGTGCGGTAGGGCGTCATTGCAGTGTGTTTTTAGGGGGAGGGGCAGTCATGTGGATGGATGCGCGTGTATTTCGTCTCTGGGGACTACTGGTAATGGTAGTTGTAAGGGGCTTGGGGTTGCTTTTTGGAATTGTTCGTGAGAGATATGATATCCTAGGACTGTGGGGGCGGGCAGAGGTGGAAGCGATGGAGCGGGCAGTTTTGGGTGCACAGGTGGATTCGGTGGTCTAGTCGGGTGTTGCTCTTGACGGCTTGCTAAAATTATGCGATGTACTCTAGGCACTTAGTATCCCGCTTGTTGGTCCTGGAAATGCAGAAAGGTAAGAGACTGTGGGGACGTTCATTCCCAAGTTTGCGCTACACAGAAAGTCGTCCTCCACACTCAAACGCATGAGCTTGACTGATCCACGAGAACTCTACTAGCAGTAGTGAAGCCCACGAGCATCTTGAACTCCTTCTCTAATCTGGCTCATACGGCCTGGTACAGCCATCGAAACAGCCCTAACAGCTATCTAAGATGATCTTCCCTCCGCTGCCGGCCCAACTCGGACATCTCCTCGGCTTTACAGCATCTCGGCCCTAAGAAAACCGAGGCCGACGCTATCCCCGCATCTCGGTCTATCCCTCGGAGAAAGCGCTTTTGATCTGATAAGATCAATTTCATAGAGAGGCAGCCAGAGTATAGCAAGTATAAAGACCAGTTCTCTTCATATCCTCCAACCATCAGATTCCAACCTCACCATCCAACCATTCCCAACAATCCTGATCAACACCAACAATGACCACCCAATCCCCCCCAACCATCTGGCACGGCGTACGTCCACCCCACTCCCACCCCCTTTCCCCAAAACTAACCCCCCAAAGGACGGCCGCGAACAAGCCCTCCAAACCCACCTCCTCCAACACCCCGCCGCCGCCCACCTCCGCAACAACCCCACCGCCATCCTCACGGAAATCGACAACTGGGCCACCGCCCACAACCACTGCATGATGACCATCGGCCCCGAACGCAGCCAGCCCATCGTCGATCTCATCCGCTCCTCCTCCCCGCGCACGATAGTCGAGCTAGGCGGCTACATCGGCTACTCCGCCATCCAGTTCGCCGACGAGCTGCGCCGCACCAACACCACCACCACCCCCGGCCACGCAGCACGGTACTACAGCCTCGAGAGCAACGCGGCGTACGCGGCGGTAGCGCAATCGCTGATCGACTTCGCGGGGCTGGGGGATCTGGTGCGGGTGCTTGTGGGCGAGGCGAAGGAGTCGTTGGCGCGGGTGGCGCGGGAACTTGGGGGCAACGCAGCGGTGGATCTGCTGTTTGTCGATCATTGGGGGGAGCTGTATCTTCCGGATTTGCTGGTCGCCGAGAATTTGGGGCTGTTGAGGGAGGGCGCGCTGGTCGTGGCGGATAATGTGGGGATGGAGGGGGCGCGGGCGTATGCGCGGTGGATGGAGCAGGCGGTGCATGAGGTCGAGGGGAGGGTGGTGCGGTATGAGAGTCGGACGTTGCCTTATACTTTGGTCAATGGGCAGGAGGTTTGTTTACCTTTGGTAGGGAGATTGATGTGTGGTGTTGCTGACTTGGCTTTGTTCTAGGATGCTGTGATGATTAGTAGGAAGGTTTAGGGGTGAGGAGTGTCTGGAGTGGCGTTGGTGATGGCTGGATGTGGTGAGTTTGGGAATATATTTCCTTCTCGGGCCGGTGCTACTCTACCCGTGCGAAGACGGCTTTCGATCACGTTGTTCTGGTTGTTTTTTTTAACAACGTCAACATCTGGTGTAATATCGTTGCTCTTCTGTGATAGTATGTCTGGCGATATCATCTCTGTTGCACCAGGTGATGGATATGGGTGGTGCTGCCTTCATTCAAGTCAAGAAAGTCATGCGTTCTTAAGCTAGACTATCATGTTTGCATTGTTTGCCTGAGGTCGCGGCGGCGTCCTCTGCAGTCTGCTCCACCCTTGTATTTGGGGAGGTTTTTGAGTGAGAATCTTGACTCTCCTTGCTCTGGTTATTTTCGAGTCCCAAATTGACATTTTCATCAACAATTTGAAAACACATTGCAAGATATGGGACTATGTTTGGCCACAATTCACTCACACCGTAGTATACCGAGTCTTGGCACGGAAGCGGGCGAGCGGGCGTAAAGATAGTAGATACTAGTAGTGACTGAGACAGTACGCAACAGCAAAGTCTGATGCCGAAAGGTCTCTGCCCATTGCATAGAACGGGCTGTACTCACTGTTGCAGGACACACGGCAGCAAGAAAACCCCCAATGCATGCTGCACTGCACCCTGCAGTCATGTGAGTGCCCTCCCAATCCGGCAAAAACCATGAGAGCCAGCCCTAAGCCAGATCGGGAGATGACAATGAGAGCTCCCCGCCCGGAAGGGTACCTTCCTCACTTGACCAACTTTCCGCTGCTAACTTACCATTGCTACAAATCATGCCATGCAATATTGTGACACATATATATGAAGCTCCCCAGCCTAGCTCTCATCCCAACCACCTTTCCAGCCCCAAAACTGCCCCCTCTACTGGCAGAACCCCATCATGTACGACGTGATCGTCATCGGCGCCGGCTTCAGCGGCCTCCAAGCGGCCTACTCCGCCCAGCAAGCCGGGCTCTCGGTTCTCGTTCTCGAAGCCCGCGACCGCGTCGGCGGCAAGGTCTGGAGCGTGCCGCTGGCCTCGGGACGGGGCTGCGTCGAGCTCGGCGCTGCCTGGATCAACGACACCCTGCAGCCGCGGGTGTGGGCGTATGCGCAGCGGTTCGGGATGAAGGTTGTGCAGCAGCGGCTGGCGGGCCAGGCGGTGATGGAGCCGAGCGGGGAGGAGCGGTTTCTATTTCCGTTCGGCGTGACGCCGGAGGTGTGTGACCTTCTCGTTGAACCCTAATGAGATGAGATGCTGACAAGCGGGCGGGGCGAAACAGTTCAGCGAGGACGAGAAGAAGAGCCTGGAGTCTGTCCGCGACCACATCCAGGCCGAATCGCTCAAACCGGGGCCCGTCTCCGTCGAGGACGACAGCATCACGTTGGAGGAGTACGTGCGCAAGCTCGGGGCGCTGCCCAGGGTGGTCCAGATGGTGAACCTGTGGGCGCAGGTGATGCACGGGGTGGAGGCCAGCGAGGAGTCGGCGGGGTGGTTCATCGACTACTGTCGTCGCAACCGGGGGCTGTTGGCGGTCCGCGCGGACGACGCGTCGGGGGGACAGTATCTGCGCTTTCAGGATGGTGAGAGCCCATCCCCACATACCCCATTTTACTCTTCTCTTGGGAGGTGCCACTATTAACATCTGCCCAACCTGCCAAGGCGCCCAAACAATCGCCACCCGCCTGGCAGCTCTGATCGGCCACCAAAACATCCACCTCTCGACCCCCGTGCAGGCCATCCACGACCACGCCTCCCACGTCACCGTCACCACCACGACATCCGACAAGAAAGCTTACACGGCCCGCAAGCTCATCCTCTCCCTCCCCAGCACCATGTACAAAGAACTCACGATCACGCCCCCGCTTCCCCCCGCCGTCCGCACCGTCACCGACACCACCATCCTCGGCGACTACAACAAGGCCATCATCTGCTACGACACGCCCTGGTGGCGCGCCCAGCACTTCAACGGGTACTTCGCCAGCTACGCGGGGCCCGTCATCTTGGCGCGGGACACCTCCGTCGACGAGAGGCGGCACTTCTCGCTGACGTGCTTCGTGAACGGGGCCCCAGGGAGGCAGTGGAGCCGGCTGCTGCCGCACGAGCGGCGGGCGGCGGTGCTGAAGCAGCTGGCCCGGGTGTTCGGGCAGGACGACACGTCCGAGGTGTGGCGCCCGATCGAGATGTTCGATCAGATCTGGCAGCACGAGCGGTATATTCGGGGCGCGTTGGCGCCGATCACGGCGCTGGGGCATTTGGCGCGGTACGAAGAGGTGTATGGGCGGGCGGTGGGGAATGTGCATTTCGTGGGGACGGAGTATAGTGCCGTCTGGAAGGGGTATATGGAGGGGGCGTTGTGGTCCGGGGAGAAGGGGGCGGAGGAGGTGGTGCAGGCCTTGAGGGGGAGGGGGATGGGGAGGGCGGTGTTGTAGTTTCTTTTCGCTTGTCTGCTTTGCTGTGGGAGCCGTTTGTTGCGGTTCCAGCTTATTGAGGTAGTGGTAGTGGGGAATACTGTACTTACAGTAAGACTTGATGCGTCTTTCTGTTCGAGGTATTGTGAATATCAGTTCAAACTAAGCTGCATGCCCTTCCTTCTCCATACACCATACTGTACAGTACAATTCTCACCACGAATCAACCCATCTTAAATTCATCCAACATGGTCGAATTGACATATTCAAAAGCAATGCAGCCCCATCCATTGATTTATCACCAAACACATTCTCCCCTCCCGCCATACAATCAATCTCCTGCGCAGACCCAGGAAAGGGGAACCCTTTTCCCGTTCGGGCCCTCAAACCCACGGCCGGGACACAGACCTCGGACTGCACCCAGGGTATTACCACTTAGTAGAAGCACTAGTTACCGTGGTGGGTATCGCCCGCCCCGTTCGTGTTGATAAGCTGCATACAACTTTAGTTACAGCGTTAGTTCGTTTTTACTGTTGTCCTTTTTGCTGGCTGGATATATACCGTCCACTGATCTGGGATCAGACTAGGGCAGGGCGGGGCGGGGCGGGTTGGATTGCCTGATTCGGTAAGGAATGCGCTGCCGGGGCTTGACTGGGGTGGATTCTGGTACAGTATTGATGTTGTTCTTCTGGGTTGGGGTTGGGGTTTGGAGTGAGGTGTACAAGAAAGGTTAGATGTGGGAATGGGATGGAGGGCAGATAAGTGCTTTGAAGGGGGCGTTGATTATTCTTTGTCAAGGGGTGTGTTTGTAGTACAGTCCTTTGGGGTCGCATAATCATCTGAGGGGCATTTTTTTATATACAGGATCGTCACAGAAGTGAGTTCAGTATAGTATATTGTAGAGATCCTACCCTAAGTATCAAGCATCATATCGCCACGCCACCTCCCTCGCAATCTATCCCTATCTCCACCAACCCATAGCAGTGCCTTCCACAACCATCCCCACTACCCATCCAAGAGCCAACAAGACATTCTACCCCATGATAGTCTCCAACCTTCTCTCCATCATAACATCCAACCAAAACGCCTCCTCCTGATCCTCCTGACCTCCACCCCTTTCCTCCCCCCCACAAGCACCCGCATCATCCGCCCGCCTCCACACCTCGCGCACCAAATCCCCCACCCGCTCCAGCGGCGGCCGCGGCAGAATCCGCGTGAGATCCGCCAGCCGCGCGCTCACGCGCCGCCGCGCCTGCGCAATCTCCACATCCACGGCGTCGAACGGCGCCCACGCGTCCGCCGCCACGCCTAGCGGTGTTCCTCTCGAGAAAACCAGACTCCCCGCCGTCGCGGCCAGGAGGACGGGCTGCATTACCCTCGTTCCTGAGGTGACGGGGAGGGTTTCTAGTAAGGCGATGATATGAAGGGCGAGGTGCCGTCGGAATTGGCGGGGGGTCATTTCCGCGGAGAGGATGGGGAGAGCCGGATGCTCGGGTATGTGGACGCCTTGCTGGGAGTGGAGTCTCGAGACGAGGATGGCTGGGAAGGCGTGGTAGATCTGCAGCAGGGCAACGCAGCGGTAGGCGTCAGCGAGGATGGTGAAGTGGTTCGCCGGGGTGTTGGTGTCGCCTGTCGGAAGGTGGTGGCCTATGCCGTCGACGTCGAAGGTGAGGAGCTCGGTTTCGAGGGTTTGGGCTTTCGCGTGGGGAGTTGAGTGGATGGTGTCGTCGTAGGGGAGTGGGTTTGTTTGCTGGGTTTCTGGGGCAGTGGTCAGGCTGATGGGTGGCGCGTGGCGCGCAGATCGAATGAGGCGTGCGATCTGATAGAAATACTGCAGTGCAGTGGGGAGAGGCCCCGTCCACGGGTGTAGAAGGGTTTGGCCGTTGACCACGTAGATCGGTAGGTGGTGGTCGCTGTCGCCGTCGCCGTCGCTGTCAGCAGCCCCGACATCCGAGATATCCTGCGCGACGAACGCGGCTAGCATGTTCCAGTACAATAGACACTGCTTGAAAAATGGATACTGTTGGGTGAGCACCTCCGAATTCGAGGATGATGTGGGAGATTTGTGTGCGTGGCTCCGGCTCTGTCGCACGAGGAACCGCCGCGCGGCCTGGAGATAGGGCAACCCCAGGTCGCCCCCGTTGTGCCACGCAGTGGTCGACCCGACCATCAACAGCCCGTAGAACAGATTCTCATCGTTTAGCGTCGGCGACACCGCCATCGCCTCCTGCAAAGCGTGGATGGCCCGCCGCTGCATCTGGGCGCCCACGGCGCGCATGCCGGGAAAGTCGCCGGCCAGCGAGGCGGCGGCCATGCTCTGGATGGCGTAGTAGATGGGGGCGTTCTGGCTCCAGAGGCGGGCGATGTTGGTGCGGAAGGGGTTGAGGTCCGAGTCGAACGACGACCACATGGCGCAGACGTAGTCAAAGTAGTATTCCACCAGCAGAGCGGGGAGGTGCACCAGGAATGAGGGTATGGAGGTGTCTGTGAGTCGTCGCCGGAGACTCTCCAGGTTGTCTATCTGGTTTGGGGTGCGGGCAGACGACAGGCCTGGTAGAGCGAGTGCATTGTGTAGCGCCTGAGGAGTTGATGCCGGTAGAAGGTCAGCCAGACTACCTCCGTCCATCTCCGTGAGAAGCCCGATATCCAAGTCAACGGGGTTCGCCTGAGCATCATTCCCTTCTTCTCCCTCCAACTCTCCAGCCAAAGGAAGTCTCTCGCCCTGCGTCCCCGCCCCAAAATCCTCCAAGTCATCCTCATCCTCAACCAGAGGCAAAGTCATAGCCATAGTCACAGCCACAGCCCCATCCCCCCTCCCGATTTCCGCAGCCCCAGCAACCCTCTTCCTCCTCTTTTTCCCCTCATCCCCCCACCGTATAAATGGCCGAGTATACCCGGGACACGTCTGCCCCCGCCGTTGACACTCATAACAAGCAGGCTTGCTCTCATCGCATCGTCGCTATTTTGCCCCTCAGCATCCAGTACTATTCCTCATGCACCTGCCAGGCGAAAAAAAAAGAAGAAAAAAGACAAAAGAAAAAAGGCGAGAACGCACCCGTCGCTTCTTACAACTCTCACATCCCGTGCGGGATTTCGGGGCTCGGCGTTTATTTTTCCCTTTTGAGGGTGGTTGTAATTGCGTTTGGGTTGGCCAATTCGGGGGTAGGTCGGGGTTTGGGATTTCCATTTGCTTATTCAATTCGGGTTGGTTGATTGTAGATGCTTGGGGGTGAGGGGTGAGGGGTGAGAAAGGGAAGGGAGGCGAAGGAGCCCAGGAGAGTTTCTCGTGTTAAGAACTTAAGACATATAGGGAAAGGAATCCCCCCGCTCCTCTTGCCTTTATTGTGCTTTGGGTGTGGAGGGGTGGTTTATGTGTGATATCACTAGTCACTAGTCTAGTAACCAAGATAAGGCGTGATGGAGGATTGTCGCTTTTGGTGGGATTTGCTATCGCTATCTACAGATGTACTCCAACAAGGCAAGCTAAAAATAAGCGGCCGATTTTACCCCGCATTTCCAGCTGCACTGAAATGCATGGCACTGCACTTTTCAAACAGCCTTCGGCTGGGTTTTCATTCCTGATTTGGATCACTCACTTATTTTGTCCTTCCGAACCAAAAGCCCCCGCAGAGACTGCAGCATCTCCTCCCAGAATCCCACCGCGGGCTGCGTGACCTCCAACTCCGCCTCATACGCCGTAATGGCCGGCGCCTCCCAGACCAGATCCGCCTCCTCCGGCCGGACGAACTTGGTCTGCTTCAACAACTTCCACCCCAGGAACAGCGCGGGCGCCACGATCACCATCGTGTAGTAGGTGACAAAGTCCGCCGCGCTCCAGGGCATGAAGCTGCTGTAGCCGTAGCACGTCACGACGCAGACCATCCAGACCAAGCCGATGTACGCGCTCCAGGGCTGGAACCATCCGCGGTAGGGCAGCTGGGCGCGATCGAAGCCCTGGGCCTGGCACGCGCGGTAGAAGCAGATGTACGTCGTGGTCATGACGATGTAGTTAATCACGCCGGCGGAGGTGGTCAGGTTGATGATCCAGCTCAGAACGGTGGCGGTGTTGTTGGAGAGCTGCAGGAAGGACAAGAAAGGGAACAGCATCACGACGCCGAAGCAGTAGATGGGGACGCCGTGGCGCGTGCAGCGCCGGAAGATGCGCGGGGCGCGGCCCTCGACGGCCAGGCCGTGCAGCACCCGCGTCGCCGTGTAGGTGTACGTGTTGCCCGCCGAGAAGATGCTGGTCACGAGCAGCGCGTTGACGATGTGCGGCAGCACGCTGACCCCCAGGTTGCCCATGGCGATCACGTACGGTGACGCCGACGCCGACCCCGCCCCCGCCGACGCCCCCGTCGTGATTGCCACCAGGTTCGCGTCGTTGTACGCCACCACCACCCCGACGCAGAGCGCGCTCCCGATGAAGAACACCCCGAACCGCCAGTACACCGTTTTGAATGCATTCTTGATGTACCGCCGCGGGTGCTTGCTCTCCGCCGCCACCATCGAGATGTACTCCGGTCCCACGCAGGCGAATGACGCCGCCCACAGCGCCGCCAGGAACCCTTCGAACCGGCCCAGCGCCCCCGTCGCCAGATGCGTCGCGAACGCGCCCGGGCTATTCCAGTAGCGGAACCCGTACGCATCGCCCTGCGGGTTGCCGCCCACCATGGTGATGAAGGTGAACAGAAACAAGACGAAAAATAGGATCACCTTGCCGCCGGAGAGCCAGAATTCCGCCTCTCCGTAGGCTCGGACTGCGAGGACGTTAAGGGACCTGCGAAGGAGATGTGAGCAAGGCGAGTCTTCGGAGGGCTTTTGTGTTTCCTAATCAGGGGGTCGCGTGTGGGAAGGAAGTGGCTTACGCATATAGTACAATACACGCCACGCAGATGGCCGCGGTGGGGATGTGATCGCTCCAGAAAGCCAGCACCTCGGTCAGCGCCGTGATTTCAAAGGGGATCAGCAGCGCTTCGTAGAAGAAGAAGTTCCACCCGGCCATGAACCCGAAGGCGTCGTCCACCCACCGGCCGGCCAGACGAATAAATCCCCCTCCAACGGGCATGTACGTGGACATCTCGGCAATGCAGTTGTTCACCAGCGAGAGCATGCAGCTGTAGATGATGTACGCGAGCAGGAGACTGCCCGGGCCGGATTTGGTGAGGGCGGTGCCGATGCTCACGAACACCGCAGTCCCAATCGAGCCCCCAATCGCAATCAGCTGAATCTGTCGGTTATCCAGGCGACGCTGTAATCCATGGGCATCTGGCGGGATAATGGATCCGGGTTCAACGTCGGAAACGGTAGCATACACGTCGCTTTGGGCGGCCGATTTGCCTTTCTCCTCGTCTACAGGACGATGTTGCATGGGGGGTGTCATGGTCATGGTGGGCGGGGACGGTTGACAATGACAGGTCGGGGGAATCCGTACAGGGACGTATTGTATGGGGTACAAAGCCCTTTATAGCGCTAGCTTATCTCTACCCGGCCGGGGAATCCAATTTCAATCTGTCATGAATCGCAACGAAACACCAAAGCGAGCAATCTCTTCCAGGCTGATCCCGGTGTGCATTGTCATGGAACCGGCATGGAATAAGCATATCGGGCTTGAGCTGAAGTTCATTGGCCATTGATGGACTGCTGTCAATGTTTTTGCCACACTGTGCGCTCAAAGCATCGATCGTGAGGGTTATCGAGGCCTCTTATCAGGCCCAGAGCAGACTAAGATACCGAGTAAGCAGACATAATTGGCCCCTCACGTAGTGCGAGATAAGGGTGTGTCGCTGAAGCCCAGTATTGGTCCTTGTACATGTGGCGTGTCGTCACCGGCGAGGGATTGGCAAAGGAGACAGGGCCACAGCTGTCAGGGCCTTGCAGAGATTTCAGTCGTCAGCACACGATTTTCAGCTGGAGGGCAGCCCTGCGGATGTATCTTATACTCATTAGCTAGTCGGACAGAGATCGGATGATCGATTACTCATGCATCGCGAGCTCTCTCCTGATTCGAGCGAGGATTGTTTGCCTCCTGAGGCATGGAGCCCCGGATTCCTATCCTTTTTCGGTACTCTCACGCGCCGTCTGGTCCAGAGTATACATCCATCGATCATGTATATCCTCCACTTAGACCACAGCGGACTGTTGAACGTTTGTGGAATATCTTCCACGTCATGGTAGGATATACTGGTTAGCACAGAGTGGTAAGGCTGGTATAAAGGCCTCTTCAATCATGGACCATCGACAACATCAACGACAGATCCATCTCCACTCTCAATCACCAAAAGCCTCAAACATCGATATTCATCATGGCCGCCGCCGCCGTGCAAGCCCCCATTGCCATCCAGGCTCCCGTCGCGCCACCCACCGTGGTCGCCTCAACCACCTTGCGCGCCACACGACCCACTAAACAGATCCCCGAGTCCATCATCCAGCGAGCGCGCGCCGTCGAAAAAGTGGACTTCGACGCCACCAAGCACCTGGCGACTGCCACACCTGGAAAGGTCTTCATGATGAAGGACCTGGGCTTCGAAGGCGCGGGTATCTCGCCGACTGCACTCTCCGAGCCCTTCCCCCTCTTCACGCCAGAAGCGGTTCAGCAGATCCGAGCTGAAATCTTCAGCGAGCCTGTGCTCCGTGACTGCCAGTATGCCTCCAGCTTTGCGACGAATATGATCCGAGGATACGGGCCACAGTAAGAATCCTTTGGTGTGAAATTTGTCAACCCCTGAGAAAGAGGCTAAGCCGAGTCGCAAGACGAGCCCCCTTCATCTTCAACGCCTGGCACAGCCCCGAGCTCCTGGCCACCATCTCCCGCGTGGCGGGGATCGAGCTCGTGCCCGCGATGGACATCGACGTAGGCCACGTTAACGTCTCCGTCAACGACGCCGTCGTCGAGTCGAAGAAGTCCTCCACCGCCGACTCAGACGACGATGATGACAGCGTGCCCGCCTTCGCCTGGCACCACGACAGCTACCCCTTCGTATGCGTAACGATGCTCTCCGACTGCGAAGGGATGGTCGGCGGCGAGACTGCCGTGAAGACAGCCAACGGGGAGGTGTTGAAATTCCGGGGACCGCTGATGGTGCGTCGCTGCTCTCGCTCCGCCCCCCCCTTAACTATCACCTGTCCCAATCAATGCATCTATCTCACCTATAACCCTCTCCTCATTTCTCCCTCAGCCCCTTGCTAACCTTCATCCCGGGATAGGGCACAGCCGTCGTAATGCAAGGCCGGTACATCGAGCACCAAGCGCTGAAGGCCATCGGCGGCCGCGAGCGCATCAGCATGGTGACCGCGTTCCGGCCCCGGAACCCCCTCGTCAAGGACGAGACCGTGCTGACCAGTCTGCGGGGCATCAGCGAGCTGCCCGAACTGTACAGCCAGTATGCGCTGTACCGGATGGAGAACCTGGAGGAGCGGCTGCGCGTGCAGCTGAAGAGGCTGCGGGAGCAGCACGCGCGGCGCTGCTTCGATGTCGATGCGATTCGGGGGGCGTTGGGGGAGCAGCGAGCGTTTCTGGAGGCGACGCTAGAGGAGTTGGTGGATGTGTAGGTCTTTTTGGTTTCGATGGGGGAGGATGATGAGGATGTTAATGAATATGATTATGAATATGATCTGAGGGTTTGTCTCTTGTGCTTATGTCTGGCTCGATGAAGGAGGTTTCTGGCGATGGTGTAGGTGGGGAAATGATGGAAGGCGAAGGTACGGTCACTGCTTTGATGGCTTACCTGGAACTGACGGGCACGTGTCGTCGATGTTTGTCCTGTTTTATACCTTCTATACGCTTCCTACCTGGTATCTTCTAACTCGCTCCCCTCTGGGATTCGCGCTTCCATTGTTCCAATTGGGTAATCATCCCTTTCATTGTTAGGATCCAGGCATCGTACAACGGACGAAAAGAATATTCCCCTGCAAGGGGAACTGTACCATCACTGCCTCGAAGTTATGTACTTTGTTTTCCTCCGTGGTCCGCGGGGGAATATGCTTGCTAATGAGGCGAAGACTTTCCGCCGGTACTTGAGATGCAGATGGCTTGAAGTCTTCTTTCAACCAAATTGCTTACGCTCATTTTTGTCGTGATCTGCAAGAGGTGGGGGTTCGACAGAAATGGGACTGGGGCGAGTGTAGTACCACGCAGACTGGCAGTAGGTGCGTACACTGTCTAGAATCACTCTAATTCTCCTGTCTCTCCTTTATCACGCTCTCTATTACCTGTGGTTACATATTTGAGGCTGGTTTGTGGAGGTATCTATGTTTTCCCGTTGTCTCAGCCTACAGACGCCAAAGTGAGAAGAGGAGGATGGGGGTCATAACCGCGATACTGGATACTGGGAAGTAGAGTCGATTCTCTTATCGAACATCACTTGCCTCAGTCTACAGTATACCAATGCACAAGAAGAACGTATCAACATTAGTCTAAATGCCCGCGAGTCAAATACAGTAAACCCCTCTGCCCTCAACCAGCCAGCCAGCCACCCAATCCATCTATTCGGGGAATCAAAACCAAAACGGAAGAAAACAACAACACAAACAAAGTAAGTGGCTAGGTAGTATGTCGAGCCGGTGCAGAATGGTAGGACGCCTCTATGTTCCATGATCTTCATGTCGAACAACAGTCTATCGGTCATCCCGTCCTGACAGATCCCAACCCACTGATCCGGGTCCAAGACGGCTGAGCCCAAGATCCACTGAACGCCGAAAACAAATAGACAGCAAAATATCAAAAGATAATCAGACACCCGTCCCGCTGGTGACTTAACACATAGCTCGTGACGCACGCCATGGATATCCAACGCTAAATATGAACACTCGAAGAGGAAATTGAGGTGGAGGAAAATGGTAAGTAGATGAAACTTCTGTCCAGCAGCAAGGAGGACAGGGGAGAAACGATCGTTAAATAGAAGAAAATGGGGTCGCGTGGGTCGAATCGAAATAAATGTACCGCCCAAGATCCTATGCGCCCGCTAACAAGCAGCCTGGTATTGTAAAGCTGTATGCATGGTTGGTATCAGACGGAGAAGAAATGAAAAGTATGCAATGCGTCGCCAGGGGTATTATGCCACTGAGAGTTTGGAAAGTTCTGGTTGGGAATGTTTCGTAATCGCCCATCATCGGCTGCTTCGTCATTGCGGGGATTGTCCTGGACCTGGATGTCCCATCGGCGGAGGACTACCAAAGCCGGCTTGTTGCACAGGATCGCCAGCGTACATGGGGTACTGCACCACGCTCATGGGAGACATGGCGTTGACATCCTGCCAACCAGGATATCCCATCGTCCCTGGCTGGCCAGGGTAGGACACAGATACCGGTGTCCCTTGAAGATCGGCGGAAGGAGGACTCTGGGGGTTCATCGGAACGCCCGGGAACGACTGCGCCGGGCTGGTCATTCTGCGTTTGAGGTCCGCGGGGAGCGGCTGCACAAATTGAGCAGGGTTGGGATAAGGCGCAGTCATGTCGGTCGGTTGCGCAGGGAACGTCATTGATCGCGCGGGAGCAACCTGCCACACCGATCCATCGGGTTGCATTGCGTACGTGGGTGCAGCATTGAGCGCTGGGTTTTGCGACGGGACTGTCGGGGTGGCCGGTAAAGGGGACGCGGTTGGCATTGGGGCCATTTGACCCGGCGCAGGCGCCCAGACATTGGCAGGTACGTTCATCATGTTCTTGCCCGCGGCCATGGATGCTAGCATTTGTTGATCGGGGATCGTTGTAAACTCATCCCAGGCGACAGTAGACGGGTCGATAGACGGATGCGGCGCGAATTCAGAAGAAGGAACACTGCGCTCTGTAAGTGCGTTAGTTCATCGACCCACCCCTTCACGAGAGATCCACAAACCAGGAGCAAAAGTCGCCATCGGATTGCCGGGGAAGACAGCGGCGTTGAACCCCGCTACGTCTGGGTTCGCACCCAGTGCCATTGATTGGTAAGGGAAGTAAGCTTCTGTTTGGTCGCCAGTGAGAGTGGGAGGCGATGACGAGGCTGTCGAGGGATCTGTCGATGCCGTTTCCAATCGGGAACTCGGGCGTGATTTCTTCTCGATGGGAGGCTGCTGGTCAACGGGAAAGAATTGGCACTCTTTTCGCAGTCGGATGCAGTTTTCGCATCTTCCCTGAGTATCGTCCGCGGCGAGAAGGCATCGGATTTTCCGTCGTCGACAGTGCACTTGGATGGTGATGAGTTCAACGGCTTTGATGGACACACAGAAGGTGGAGGAGAGCTGAGCTTACCGCATGCGACAGAGGTACGATGATATCCAAGCTTGTTGCGTTTCTTATCTGCAGCGGATGATTCCATGGTCGCGCCTTGTGGTATCGGAGAGGGGTTGATGTCCTGAACGAGTGCGGGCATAGCCCCAGCAAAGGTAGATAGACGGTACGATGGAGATCTGAGGCAGTAGCTGCATTAATCGCAGAGAGCCGAAGGTCGAGATGGTGGAGTCAAGTGGGATAGCGGAAGTAGATCCCCGACGCGCGAAGAGAATATAGAGGTGTAACAGATTGTTGGAGTCTCGATAAGCAGGCGTCAAATCAATGCGACAGACACTGGAAGTGAATTTGTCGCAAGAAAAGCCAGGAGTGGGTGGGGGAGGCGAGATGGGAGTCTAACGGTGATCACGGTCGTTATCGTGGTACGTATTGCGAATGGCCTCGTTTCAGCAGTGGGACTCCACACTTTGTCCGCAGCAGGCACCGTCTAATGCCACACCCACACACACAGAACCACACAACCACAAAACCACAGTCCAGGAGAGAGGCAGGGTCGGTTTCACGCGACTTGAGCGGACCGGGGCGCAAGCACCACAAGTGAGACCTGGATTAAGATTCGTAGTCTTCGAGATTATTGTCCACCGATTCTTGGCCAAGCTTCCTTGTCGCAATGTATTAGCGGGGGGGGGGGGGAGGAAGGAGGGTGTCGCAAAGGATAAATTTCGGCCCAGCCCAGATAAATTGAGATGGCGGAGGGAACCAGGGATCCGCCCTGAAATATTAAAATAATTAAAGTATGTAGTCTGGATGGAACACTGGAGCTGCAGGTAATCAAAGAAGTGTAAGGAACAAAGTCAGGCAGGAGACACGGAGGATGAAAGATGTCAGTTGATGAAAAATAGTTGATCGTGCGGGATGATTAGTGGTGATAATGAAGGATGGGATAATTAACCCCAGAGCGGGGAGGAAGAGGGGGGGAGAGGAGAGAAACGGTGAGGGGTGAAAGGATTAAGACGAGGGGATAAGAAAGAGGAGAAGGAGGTGAAGAGAGGAAGAAAGTGAGAGAGAGAGAGAGAGAGAGAGAGAGAGAGAGAGGGAGAGAGAGAGGGAGAGGAAGAGGGAAAGAAGGAAAGAGAGTGGTGGAAGTTGAATCGGCCAGTCGCAAAGTGGTAGTAGTCGTAGTAGTAGGAGTGGTGTGAATGGTGAAGCGAAGTAAAGTGAAGTAAGTAAGTTAGTGTAGTAGGAGTAATAGTAGTCAAGCAAAACAGTCCAGAGGAAATACGGAGAACTCCCTCCGTAGGAGTCGTAGTATCGTAGTTTCGCTCCGGGATCTAGGATGGATCTCGGGACTTTTAATTTATCTGGTTGATTTTATTTCCTGCGATTGCTTAGGATCACTTTCCCTTCTGGGAGAGCTCGTTTCGCTTGGTCTTCTAACTCCTCTGCTAAAGTTCAGCCAGCTGAAGTGCCGACAATGCAGAGGATCTGGCTGGTCTCTGTAGAGAGGGTATTCTCGATCGATGCCAGAGTGAACGATAGGGCAGATACCCAAGGAAAAGGGGTGTTGAAAGCCAAAACACAAGGTAAAAGTATAAAATGTGAATAACAGGAAACACTATTAGGACAATCGCATCAGAGTGTCGAAACTTTATGAGGCTAACCGACAGTCAGTGGGCAGGGGAAAATTAAAAGAAAAAGAAAAGTACAAGGGAAAAAAATTCATAGAAAAAAAGAAAAAAAAACGAAGTAAAACAAAAAAAAAATAATATCTGCGATTCTTATTTTTGTCCCAACTCGAACTAACGTGAAGAATGGGAAAAAGATCAGGGTGGGTAGGGAGAAAATCAACATCATAATCACTCCGTCGCAGATACATACATACGTACTGTAGTTCCAGATACCTACTTGCTCAGTGCTCACTAAAGGAGAGAGGGGGGAAGGCAGAAGATGACGAAGTACTGAGTAGCAAAGTAATCTAAAATGAGCGGTTTATTCGCACACAATATCCATTACCCAATCTTGTGTGAGATCGCTAATAAGGTACTGTCAGTGCTGAAGCAAAGCCATGGAACAAGAGGACTAAACCTGGCCTCGGGTGGGCATTCCTATGCTAACTCCAGGGTGAAACATCTTCCTCGAGTGTTTTACTTTTCGCGTCGTGTTCCTTGCAAAACTAGTCTAGGTACGAAGAGACTACTACGACACTACCAACCACCACCACGATGAATAATGATTATGATGATGGTGATGATGCTTACCTCACTGGCACTTTTCGCCTCCCCATCGGAGATTCCGACTGGGGCCGCAAGCAGTCAGCTCCTCCAGCAACCTCTGATCAGCAATCAGCCTCGACGCTTTGCCCGATCGAACGCGTTCATCCGACTACAGTTACTTCAGCGGGCGACAGGGATCATTACAGTGGCCCGGAATGTGGCGGTGGGTTGTACCTAACTGATTCCCAGATTGGATCAGGAGAAGGAATGATAGGGAGCGACAGGGTTCAACATCTGGTTCCTGGCGTCGGAGGTGTGTAGATTAGCCAGGGACATATCCGATGATGACTGCAGGTGTGTGCAGGTCCCGATAGTGATGCTGGGAAGCTGATTCCTCTTCCCCTGTGGCAGGATCAGGGACGACCGATCATACCATTGAAGTCGAATGATAGCAGAAGACCGTTTTACCCCTGACCCTCTGCCTCTCTCCAGCTGGTTCATCCCAAACCACACGCACCCGTGGTCCCAAGGAGACGGAAGCTGTGACAGACAGCCGGAAGAGGCTTAGTGAGAGGTGGAGATGAAAGTAAGAGATGGGAAAACGAGTCAAAAAGAGGAGGGACAGAAAGTGGGGAGGGGAGAAGGTGGAAGGATAAGCCCTGGGGCTCTTGGGAAAGTGAGCAGGAGCACCACCTCATGACGAGCATAGGTAGGTGATGGGGATCTTGGCCTTGCTGACCTACTGGATGAGAGATAGGGAAAGGAGAAGATGATAGACCGCTGAGAGCGCGACAGAAAGAGAAAGGAAGGGGGGGAGAGAGAGAGCAGAGAACAGAGGAGAAGAGAAGAGAAAAAAGTCACTCGGTCGATAACTTACAGTATGCATAGCATGAGTTATCCGCGACCTCAGCTGTCAATGAATTCATGATTTGAAGAACTGGGGAATCTGGATCCCGGGTCTTGCCCATTGAGCGTGGTTTTAAATTTAACTCCCTCGTTGGGACCCAGGGTTGAGGATAAAGCGTTCCATTGGATAGCCAAATGGGTGGGTTTGGAGGTGGGGCAGCAACTTGAATTCTCTTTGACGAACCCAATCACAGAGTTATGCCCTGGAGGTGCTCTAGTGCAGTGCAGTGCAGTGCAGTGCCAGCCTGGAGCCCTCGACTCGACCGACTCGGGACAGACTCTCAGGGACTTGCCCTTTTGAGGCATGACTTGGCGGTGACCACCTTATCCCACCTTAACCCAGGTGGGATTAGCGTGGACATGAAACACAGGCCTCGAAGTTTGCTGAGCTTCTCGAAGCCCTTCTGGAGGTCGGGACTCGTCATCAACTGGGGTCCTTTACCCCGTTGATTGGTGAGCCACCCTCTTCATCCCATCCCAATGATCCCATCATTTTCTTCGTCATCCTGGCTGCCACCTTTCCGGCTCTCCCACTGGTGCTTTCGGTTGCTGCCCGTTAATGAGGATGAGCAGATGGTGGGCAGATGGATAGATTCAATCCTTAGTCTCGTTCTCGTTTCTGGTTTCTGCTCCGACGCCTCTTTCTTTTCTCCAATTTCCCATTCTCCCATTGTCGCTCGAAATCCGCACCATAATTTCCTCCTTCCAACAGAACTAGGTGATATTTAGCAAATGCTCTCGCCTCT